>NW_020948884.1:0-34131 GCF_900497805.2 Vombatus ursinus | reverse complement strand
AGATGGGTGCGTTAAAACACAGACCTCAACACAGCTACCCCAAGGCCTTAGAACCAAAGACAAAATCTCTTAGAGTCAAAGCCATTACAGGCACCAAAGGGCAATACAAGGGCCTGATAACAAGCTAAGACCTCATTTACAAAGCCAAGGAGAGTTCTAAAGGAAGTTAATTGAAGTGAATGAAATCCTGAAGAGTTCAGCACTCAATTCATGGAACTAATTTTAGCCTAACTGAGATGAAGAGACCAGAAAAAAACTGCACAAAAACTGAAGAGAAATTAATTTGGAATACATCATAGGGAAGCAAACTTCTCAAATTTCCTAAGAACCCATGAGACATGATTATTCAAAAAATAATTAGACGCTATCCTGGGGGGAATGAAAGCTAAAAATGAAGAAGGGGAAAAAAGAAGATGCCAAAAGGTCATTGCTTGTTCCCAATATTTTTCTCTTTATGGATTCAAGATACAAGAATTAATTGACAAAAGAACAATACGACAATGAAAGAAATGAGGTTGGGAAGATTCAAACTCACTGGGTTTTGTTTGCTTGTTTTTGTTTTTGTTTTTGTTTTACTGACTCCACTTTAATGTTTAATGTAAATAAAGAGAGATTTAGAAGAGACTTTAGACAATGCCATACAGGGTTAGCCCTATGCAGAGGAGGAAGAAGACAGGGGATAACTTAACAGCAATATGTCACTCTGCCCCAAATTTCTCCAATCATAGCCTGAAATTTTAAGGTATTCGGAATTGGTTAACATAATAATCCATTATCAGTCATTAATACTTCATCATTAATTAGTTTATCAGTCACTTGACTAGGAAACTTTAGATTTGAAGGAGGAAACATAGGGAAAGGTTTCTAACACTGCAAGTCAGATCCAAGTAAATAGGTGAAAGGAAATTTTCTAGGCATTTGAACTCAGGTCCTCCTGACTCCAAGGCCGGAGCTCTATCCACTGTGCCACCTAGCTGCCCCTGAATGTTAGTTTTACACAACATGACTACTATGGAAGTGTTTTTGCATGACTACACATGTATAACCTGTATTGAGTTGCTTGCCTTCTCAATAAGGGTGGGTGGGGAGAGAGGAAGGAAGAGAATGTGTAGTTTTCTAAGTCAATATTCTAAGTCAATAAGTCAAAAATTCTATTTGAGTCTGATACTGCCGAGAATCCCCAAAGTTTTAAAAACAAATGTTAAAAATTGTTTTTACATGCAACTGAGAAATAAGATATACCGGCAATGGGGTATAGAAATCTATCCTGTCCTATAGGAAAATAGAAAGGAAGGGGATAAGAGAAGGGGGGAGTGATAAAAGGGAGAGGAGATTAGAGAAAGGGGTATTCAGAATGCAGGCTGTCTTGGGATGGGAGGAGGGGTGAGAAGGGGAGAAAATTTGGAACTCAAAATCTTGTGGAAGTGAAAATTGAAAACTAAAAATAAATAAATTAATAAGGAAATTCTCCAGGCTACTGATGACCAAACTGAGCTCTGCCCATCCCCACTCTCATGTTAGCATGTTAGCCTTCTTTCTGGCCATTCTCTTTACCTTGGCCCATATCATCACATTTCACCACCACATGCCATTCCCTGGCTTTCTGCTCTCCTTTCACATTGTCTCTCTGCAGCTCCAAAAATCAGCTTAAGGAAGAAGGTCAGAATTTCATGCAGGTCCATGGGAATCTTAGAGTACCTGTGGCATGAAGAAGTTTTAAAAAGAACCATGGCTGAGCCTTCCCCCATGACAGAGAGATTGAAGCAATAAGTATGGGGCTGTGGATGCAAATCCATTCAAGGATGCTGAGGCCCCCAAAGTAGAATGGCAAATTACCAGTGCTGCGCCTCCAAACATCTTACCTTCTCCTTCCCCTTCACTTGACCCAAGTCAGTCTTCTCACAAAATGAAAATTCACCTGAACCTTGGTATGTTCTGGTCCCACGGTTGTAAAGAAGAAGGCAAGCAGAGTCCACGTTTTATGGAATCTTGGAAGAAGAGAATGGAAGACTTGGAAAGTAAAGATCTCCAGTCCTGTCCAGGGAAGCACATGCAGATTCTAGATCAGTCGACCCTAGATTGAAGAAAGCAATTCATCAGACTTTTGCTTTGTTAAGTCGTTTCAGTCATGCCCAACTCTGTGACCCCATTTGGGGTTTTCTTGGAAGATACTAGAGTGATTTGCCATTTCCTTCTCCAGCTCATTTTACAGATGAGAAAACTGAGGCAAACAGGGTTAAGTGACTCGCCCAGGGTCACTCAACTACTAAGTGTCTGAGACCAGATTTGAACTCAGGCAGTTGAGTCTTCCTGACTCCAGGCCTGGTGCTCTATCCACTGCACCACCTAGCAAACCTATTCATCACACTACCTAGCATGATTGAAATGTAGATCATAGATTTCTAGCTACAAGGGACCACATAGAGGCCATCTGGTCTGACCCCCTCATTTTAAAATGAGGGAACTGAGGTCCAAAGGGTTTCAATGACTTGGCCCTAGTTCACACGGGCATTAAGTGGCAGATCTAGAATTTAAAGCCAGGTCTTCTGATTCTAAATCCGCCGTTATTTCTACTGTACCGTGTTTAAAGACATCTGAATTCCTCTGGCCTAATTCTGTAGGAAATTCTGTGGACAGATTTCTCGTCTATAATTTTGTTTCCCACTAGGAAAAGGGTGCTCTTTACAAATGACTAACCCAAGTTCCCAGGCCAGATATGTATCCCATTAATCAGTAAATTAATCCACTGTCATTCGGGGTTCTAAGTAAGTCTCTTTCTGATTTTGGATTGGTGAGATTCATTTCTCTAGAGCCTGATCACTCCCGGCTAATGAAATCAAGTTTCTTCGGCTTCAAGGCTGAGGACCAGAACCTGGACCATGGTTCAAGCATACGATGAAGCCTAGCCTGAAACAACTAGGATGGCTTCGTTACTGCAGTCCTTCATCTTCACATCTCCTGCCTATTATATTGAAGTAGGATTATTCTCTTTTTTGGGGGGAGGAGGAGGAGGAGAAGGAGGGGACTTCTCATCTCTCCCAGGACCTCTCTCAAAATAGGATCTCCAATCTCAAGGCCTCATATTATCCTTCCTCCTGCCTTGTGTTCCTCTTCAAGAACTTTCTCCTTCTTCATGGTCTGGTTCCTTGTCCCAAAACCTATTTCCTCTCAAGGCATAATCTCTTCTCTCAGATGCTCTTGTCCTCTCCTAATTCTCGCTCTAGTCCTTCAGATCTTTGTCTCCTTTTCCAATTCCACCCCAAAGCATGTATACACATATACATATATACCTCTCCTCCTTCACTGACTATTAACTACTCATTCATTTTATGGCCTACTGTAGTGGCCCAGTATTTCCAAGGTCCTAGGATTTTTTCACTTGTCAAATTCCAGGTGAAGGCACCTCACTAAATTGAGAATGACTTCGGTGAGGGAGGGGGTTAGAGCAGAGGTATCAGACTCATGGCCCAACTCCTGAATTACAATGATAATAAAGTTAAAATGTAATTGGGAAATATTTAACAAAACAAATAAAAATACAATTTAACATATATAATGTTAATGTGTGGTTTTCTAAGTCAATATGCAGATCCATTTCTATTTGAGTTTGATACTGCTGAGAATCCCCAAATATCTTAATGGTGTTTAAGCTGAGACTGGAGGATCCCATAGTGTAATTATAATAATAATAATAGCAATGATAATAATTAATAGCTTACATCATAGATCTTTAAGACAACAAAGTGCTTTACTTACATATCTCATTTGATCCTTAACAACAACCCTGATAGGTAGGTATTATACTATTGTTAATTTATAGATGAAGAAACTGGATCTGAAAGATTAAGGGATTTTCCCAGGGTCCCAAAGTTAGTTAAGTGTCTTAGCTAGGATTTGAATCCAAATCCTCTTGACTCTAATTCCAGTATACTATCCTAGCTAAATGCTGCCTTACTTGTCATGATGTTTTAAGAGAAGGTGGGGCCTCCACCCACACGACACACTAACTAGATCCCATGCTCTGAAAGGTCCCTTCTAGCCCTAAAATTCTATGATCCTCCCTTTTTCTTATCTTTCTCCCTAATATTCTTTTCTCTCCCTTTTTTGTATCTTGCATCATCTCCTCTAGCCCCAACCTGCATTGACTGATTAATAATATGCTCCTATTACTTGAGAGTTGATGCCCCTCAAAGACTGGAAAGGTGTGAAACTAGCTTGACTGAGACATTCAGTATCTCTGTGAAACTTACCTGTGGGTATGGCGCAATGCCTGGCACTCTGTCCACAGTGAATAACACAAAGTCTTGACCTCCAGTAACTTAACACAGTGGAACTAGTGGGCCAGGAAAGGAAGGAGAATTTGGAAGAAAGGAAAAAAGAAGAGAAAGAGAGGAAAAGGAGAAGACAGTATGTTGTGGTTGAAATCATGCAGGATTTTACATAAAAAGGCCTAGGTTTGAATCTTGGCTCTGCCTCCTAACAGATATATGACTGAATAAATTCCTTCCCCCTCAATTTCTCCATTTGGTTCTCAGTTTCTTTATCTGTAAAACGAAGGGGGTTGGAATAAATAATCTCTAAGCTTCAGCTCCTATTAAACTAGGTTTGGGGATTAAAAAAAAAGAAGCAGGAATTGAGAGCATTCTGTTTGGAAGACATGGAGAAGAAAGGCGCTAAGGCATAAAACCCCCTGGGAGTCAGTATCAATAGCTCAGTTCAATTAAACAAGGGTTGATTACCCAGTCACATATTTATATAGGCTTTGGCTTTCCTCACAGCCCTGTAAAGTACGTAGCACAAATTTTCTTATTCCCACTTCACAGATGGGGAAACAGGCTCAGAAAGGTTATCAGTCACCTAAGGTCACACAGGTAGTAAGCAGTACTGTGAGGATTGCACACAGGTGTCTTTGTCCATTCCCTCTATGGCAACCACAGCCCTGAGCTCAGGTACCTGCGGCACATGACCCACTGGTACAGGACACTTAGAAGGTATGGTGTCAGGACCGAGGATGGCTGCAACCTGGGCAGGGGCAGAATGTAGTGGAATGAGCCCTGGAACAGAGTCTGGAAGACCTGGGCTCAAATCCTAATTCAGGCACTTATTAGCTGTGTGACTTTGGGCACGTCCCCTAATCTCTCTGAACCTGTTTCCTCTCCTATAAAATCAGAGGGATGGATTCGATGGACATTAAGGTATCTCCTCAGCTCTGATTCCATGAGCCTCTTACCTCTAAGGTTCCCTCCTCACATCTAAGTCCATGAGCCCCTGACCTCTAAGGTTCCCTCCTCACATCTAAGTCTATTATCCCATAAGATGGGAATCAAGATGCTCCAGCCCGCTGCACGTGTCAAAGTTTCTGCGCCTGCGCAGCAAGAGGGGCGCCGACTTAAGATGCCTCGGAACCTTTGTACGATGGCTTCGTTTCCCCTCCGGAAGCCTCTCCGTGGTGGACAAGCCCGGATCTGTCTCCTCTGCGCTCTGACAGAGGCACCGGAAGTGACCCGTCCTGGGCGCCGCCGCCGCCGGGAGGAGCTGCCACGTCCGAACCCGGGAGCCGCCGCCGCCGCTGCCGCCGCCATGGTAAGAGCCCTCTGCTCTGCGAGTCCAGCTGTGGGAGCCCCCGGCGCGGACCCGCGGTGGGGAGGAGGTGGTGAGGCGGGAGGCAGAGGCCGCTGCTTCCCTCACCCCACCCCCATCCCCCGGGACAGGGGGCTGGACGCCCCGCCGGGGTGTGAGGAGACCCGCGGGCCCTGCCCGGAGCCAGTGGGGCGACAGGCCCAGCCGACCTGGCTCCTGTCTCCGTCCGAGAACGAGGGCGGCTAGTGACCGACCCTCCATCCCGGGGCGGCGGGCCAAAGTCCCCTGACCCCTGCGCTGCTCCTGCTTGTTCCGGTGTAAACCGAGGGGTCTGGACGAGATAAGACGCCCGGGCCGCCCTGGTCACGCGGGTCAGTTTCCCCCACGGGTGGGGCAGAGACGTGGCTCTTCATCCATCCGTGAAGCACTTACTGCGGACCGGGCTTTGGGGCTGCGAAGACCCGAAGGAAACACCCCAGTTCGGGTCCTCAGAGGGCTTGAGGCCGCCCTGGAGAGGGAGCAAACGTGTCTCCAGTCCAGTAGAGGCGAAAACGTGCCCCGAGATTTCTGGGGGCGGGGTGGGGGGAATCGCGATAGGCCTCCGATAGGCGATGCGACAGTGGAGCTTTTAGCCCTCAAGCTAAGTCCGGGGCTTCTTCTATGAGAGCAGTCTAAGCACTTAAGGGGATGCTTCATAAATATGGTTTAAGATTCAGTAAATATCAATTAGACAGGGTGTCCCGAAAGTCTTAGTGCAACCTAAAGCTTTAATAACTTAAAACTACACCGAGACTTTTGGGACACCCTGTCTGGAACCCAAGTTGGAGCACATTACGTGATAAGGGAAAAATCACTTATAATGGAAAATAGAGGCACATGGTGCCCCGAAAATAACATGGAACTTGCGGTCCGGAGGCCTGGGTTCTAGTTGAGGCTTAACTCGGGGTGTGATCCTGAGCTGTCCAGCCTGGACTCTAAAGTCTAGCCCTAATCTGTGATTCTCTTCTTTAAGTCTTAAGTTCATTGCTTAGGCTCCATCTTTTTATGAGTGAGCCCTGCCTCGGGGTGTTTATCAAAGTCCAAACAAGTGATTGAACTAGGAAGCAAATCGTCTTTTAGACTCCGTGTACAAAATGCTCTGCTGATACCAAACCACGGTTCATCCCGAGGAATGTTGTACCTCTGAGGCTGGTTTCCCCCTGGGACTTTTAGTGGGAAAGTGGTTCTCTCTTCATTCAGCTACGCTGAAAGGTTAAGAATAAACTATGAACATCCATAATTTAACCTTAATAACTCATTGTGAGTCTTCCACTAATGTGGCTATATTTCAAATTGTATTTTTTTCCTTTAGAACTATTTTGATAATCAATCAATAAACATTTATTAAGTGCCTTTGTACCAGGTACTATGCTAAGTGCTGGGGATACAAAGAGGCAAAAGATGTACCCTCCCTTCAAGGAATTCAGTCTAATGGGGGAGACAACCTGCAAACAGCAAACCATATACAAAATAAATAAGAAATAATTAACAGAGGGGAGGCACTAGAATTAAGAGAGGTTTGGAGAAGAAATCTTAGTTGGGACTTAAAGCAAGCCAGGAAGGTCAGTAGTAAAAGCAGAGGAAGGAGAGCATTCCCACATGGGGGAATAGCCAGAAGAGAAAGCCCAGAGCCAAGACAATTCATCATATAGAATATCTATTTTATTTGTTCCATAGTTCCCTCTTGCAATCTTCAAGAGGTGTTCCCTAGTTCTGATTTTTTAAAATTTGGTGAACAAAAATATATTCACTCCATTCAGCTACTTGGTGCTATAATAGACTGCTTATATCCTACCCCTGTATCCAGTCCCTGCCTTCACTGTTCTCAAATAAAGAATACTAAATCTTGTAATATTTTTCTAGTGTATTTAAACAGGAAAAGTTGAAATGGATGAAGTTACAAGAAATATCCATATCATACCTAAATATATAATTTTGCTCTTTTCGTATAATTTTAATATTGGCTATACTTCATTGCTTCAGGTCTTCCTATTGGTAGTCCATTATTAGTAATAATTGCTATATACATAATACTTTGTGGTTACAAAGTGCTTTGCACAGTCCCTGCCCACAAAGAATTTGCAGGCAAGTGCAAAATCCCATTCAATTCAGGAAGCATTTATTAAGAACTTGCTGTGGGCCAGGTGTTCTGAACTAAGGATAAAAAGACAAAAAGGAAAAAAGTTGTTGCCCCCTTGGAACATACCTTATTTTGAAGGGAAGGGGAAACAGCATGCATGTAGGTAGGCAAATGTAAAACACAAAGTAATTACAAAATGAGGAGAATGCTGACAGCTACAGGCTGGCACACACATAAGGCACGATGTCACAAGCTCTATAAGAGACAAAAAGTGCCCTTGGAATTCAAAGGAGGCCAAGGTCCCTTTTGTTCTGTGAAGGTGACCAGAGAAGGCTGCCTAGAAGGGGTAGGATCTTCAGTTGGGCCTTGAATGATGGATGGAATTTACAAAGGCAGAAAACTATGGCACTAGCACCATAGCCCTACACACATCTTGAAGTCGTCATAATCCAAATGTGCTCTACAGACCATTTAGCACACAGATATGCTGCCAGTGTTAGATGGATGACTTCATTCAGTCAGAAATGTATGTTAAGTAGCAGCCCCAGGAGGATTGTGGCCCAAGATTGGAAAGTAAAGGAGGTCTAATCCAATTTGTACAGAAAGTGCTACAGAAGAAGTAGAAAGTGACCATAGACTATAATTGTTGATGTTTATATTGAGAAAATTTTGAAAGGATAGAGGACCATTAGATGGAAATAATGGATCAGATTCCTGAGGAGGTTGCTTTATAATTGCCATTATTAATTTAATGTAATCTTTGGTTTTAGGTGTCAGTCATTAACACTGTGGATACCTCCCATGAGGACATGATTGTGAGTATTCCGTTTAACAATTACTTAAAGCAAATCTGAAATTGACATTCCTGTGGGATGGCAGAGTTTTTATTTTTAATTATGCAGTTTTGATGTGTTAGTTTATGAATCAAAATGGGTTTTGGGGGTTTTTTTAGAATTTGCCAAACTCTAGTATTTAGCCATTAGATGACCACATCCTGCCTTTCTTAGAGTAACAGGTCCTCTTCAGAAATGCTCCCATTGTTTGAGAGGCTGTAGTATCAGCATAGAGTAGGAGGCCATAACCCTTTTCATGTCATGGTCCCTTTTGGCAGCAATCTGGTAAAGAAGCATAGGGACCCCTTCTCAAAATAATGCTTTTAAATGCATAAAATAAAATATGCAAGATTACAAAGGAAGCCAGTTTTACTGAATTATAGTTGAATGCTTAGAGATCCCAGGTTAAGAAATCCTGGTATAGACGCAGGTGTTACTTTCCATCCTGATGTTCAGCAGCTTTTTCTTTTGGGCCACACAGTGATTGGCAGCTGGCTTTTCTTTTTCTAAACCTTCTGCTGAAAGTATTTCACATCCTGGGTTGTTTTGTTGGCTGTGATGCTGCCTCTTCAGGGTCTCCAAAGGCTATAATGCAATTGTTAGAAAAGAGAAGATATAGTCCTGAGACTTCGAGATCCAGATTTGGCCAGAACCTGAGGGAAATAAAGGGTTGGACCTTGATCTCCTAGAGGAATCTGAATACTTTCCTTGAATAGTTCAGTAACGTCCTATGGTCCAGCTTTGATAGGAAATTGGAAAGTAAATGACTGGGGCAGTATGTTAGTATAAAATAAATAAGCTCAATTAGTCTAATAAAGCTAGTTATTACAGGTAGCAGAGAGTTGCTTGAAATTCCTATGGTACAAGTCAACAGCGCAGCCAGTGCATATGGTAAAGGTGTCTGAAATATTTTGTGGGAAAGGAACAACAAAGGTTTTTGAGTGGTTAAGATTGTGGGAAGAAGGAGTAAAAGAACGGTTCTAGCCTGCCTTTCAGATTCAGTAACCTTTTATTATGCATTTCGAATTTATTTCCTGTGTGCTAGATATAGACATTAAGGATACAGAAGTGAATAAGACAAGGTCTCTCTGCCCTCCAGGAGCTTACCTATGGTGGGGTTACAATACACACTAAGAAAATGCATCTATGTGTTCAGTTGACAAGGTGTAAAGGGACTTTAAGTATTTAATACTAGCTGTGTCTTTAACTTATTTTCTCACTTTAAAAAGAACGTTTTATATTGGAGAACACAATTTATAATCTTCATGTAGTATAAACTGACTTTTGTAGTATAAATCTGAATTTCTTCAGATTTCTCTGGGACTAAATTGGCTTGAACAGTGTTTTTATTTTTTTCAAATTTAAAATCTCTGCCTTAGTAACAATGGGTGTGAACCTCCAGAGTCTACAAATCTCCTGATTTCTCTGTTCCCTATTCAGCATGATGCCCAGATGGACTATTATGGCACCCGTTTGGCCACCTGCTCGTCAGATAGATCTGTCAAAATCTTTGATGTGCGGAATGGGGGTCAGATTCTCATTGCTGACCTGAGGGGGTGAGTATATCGAACACTGAGAAAATTCTGGGGGAAAAAAAAAGATTTTGCTGCTCAGATATTATATAATAGACTTTGGAAAATGAAATAACAATCTAGACTTGATCAGATCTTATGTGTTTATCAGAGAGGATGGAGAGGAAGCCATTATCCTACAGAGCATATCTCTGCTGTTAAAAGCCTTGTTTTGCCGTAAGTGATTCCAGCATTAGCTGAAGCTCTTTAAAGGAAATGGCTTCATTGGAATAATATCCATAATCCCATTAATTCCCCTGATTCCTAAAGCAGGAGTTAATCAGTTGGGGAAAATGAGGCATAAGGAGATTAGATAATGTGCTCTCAGACAGTTGAAGAGGGGAAAGAGGAGGGGTCTTGGTTTCCCAAATTGTAACTGAAATGCTAAGTTCAGTATTTTTCAAAAATACAAGCAAAACAAAGAAGTACCATCAATAGATTGCTAGGACCACATCTTGTAAATTCTCTACTCCTCCCTTCATTGAATTGTATGCCTGTACTTAGGAAAGCGTCAACAGTAATTCTTCCATATTCAGTCCAGCACCAATAGGAGCATCAAAGGTAGTAGAAATCAATCTAGTCATAGTTTAATTACCAGTTCTTTTACTGTGGCTCAGGTCAAGCTATTAGCCCAGTAAACCCAAGGGGAGAACAGCTGCTTGAGATTTGAAACCCTCTCTGGTACAGGAGAAAGTAGAGACTGATGATGATGAAGTTAGCCTCTCTTTGGGCCAAAGCAGTGGAGCCCATGAAACATTGTGGCAATCCAGCTCAATAAGACACGTACAAAGGTACAAAGACAGAAATGAAACAGTCTACCTGAGAGGGCTTTAGACACAACATATATGCTGATAAGTAAAGACAGGACAGAAGAGGGAGAGAGCACTAACAAGCAGGAGGGTTGGAGAAGGCTTCACAGAGAAGACACCTGGAATGAGGCTGGAAGGTTCTAAGGAGCAGAGATGAGGGCAGATTGTATCCCAGACATCAGAGACAGCCTTCTGTGCAAAGGCATGGCATGGAAACAGGGTATTATACCAAGTTCAGTGAACAGAAAGTTGCTCAGGAACATCTCTCCTATGGAGGGAAGTAATATGAAAAAAGGCTGCCATCTATTGGAGCCAAATTGTAGAAGACCATAAATGCCAGGGCCAGGAGATTACATTTTATCCAAGATGGAAAGCCACTGAAGATTTTTAAATAAGTGAGTAGCATGGTCAGACCTCAGGAATATGATTTTGCCAGCTGTGTATAGGATGAGTTGGAGAGGAGAGAGACTGAAAACAGATGCCAGTTGGGAGATTGTTATTATTATGGGCCAGGTAAGAAGTGATGAGAGCCTTATTAGGGTGGAGAGAAGGGGATAGATAGGAAAGGTATGGAATAGAGTGGACAAGACCTTGCAACCAGTTAGATATGTAGGGAGAAGGAATAAGGGAGAGAAAGAATCATGGATGATACAAGTTACAAACCTGGGATTCTAGGAGAATGGCGTGACTGCTTTGTTGTACCTCTGCCTTCTGGGAAGCAAGAAACATGGATTTTAGTCCCAGCTCTACCCCGTACTACCTGTGTGAGATCTTGAGCAAGTCAGCATAATTTTGGGCTTCTGTCTCCTCATCTGTAAATTAAAGGGTTCCTTTAATCAGTGGTTCCTAGCCTCTTTTAAGCAGACACATCAGATCATAGATTTAGAATTCAAAGGTCATCTAAGCCAAATCCCCTCCCATTTAATAGATGAGGAAAACTGAGGTCAAGAGAGGATCCAGGGCCTCTGATTCTTAGTCCCTTGCTTCTTGCCCTTTGCCACACTACCTCAAAACCCATTTATAACTTTAAAAAATGTTGCACCCCCTCATATGGTAGTTATACTGTTAGTGTTCAGTGAGGCTTCTATTAATTTGGTAATACTTTAAAATTAATTCCTATTTTATTAATTATAATAGCATCTACATATATCTGAAAAACTCATTATCCATAATGTTTATTTTGTTGGGGCTAAGAATAAATAATACTCAAATCTGGCCTCAGACACTTGACAATTACTAGCTGTGTGACCCTGGGCAAGTCACTTAACCCCATTGCCTAGCCAAAAAAAAAAAAAAGAATAAATAGTACTCGATTCACATCTGAATCCATAGGTCAGAAACCATGGGCAAGATTATCCCTAGAGCCCCTTCTAGCTCTGAATGCTATGATTCTACCTAGCAATGGACATTTTGGGAAAAGCCGTTGTTTCTGTCATTACCTGAGCAGTTTTGTCCTTAGATATTGTTTCAGCCGATAATAGAGCTATGGAATAGAGCTGGCTAGTCTAATCCACCCCTGGCCCACCCCCATACTACAGGTTAGGAAACTAAGTCTCCAAGAGCAGAAGGGCTTCCCTGGGGTTACAGGGGCAGGATTCCTGTGGGGTACAGTGGAAAGAGTGCTGCCTGAGTTCAGAACGGCAGCACCTAGATTCAGAGCCCAGCTTTTTGGTGACCTTGGGCGAGGAGCTGAATGAACCTCATTGGGCCTTAGCTTCCTCATCGGTAAGATGAAGGGGTTGGGCTAGACAGCTTCTAAGGTCCTTTCCAGCCTTAAAACTGTGATCCTAATGCAGTGTTCTTTCCTGCTAAACTGCGCACCTCAGGAAGCCGTTTTCAAATCTGTCTGTGTTTGTGAACCCAAAACTTTGTGTGACACATTCCCAAACCCTTATTTGGCAGTTTAGAAATCTTTGGGCTTTCTTACAGTCATGAAGGCCCCGTGTGGCAAGTGGCCTGGGCTCATCCTATGTATGGAAACATCTTAGCCTCCTGCTCCTATGACCGGAAAGTCATCATCTGGAAAGAAGAAAATGGCACGTGGGAAAAAACATATGAGTACACGGGACATGACTCTTCAGGTATGACATGGTCTGATGAGAAAGTACTCATTAAGAAGTATGTAATTATGTGACATTCATATGTCTGAAACATTGCTCTTCCTCCAGCCCCTCATCTTGATTTTCTCTTTTTACTCACATGTTTCCCTCTTGCTGGCATTTGGTTGCCTTCTCTCTATCTGTCCCATTGCTAGAAAAACTTCCCATTCCTCAGCTCCTCCTAATGCCTAGAACCCTTCCTGCTTCTGTCTCCTTTGTGGGACACTCTTCTTTCCTCACTGTCGATGTTTTTCCAACAGTGAACTCGGTGTGCTGGGCCCCCCACGACTACGGGCTCCTTCTTGCCTGTGGCAGCTCTGACGGGGCCATCTCCCTGCTGAGCTACGGTGGCGAGGGGCAGTGGGAGGTGAAGAAGATCAACAATGCCCACACCGTAAGTCCTGTGCATTCGGGCGGTGGTTTCATTACAGGCAGTTTCAAGCAGTTTGCAGTTCTTGCCCCTCCAGAATAGTAGGGGGCAACCCAGATCCTAGAGAAATAATTGACCTAACCCAAGGTCAGCCTTGTCCTTAGCGGAAAGAGATGTCATTTTTTCACACTAAGCTTATCCAGGAGACTGAGGGTATCAGGTGCCAACTTGATAAAAATTTGTCGTTCTTGCATGCTGGAGGAGGTAGGGAGGCATAGTACCCATTATAGGCTGGGTGGCATATGGTGCTGACTTGCCTGGGTTGTGAAGATCAGTTAATACCGCTCTCCTCAGTGGCAGGGGCGGGGATGTGGCAGTAGCTACTCATCCATGGGGCATCTTTAAAGCGCTGCCATAGGCTGGCAACCTCAAGTGCATCATTTGGCCATGACAGTCTTGGGGAATTCGTTTCCCTCTACTCCAGAGCATTAAAACTAAAGCAAGCAAGCAAGTGAATAGCTTTTTTTTTTCTTTTTTATATGTTTTATTAATGTTTTTTTTATACACCACAGTGACTCTGCTGTCCTTCTCCCCAGCCCTCATAGAACTTTTCCTTTTAACAAATACATACGTTTGAGAAAAACAAATCCACACATTGGCCACATTTGAAAATTTTTCCTCATTCTATACATATGGCCACCATCTTTCTGTGAAAAAGTAGGAAGAGTGATGCTTCATCATCAGTCTTCTGAAGTCACAATAGTTCACTGCATTGATCAAACTTCTGAAATCAAAAGAGGTGCTGTTAACTGTTTCTGTATAGATGAAACTTCTCCCTCCGTCTTTGACTTTGTAGGAATAGATGTGTGGTCCTGGTAAGAAAGTGCCGACATACTTGAGTATGTACACTTGAATAACTTTTTTGGTGTAATTGTAGATTTTTTTTCCGTAATGATTGGACCAGTTTACAGTGAGGCCTGTCTTTCCACAGCCTCACCAAAATTTACCATTCTGATCTTTGTCATCTTTGCCAATCAGATGGGAAGTCAGTGAAGCCTCAGGGTTGTTGTCATTCTCGTTTCTCTTTAAATTGTTGATTTGATGCGATCCTGCGTAAGGTTGTTGAGTTTGTATTTCTTCTTTTGAAAACGGCCTGTTCATGACCTTTGATCACTGTCCAGGGAGTAATAGGCCATAAAGCTAGTGAAAGACAAGGAGAATGGAACGTGTCAGTTCCAGATTTTCATTACCCCAAATACAACTAATATCAGCTTAGCTGAAATCTCAAAGCAGGTGGCTAAAAGCGTAGACAGTTTCTTTGCAGATTCCTAAATCTACTTCAAGCCTTGCTTGTATATAAAAGAGCCCTGGGAGTCTTGCTATCAGGGCTTGGCCATTTCTTCTCTTCTGAGTAGTCCATTTAGAAAATTCTAGCGAGCCCAGGATAAATTTTCCCTATGCTTTGACTCCCTCTCCACCTCCTTTAGAATCCCTAGCTTAACTCCAGACTTAACTCAGGTGCCACTTCCTACAGGAAGCCTTTCCTGATCCCCCTCGTTGTTTGTGCTCTCTCCTTCCTTAGCCACTCTGTTGAGGTGTAGTACCTAAGCTACCTGGGGGTGGGGCCTGTTTTTATTTTTGTCTTTATGTCTGTAGCCCCCACCACAGTGCCTTGTACAGTAATAGGCGCTGAATAAATGCTCATTGTGTTGGATGACCTCGTATAACTGGCTTCTGGAATTTCAGGAAAGCCTGTGCCCTGCATCTTCCTCATAGAGTAGCTACTCTTTCCTTGCAAGTGAACCTGTCCTGTTAATCTGTGGCGTAGAAAGCCAAGGAGCATCTTGCTTCCTTCTCTGTTCAGATTGGCTGCAATGCTGTGAGCTGGGCTCCTGCCGTCGTACCCGGGAGCCTGGTAGACCAGCCATCTGGACAGAAGCCAAACTACATCAAGAAGTTTGCCTCGGGCGGCTGTGACAACCTGATCAAGCTGTGGAAGTAGGTGGGCCCTCTGGGGGATGTGGGCCTTTGGGTTGCCTTAGAGATAGAGTCCTTGCTGCTCCCCCAGACTCACGTTAAACAAGGCTGGCTCCTTTGCCTCTTCCTTGTGTCTCCAGAGTATCTTCCCTCACAGCCTTCACTGTGTCAGGGAGTTCTGAAACTGATCTCTCTTCATCATCGTGGACGTTTGGTAATAGTCAGCCCTTTATTGTTCAGCTGGAGTCCCACCCTCAGGATACATGGGGGCAAGTGAACTGTCCTTGGAGGCAACCTTTTTACAGGGTACAGTTAGTCATATTAAGTAGATTTCAACAGACTGAGAGGAAAAAAAATCTAAATAATAAAAATATAATCTGTATATCTCTTTAAGGATTGCAGAGTGCTTTATATGTGATAGCTCGTTTGAGCCTCACAACCACCTTATAAGGTAGATGTCCTTACTGTCCACATTTTACAGATGACAAAACTGAGGCAGACAGGTCAGATGACTCGCCCAGAGTCATTGGATGTCAGATTCAGGATTTGGACTCATGTCTCCCTGGGATTCAGATCCAGTGTTCTTATCTACTGGGCTACCTTGATGCAAAAAAGAATAAAGAACTCGCCATCCCCCAAGTGGATACTCAGAATTCAGTTTGTGGTGTATTGGTCTGAGGAAAATTCCCATTGTCCAGACAGCCCAGTACTGAGGATCATCATTGTTCACTTAGAAAAAAGACAGCCGGCTATGAGCTGCTTTCCTCCCTTTCTTGTCTGTCTGCTCTTTAGGGAGGAGGAGGATGGTCAGTGGAAAGAGGATCAGAAGCTGGAAGCCCACAGTGACTGGGTCCGAGATGTTGCCTGGGCCCCCTCTATCGGCCTGCCGACAAGCACCATTGCCAGCTGCTCCCAGGTGAGCCCCAGTGTACGAAGAAGGGTGGCCAAGTGATTAGTCTTTGAGGTGACAGACGGGATAATCGGACAAAGGTGTGGCCTCATCCTTTGTGAGACACACTTCGGAGAATCACCATGAACCAGAGACAGGAATTGTCCAGCTTTGGAGGCCAAAGATAATAGGGACACCAGAGAGCAGGCTTCAGTCTGCTGGGGAAAACGACCAGTTAACAAAACCAGCAGCAGCTGCGTGACAGATATGAAAATGGCAGTGTCTTCAGTGATTGTTAACCTTGCTGCTAGAGACATGGTCAGCCATAGTCAGTGCTTCCTCTAGAACGTAGAGTAAATGTGTTGTTTCTTTTTTGTCCTTTCTTTTCTCGTCCTCAGTTTGAAATGAAGTACACATCTCATTTCTGTCTTTGTATCCTTGGTGTCTGCCCAGTGCATGTAGTAGACACCTAATAAATGCTTGTTGGTTGATCTAGACAGTTAAAACTCAGTCAACTGGGGAAATTCTCATGAAAAATTATCAAAGAGAGTAGAAGAGATTTAGCAAATACGGGAGGGTAGATTTGTCCAAGTCTTTGGTCTGTACAAACTTAGAGTTAGCAGAATGGACCAAGGAAAAGTGGAGTCACTAGAACAAAGGAAAAAATAGGGTAATCAGAGAAAGTAAGCTCTTGTAACCCCATCTGAAGGGAGAGCTTTCTTTGGGGCAGTGGGAGGGAGGTTGGACCTGGAGCCTAAGAGCAAAAAAGTCTAATTTGGTGGTGTGAAAACTTCCCCATTTTCATTATGTGAAACTGATTTGGAGTATGGACATAAAAGGTTGTGTTTTGTTTCCTATCCTTTTAAATTTAAGTTCCTAAGGAAAGTGAGGCAATAACCCCAGGGAAAGCCTTTGCTCGTCATACTATGAGGGGTACAGACACCCAGCAGAGACCTCCTAAAGGTTTCCACTGTCCACTGAGCCCCATGACTGCACTTTTTTCTAGGATGGTCGAGTGTTCATCTGGACCTGCGATGATGCTTCTGGAAACACATGGTCTCCCAGATTACTGCACAAGTTCAATGATGTTGTGTGGCATGTAAGCTGGTCTATCACTGCCAACATCCTAGCTGTTTCAGGAGGAGACAACAAAGTAAGTGTTACCTTTCATTTGAAACCCTTCAGCTCTTGGAATGAGAAGCCTCACAATTGGGGGATAGGGAGACATCAGAAATCTTTTCAAAATAAAGTTATTGATGCCTTTTGTTTTACATCACAGTCATTTCACAATCCTACACACACACATAAATATGCCGCATTCTGCACCCAATGTCATCTCCTGCCAACACCCACACCTAGCACCCATGGAAGGAGAGAGGTCCAAGATTGGTCATTATACCTACCCAGAGTCTGGCTTCCTTTGAGTATTGTCACAGTGTATATTGTTCTCCCTTTTCTGCTTACCTCGTTCTGTCTCAGTTCATATAAGCCTTCCCATATTTCTCTGAATTCTGCATATTTGCCATTTCTTATGGCACAATAATATTCCATTATACCACTTATCAGTTCAACCATGTAATCAGTGAGCGCCCACTTTGTTTCTGGGTTTTTTGGTTGTTTTTTTTTGTTTTTGTTTTTTTGCTACCACAAAAAAACTGCTACGGTGAATGTTTTGGTCTATATGAGGCCTTTCTGTCTTTGAGCTTCTTGGAGAATATGCACAGCATGGGATCTGTAGATCAAAAGGTCTAAACAATTTAGACACTTCCTTTCATTATCCTGAATATGTTCCAGAATGATTAGACCAAAGCACAGCTCCACTGATAATGTTTTATAGTTGCCTACCTTCCTCCAGCCCCTCCTGCATTAGCTATTTCCATCTTGTCATCCTGATTTGCATTCAAAAAAGATTTTGAACATACAAAAACCTAAATGGAAGTTAATGTCTTCTTCTTCCCAGAATGAATGATCTGTGTTTTGACCACTAGAGGGTAGCATTGGTCTTCTTCCGATCAAGATTTGACTTGCTTATTCTGTTAGCTTGGGAGCAGGAGAGGGGGAGAGTAGGAAGGGGCGGGGCACATATGACCAGTTTTCATCTTACACAAGGCAATGATTTTTCAACTCAGTTTTGAAAAAAAAGAAAAGGAAAGAAAGAAACCACCAGGGAGGAGAAGGGTAGGATTTTTTTAAATGAGTTTTAGAATTTTTAAAATGTTCCCAAACACTAAGAAGGCAAATTTTTATATTGATTAAAGTCTTAATTGAGCACATCCTTTGTACCCAAGGTATTATGATATATGCGATGTGTCATGCTTCCTGCCCACCAAAGCTCATATGTACGTGAAGCAATTAGATTAACACAGGACAGGCTGTGATTTGGTGCTAGCATGTGTGCTGCTGATGGGCCTCTCGAGATCTGCACAGCGTGATATCTCTGCAGGCCAGAAAAATTGGGGCAGGTTTGCGGAAGAACTAGGTCTTCAAGTGGGCCAAACCTCAGAAGCAGGGTGACGTCTGTTACAGAAACCGGCTGCTAAAAAAGTATGGGAACATTCATCTTAAAAACCAAGTGATCTTTTACAGTACGTTTTGTTGGGGACAAGTTATTTTTAAAAATCTGCCTCCTCTAAGGCCTTGCCCTCCTGGACCTCTGTAGCATCTGACACTGCTGACCATGCCCTCCTGGGGATGGCCTCTCTACCTGGGGCTTTATAAACGCCACTCTCCCTTGGCTGTCCTCCTGCCTCTCATGCTTGGTCCTTCTCTTTTTACAAGGTGGGTGTGTCTTCACACTCTGTCCTTGGCCTCCTCCCCCTCTTGTCACTTTCCAGCCCCCCATTAGATCGTGAGGCCCATGAAGAGTGGGAAGTGGCAGTGGCTTGTGTTTGTGTCCCTGGCACTTAGCACAGGGCTTCGTGCGTAATCTCTCCCTGGTGGTCGTATCAGCTCTCATGGCCCGCAAATGATCCTACTCCTGGGCAGCCGTGGCTTCTCTCTTGAGCTCGCACCATCCATCTCTACCATGAGGATCTCAGGCTCATTATCTCTCCTTCTTTGTTTTGGACACTGGTGCTCCCTGTAGTCACGCCCCGGTTGTTCCCATTCCCTTTCTTCTCTCATGGTTCTCGCTGGTTCTGTGTCAGACGGTCGAGGCGTCTCCCCTCAACTCCTCTCCCCAGGACAAGCCTTCAGCACCACAAGCCTGGACAGCTGCTTTTGCCCCCTCCAGAGCCTCCCTGGCTCCCTTCTGTCCCTGGCTTCAGTCCATCTTTCATGCCACCTGGTATAGGTTGAGTTAGTCTGCGGACACTCCAAGCTTCGGGCTAGAGCTGGACAGACCTTTGTCTGTGGACAGCCTTTGCGGGTAACTTCATGAAGTCATACAAGCATTTATTAAGCCACTTATGTGTACTAGACGCTGTCCCTGGGGACACAAAGATGGAAACAGGTGCAGGATTACTAAGTAGGAGGAGGGCTGGGAGAACACACGCCCTAGGTTTCAGGAGGGCGTCATTGTGAAACATTGTTTTCCTGGTTCTGCTTCCTTCCCTGTGCATGCGTTCCTGCATGTGCTGGATTCAATTCAGCAAGCGTGGATCAGGTACTAGTGTGTGCACAGATTTGAGCTGAGGAAACAGACAAAAAGCTGGCAGAACCTGTTGTCAGGGGTGGGGGGCAGAAGAAGCAGCATTTCCCCAGTTGAGTAAATACAAAACCTCAAAAGTCACTTTAGAAGGAAGAGCATTAACAAGTAGAGGAAGCAGGAAAGGCCTCCAGGAGCTGGTAGCTCTTTAACTGAGCCTTACAGGGAGCCAGGGATCCCAGAAGGTGCCAGGGAGGGAGGAAAAAGAGACTTGAACAAAAAGCACAGAAAAGAGCAGGTGCCCAGCCCAGCTGCACCATGGTGGGGCGGTGGGGGGGAGGACATTTCCTAAGCCTGGGGCGGTAGGCGGCTGGAGCCTGGCCGCCGGGGCTTTTAGATGCCCAACAGAAGAGTCCATCTCGTGTCCGAGAGACAAGAGGGAGCCTCTGGAGCGGCTGCAGTGGGTGACGTGGTCAGACCTGTGCCGAAGGAATTTCAGGTTGATGGAGAATGGATGGGGGAGGGCAGAAAGTTGTGGCAAGAGAAAGGAGGTGATAGCAATAATCCAGAGAAAATGTGCTAAGGGCCTTAGCTTGCAGGTGGCTGGAGAGCACATGGACATGAAACGTGCTTTAGAGGCAAGATCGACAGAACTTGGCAACTGATGGGAAAGGGGATAAGTCAGGGGGCTGAGCACTTGTGAGCCTGGGGAACAAAGCGATGACAGGGCCCATAACGAGAGAGGTAGGAGCTTAGGGGCAAAGCTCTTTGAGTGAAACAAGACATACTTGTGTGAAAAGCTAAATAACGGACCTTATCAGTCAGCATCAAGGGCTCCATAAACTTTTTTTCAGTATTTTGATAAGTATTTCAATATAGTTGGTTTCTGTGTATTTTTATGAATTTAAAAACAGTATTCTAACAAAGAAGTCCATGATGCAGGAAAGGTTAAGAACTCCTGAACTTGATGGTGTAGTGCAGGTCCTTTCTGAGCTTTACATTCTCTGCCTCACAGATCATCAAGCACTCTATGATATGCTAAATAAGTTATTTTAATGGTCATCTTTTTTTAGCCCCCTTTACTTGCCTGTTGATCCCTCTCATAGATGCGAAACATCCCAGTCTATAAAGAACTGAACAAACTCCCCCTAGGAAAGTGATCCAGAAAATAAATGCTATGCACTCATAACAAGGAAAGATAATTGGTCAGAAAAACCTTTGTGAGAAAAGTATAAACTAAACCTTCCTGTTCCCAGAGAAGGAGTTTTCATGGCAACCTGAACTTAGCAGATTAAAATGCAATTGGGAAATATTTGACAAAATAAATATACAGCAAAACATATTGTGAATAGATGGTTCTCTTACTCAACGTGCAGCCCACGGGGATCCATCTGTGTGGTGTCGTGGCCCCTGTGCCTCTTTGACACTGCTGCTCTAGGTCACTTCCCTCCCACTAAGTAGAAAAAGGAACAGAAACCTTAGATTGCATTTCTTTGTGATTAAAATAAGTTATTTTGAAAAATCTCTAGTTTCCTTATTTTCTTTACTTCCTCTACCAAATGGATCCCAGACCCTGAATTCATACTTTGTTGTGCCATGTGGTGCTTATCCTTGTTTTCCAAAAAAAAATGCCCTACTAGAGAACCAGCCAGAGCCAGAGGCATCCCTCGGGTCCTTGCCAGTCTAGGCGAGGACAGAGTGGCACTGGTTCTTCAGCATGGTCTTTGTGTTCATGTCCGCAGACTCATGCTCACTGTGCCTCTTTCTTCGCCCCTGTTATTTGTCATGGGTTTGATAGAAGGAAAAACTTGGTGACAATTAGAACTCTTGGAAAGAGGAATGGCCTGCCTCTTGCAGTAAAGACTACTGGTCAGGCATGCTGTACAACTGTGGGTTGGATTAGATGGACGCAGGGCCTTTCTCCCCTGGAAGTTACATGAGGCTGCGGTTTTCCTCAATTTATGATCAGATAGTGTTACCAAAAGTGTATTTGTTTTAAAGAAATGGACTTTTGCAACAGTGAGCTGTTTGTAATTGAGCATTGTATCATTTTCTAAATCCAATACATCCCTCTGCCATTCATTATACATCTGAAACCCTCCTTTAAGATGAAGAGTGGGGATTTGAGGTGAGAGCAGAGGGGCTGAACCATGCCTATTACTTCATCAACATGGGGAAACTCCCACCAAAGCAGATGGGCCCTTCCCCGAGGTAGAAAGTTGCCCAAGGCCCTGAGGAGTTATGGGACTTGCCAGTGCTTCTACAGCCAGTATGTGGCCAAGATAGGACTAGAGCCAGGTCTTCTGACTGAGGGAAGTGGAGAGACCCACTCCCTCCCCACTACCCTGGGCAGATGTCCTTAACATGCTCGATGCCAGGAGAAGTAAAGAGCTTAGAGGAGACAGTCTCCACCTTCCTGTAACTTACAGTCTGGTTAAGGGGTCAGCACTAGCTACCTCACAAGTTGATTGTCAGAACCAGATGAGATAGTGTGTATAAAGTAGGGATTAAGCATTTGTGTTACACCTACTGTGTGCCAGGCACTGCGCTAAGCACTTTTACCAATACTTTCTCACTTGATCTTCACAATAGCCCTGTAGGGTAGGTGCTATTTTGATCTCCATTTTATAGATGAGGAAACTGAGGCAGACAGAGGTTTAGTGACTTGCCAAGGATCACACAGCTAGCGAGTGTCTGAGGCTGGATTTGAACTTAGGGCATCTTGACTCCAGGCCCAGGACT
The DNA here is from genome assembly GCF_900497805.2 of Vombatus ursinus. Taxonomy (NCBI): domain Eukaryota; kingdom Metazoa; phylum Chordata; class Mammalia; order Diprotodontia; family Vombatidae; genus Vombatus; species Vombatus ursinus. The sequence continues at coordinate 11,556 of NW_020948884.1, read as the reverse complement.
CTAGCCACTGTGTCTCGCTTTAAACTTTAAAGCGTTATGTGTCAGCTATTGTTATATTTTTATATATTAAACATAATATATATTTTATATACTTACTAAGCAATGTCATCATCTAAGTAATATGCTTTCTTTTTTTCCATTGTGGATAGTTAAACCTGTATCTTTCAAATTACTCTGTTTCACTGAAGCAGCTTTGTAATGTGCCAGGTAGTGCGGCATCATCTGTAAAGAGGAGGAACCTTTAAGAAGCTTGCCATCATCAGTAGAGTCCTCTTCTTGGCCATTACATGCAGCTCATTATCAATCTGAAGCCCTGCAGCTGGAGGGTCCAACCCCTCCCCCTCTCATAAAACACCCTCCGTGACATGTTTGGAACACTGAGCTTTCTGTTTAATGCATTCACTCAGTACTTAGCAGAGCATTGGACAGAACCATTTCTGTACTTGTATCCCTCATGACATCTTAAAGAGTTTTGACATACATATGAGACACATCTTGTCTGAAGAGAATCGTCAAAGCTCCATTTTTTTTATTAATTTATTTTGATTTATCAACAATCACTTCCATAAGTTTTTGAGTTTTAAATTTTTCTCTACCACCCTCCCCAAGATGGCACGCAATCTGACATAGGCTATACATATACATTCCTATTAAACATATTTTCAAATTAGTGGTGTTGTAAGAAAGAATTAGAACCAAAAGAAGTAACCACCAGAAAGAAGAAACAAAATACATCAGAAGAAAAAAAATAGCAAATAGTATGCTTCAATCTACATTCAAACTCCATAGTTCTTTCTTTGGATGTAGATAGCATTTTCCAGCTTAAGGCCTTTACAGATATCTTAGATCCTTGCATTGCTGAGAAGGGCTAAGTCTATCAATGTTAGTCATCACACAATGTGACTTACTGTGTACAACGTTCTCCTGGTCCTGCTCACTTCACTCAGCATCTGACCATACAAATCTTTCCAGGTTTTTCTGAAGTCAACCTATTCATCATTTCTTACAGCACAATAGTATTCCATTACATTCATATATCACAACCTGTTCAGCCATTCCCCAGTTGATGGACATCCCTTCAATTTCCAATTCTTGGCCACCACAAAAAGCTGTCAAGGCTGCATTTTGAATGGTTTTTTAAAACTCTTTACCTTATGATAATGAAACCTTTTGCTTTCAGGTTACTCTGTGGAAGGAATCAGTTGATGGACAGTGGATGTGTATCAGTGATGTCAACAAAGGCCAAGGTTCAGTGTCTGCAATCACAGAAGGCCAACAAAATGAGCAGTGACCACATCAGTGCCAGCAGGGCAGACCCACCGAGGAATCAGCCAGCCATGGAGCTGGAGGACAGCTGTCTGCGGCCAGGACCTCTGGAACTGCTACATCTGGGTCAGCTGATGAACAGGTTTTTCCCAAACTGGGAAGGGAAATGAGATGATTCCGAATTCAATAAGATCACGTGTTCCTACAAATAGATGCAACCACAGTATTGATCATCTGCCTTAAAATGATTCGATATGGTCTCTAAGTTAACCTGACTGGTTCAGAACGTTTAGAGTTTAAGAAAAATTATTACAAATGGTCTTCAAAGTTGTTCATTTTAAGATATTTTTTTTAGCCGCTACTTTTGTGTACCCCTTGAATTTGGGGTTTGTGTTGGGGGTGGGGTTGTTTTCAAAATAATTGAATAAAGTCAATAATTCTTTATTTTTGGTTATCAGTGTAGATTTTACAAAAGATTTCCACATCCAGCATCTTTTTGGGGATTCTCATTTCTGTTATTAGAGGTGAGGAATTAGAGCTCAAGGAGATAAAGTGCTTTGCCTGAGGTCTCACAGTAAGGAAACATGAGGATCCAGAAGCAGGTCTTCCTATCCTTAAATCCCGTGCTCTTTCCCATGTACTGCGCTGCCCCTAATGTCCTGATCTCAAGAGGAGAGGACAGAGTCACTCTCTTGAGCCTTTTTAAGGACATTTCATCTATTGTCATTCTCTCCTTGCTCCTCCAAGAGGATGCACCACCCCCACCACCTACCCCAGAAGCATGGGGTGTAGGATGATAACTCCACTTTGCTGTGTCCTAGAGTCGGTCAAAAACCGTGAGCTAGCCATGTATTGGTAGAGCCACTTATTTGATCCAGCCCTGTGCTTGGTGCTCAGTGGGATACAGGAGGATAAAACCTGTTCCTTGGCTTTGAGAACATCATAATCTAGCCATTAAATCATAACCCATGTAATAACTCACACTTAGGAAATGCTTTGAAGTTATTAAATGTCTTGTAAGGTCAGTGTAATTTCCCTCAATGATCCTTTGCAAATAATTATCTCCATTTTACAGATAAGGAAACTGAGGCTTAGCAACTTGCCCATGGTCACATTGCTAATAAGTGAAGGAGATTGATTAGAACCCAGTACTTCTGACTCTAAGGCAGGTCTTTCTACTACAACACAGATGCTTCCTAAGTGGTCATAATAAAAGCAGAGTTTTTCCCATTGTAAATAAGGGCCGGAGGGAACCAACATCATCTGCCTACGTCTACATCTATACCTACCAGCTCTGAGTTAGTGCCCCTGACAGCCACGCGGCCAGAGCACGGGCATGAGCTGTTGTGAAGGGGCAGAGGGGCCCCAGCGTGTTCTCCAGGCCCCCTGTGCTGACGCCTTCCATTGGAATCTTGGGATTGTTCTGGGGGCTCGGAGGCAGCCAGCAGGAGAGCTCGCTGGGGCCAGCTGTTCACTCGCTTCCCGACTTGTTTTCCACTCGAATCCTCTGGTGTCTGATGCTGCCGAAGTCATCCTGGTTTCTCCAGAACCATGCATCAGAATGTAACATCTGGCAGGCCCACCCGGCTGAGAAGGCCCCCATTACAGGCCCGACAAGAGCAGCTGCCATAGAGGAACCAGCCTTCCTAGCTAGGAGGAGAGGAGGCTCTGGTCCCCATCAGTGGAGGCAGCAGCCAATGAAATGGTAGATCTTTTGAAGTATTTTATACACTTCAGTCTATAGTACAAAGTGAATTGAACCAATCTGAAATTACTCCCAATCTATCCCACTTCCCACAAGTTAGGTGACGTGAAATCTGAAATAACTGAGGAAACAAAGGTTCGAGCTCCCGAGCGTGTGGATTGATTAAGCAATTCATGGCATAACAAACTGGGACCAGGCCCCCTCAGCGTAGCACTGGATCCTACATACAAGGGAAGATGGATTCTTAAGCATTAAAAGAACCAGGATATAAACCAGGATACAAGATTAGGTAATCTGATTTCTAATTGGAAGAAAGATTAGGGACTTTCTGAGTTGGGAGGGGGGAGAGTGGACAGGGGCAATTTCCTGAAATCAGAAAGAGGGGTCCCACTTCCCCAAGTGTTTGTTTTCAACCAAAGGAACAAAGAAACACTGACTGACTACTACAGGGCCAGTTTTCAGGTAAGACATAACAGGTTGCTCGAGATGTATAATTGTAAGAAAACTGCATCAATCTTTGGATCTGACTAGGTTTCTGGTTAGCATAATCTAGGTCCTTAGTTAAGGGACTCTAAAAGCATCAGATAGGGGTGGTCCAGCTTCTCAGCCACAGAGTGTGTATCAAAGAGTGCAATAAAGCTTTCTCACAATTAAGACAAATTAGACTAGATCCATGATTGAATAGAAAGGGGACTGAGCTAATTTCAGATTTGAGTCACAAGATGGATTCTGTGTGATTCACTCAGTTCCCAGTTATCTTCTTAACTACAATCTGAGGCTAAAATGAACTAAGTGGGTTATTGGAAGACTGTGTGGACAGTCCATCTGTAACATGGTACTTACTGTTCACAGAGCGCAGAGTGTGGGCCCCTTTCCACAGAAAAGCAGTCTGGGCAGAACCCTGGGGCCTAGGCCACTAACCAGGTGGAATTGATGGAAATGCAAGGCCCCCATGGCTGCACCACCAGTCCTGATCAAATAAAATTTAACCCAGTCATGAAACTGTGCTTTGGTGTCCTTCTGGGGGGAACTGATGAAATGAGAACTTGAAACTCGACAACTCAACCATTTGCATTTTGGTGCTTTACTGTTCTTAGCTCCTCAATGGCTTATCCTTAAAAAAAGGGATGTGACAATGACCATCTTTGAAAGAGGAACCAAATACCCTGACCCTGGAGGCTGAATGAGATCAAACTGAGGAGCAAAATGGCTTAGAATTTTCTCCTTTTTAAAATTTTTTATTCAGAAAGTAGGACCTATCATTTCATCAGCACTGGGCATTCCCATGTGAGGAAACGCCCTCTTCCTGTGCAGATGAGCAACTGCCTTGCCTTCAGTAGTCTCAGGACATTTCTGGTATCATGGACCCCTTGGGTGAACCCTATGGACCCCTTCTCAAACAGCAGGTTTTTTTTTTTAAATAATGTTTTATTTTTCCCCAATTACATGTTAAAACATTTTTAGCTTCTTTTTATAGTTTTGAGTTCCAAAGTCTGTCCCTCCCTCCTCCCTGAGAAGGTAAGCAATCCGATATAGTTTATACCTGTCAGCATAGTGTTTAAATGCCCAAAACCCATAGGCTTACAGAGGAAACCAATTGGATTGAAATAGAACTAACTGCCAAAAAACTTTTTTAAGGTAAGTCTTAAGAACCTTTGTCTCAAAGAAGAGGCAGAGATGCTGGGAGTTTTGCTCACACTCAGTATGCTGGGCCTCCCTGATAAACAAAGCCGTGTGTGTTTCCCTGGTTCTGCCTTGGGAAATTCTCAGGAAGCCAGACCACCAGGTGGAGTTTCCAGAATGACAAGTCATTCTTACCAGCTCCACCTAGAAAACAAGTCATACCAGAAGTCACTGGTCATGTACATGCATGGTACCCTGGAAAAGTCCTTGCTCTGGTGTCAGAGAGCCTGGGTTCAAATCCTGCTTCTGCTCCTTACCACCTATGGGACCCTGGGCAATTCCCAACACTTCCCTTGGGCCTCAGTTTCCTCATCTATTGAATTGGACTAGATGGCCACTTCTAACTAAATCTGTGGTCCTCTGCATCAGGTTTGGAGTGAGGTCACCTGGGTCCAAATCCAGGTTCTGGTGCTCACTCGCTGCCTTTCTGACCTTGCACAAATAGCCTCATCTCTGCACTTTGGTTTCCTCATCTCTAAGATGGAGGAGTTGACCTCTGTGGTCTCTGAGGAGACCCTCCCAATACAATTCCAACTGGCATTCTAAGAGCAATGTTACTCAGAGTTTATTTCTTACTCTAAAGTGAAAGAAAAAGGGTTCTGAGTAATATGATTCTTAGAACCACACACACACACGCCCCATCAGAGCTTCTGCTGATCCTGGTCCTCATCTCAGAACTGTGACATGGCCTTGGAAGCCAGACTCCTTCCCTCTGGTCATAGAATAGTGCAGCACAGGGAGGGAGCTGCTCTTTGGTGCCCAGGGCTCTTAGGGGGCCTGGAGAAGTGAGGAGATCCATCCCAGGAGCAGTGAGAGTGGAGGGAAAATGTGGAGGAGAGTCAAGGGGCAGAGAAGGAGCGGAGAAGAAATCCCTTTTTGCCCTAAGGAGACCGCATGACCACTTGCTGGAGACGTAGAGGGGACTAGGTGGTTTCTAAGATCCTTCCCAACTCTCTCTGGTTCCACAGAGGTTTACAGATTGATTTACTCCTATTGCCTCATTTGAGAAATGCCTTCAGCTTGTCTGGGGGGACTTCCAACTTTGGTGGATTCCTGACCATTATGAAATGTCACTTCCTTCCTTGTTACAAAGCACAGTCTTCATTCCCCAGTTGATAAACGGTCAAAGGATATGAATAAGCAGTTTTTGGATAAAGAAATTAAAGCTATCTATAATCATATGAAAAAATGCTTTAAATCCCTATTGATTAGAGAAATGCAAATCAAAACAACTCTGAGGTACCACATTACACCTATCACATTGGCTAACATGACAAAACAGGAAAATGATAAATGTTGGAGAACATGTGGGAAAATTGGAACAATGCATTGTTGGTGGAGTTGCAAACTGATCCTACCATTTTGGAGAGCAATTTGGAACTATGCCCAAAAGGCTATAAAAATGTGCATACCCTTGACCCAGCAATAGCATTTCTAGGGCTGTATCTCAAAGAGATCACAAAAATGGGAAAAGGACTACTCACATGTACAAAAATATTTATAGCAGCTCTTTCTGTGGTGGCAAAGAATTGGAAATTGAGGGGATGCCCATCAATTGGGGAATGGCTGAACAAGTTTTGGTATATGAATGTAATTGAATACTATTGTGCTATAAGAAATGATAAACAGGTGGACTTCAGAAAAACCTGGAAAGACTTGTATGGACTGATGCTGAGTGAAGTGAGCAGAACCAGGAGAACGTACACAGGAACAGCCACGTTGTGCAGTGACTGACTTTGATAGACTTAGCCCTTCTCAGCAATGCAAGAATTTAAGATATCTCCAAAAGTCTCATGCTAGAAAATGCTATCCACATCCAAAGAAAGAACTATAGAGTCTGAATGAAGCTCAAAGCACACTATTTGTTCTTTTTTTTCTTTCTGTTTTGTTTTGTTTCTTCTTTCCTGTGGTTCCTCCTCTTGGTTCTAATTCTTCCTTACAACATGACAAATGTGAAAATATGTTTAATAGGAATGTATATAGATAGCCTATGTCAGATTGCTCACCGTCTTAGGGGGGCGGTGGAAGGGAGGGGGAGAAAATTTAAAGCTCAAAAGCTTATGGAAGTGAATGTTGAAAACTAAAAATAAATTAATAAAAAAAAAACACAGTCTTGTTAAAAATGACCCCTGACCTTGGGATCAGACAACTTGGGATTCTTGGAGCTGAAAAGGACCTGAGGGGGTCATCTAGTCCAACTCTCATTTTGCAAATGAAAAAACTGAGACCCAAAGTCAGAGCAGGACTCTAACTCTGGTCCAGTCGGGCAGGGTAACCAGCAGTAACTCCGATCTGCAAGAACAGTCATTTCATTAGTTTGTTAGGATTGTTGAGGATTTCCATGTTCGCCACTTCCTAATTTTCTTCTTGAGGAAAAGTCTTCATACTATTAGGGGTGGGGAAAGGGCCACATGTGGCCTCGAGGCCACAGGTTCCCCACCCCTGGGTTAGGCCTCTGGCCTCTTTCATTTGTTTATTTAGAGCCATACTTCAATCATACAAAAGATTACAGACTTAGACCTAGAAGGGTCTTTAAAGGTCTTTTAATTGTTATTTAGTTGTTTAGTTGTCGTTTAGTCATTTTTCAGTCATTTCCTACTCTTTGTGACCCCTTTTGGGGTTTTCTTGGCAGAGATACTGAAGTGGTTTGCCATTTCCTTCTCCAGCTCATTTTACAGATGAGCAAACTGAGGTAAACAGGGTGAAGTGACTTGCCCAGGGTCACACAGCTAGTAACTGTCTGGGGCTAGATTTGAACTCAGGAAGATGAGTCTTCCTGACACCAGGCTCAGTGTTCTGTGCATTATGGTGCCACCTAGCTTCTCTTATAGGCCATCTAGTCCAAATGACACCTTTTTCAGGGAAGAAAACTGAGGCCCAGGGAAATCCAGTGATATGCCCAAGGTCAGACAGGTAGCAGAGGTGAGATTTGAACTCAAGTCCTCAGACTCCAGATCTAGCATGCTTTCCACAATCTGGGATGTGCCATCCATCTGCCACATTCTGCAGCCCACTCACGCTCTACTGAATTCCGCCTCGCTTGTCTCACGACCAGTCTAGGAAGGCCTTGGCTGTCTCATAATTTAAGGGCAAGAATCCGGAGAAGCCCTGATCTCAGCAGGCGAGGGAGGAGGACGGGGAAAGATGGAAGAAAGAATTCGGAGTAACACAGCTCTAAGGATGTCGGTGGGAGCCAGAGCTTGAGCTCAGCGACCATCAAGCCCAATTCTTCTACCTTACAGATGAGGAAACTGAGGCACACAGATCAAGCCATCTGCCTGAGGCCACACAGGCAACAAACATCAGAGTTTGGTCGCCTCACTCCAAATCTGATGCTGTTACCAGGCTTTTGTATCCCTCTTTCACCTGCCCTCTTTCTATCTCCTGGAGACAGCTTTTAAAAAGTTAAGTTTCTCAGCCTGGTGGCACACACCTGTGATTCCCACTCCTGGGGAGTCTGGGGATGGTGGATTGCTTGAGCTCAGGAGCTCTGAGCTGCAGCGAGCTAACAACAGTCAGATGTCCTAGATAAGTCTGGCATAGATATGGCGAACCCCTCACCGCAGATGGACCACAGGCTGCCTAAGGAGAGTCAAACTGTCCCACGCTGGAAACAGAGCAAGTCAAAGCTTTCTTGGCAATGAACAGGAGGATTGATTGGGCTAGGCAGCAGCTGCTATACCTCCAGCCTGGTCAAGGTAGGGAAACCCAATCTAAAAAAAAAGCTAAGGCAGCTAGAGGGTGCCATAGTGCACAGAGCACAGGCCTGGAGTCAGGAAGACCAGAGTTCAAATCTAGCCTCAGACACTTACTAGTTGGATGATTCTGGCAAGCCATTTAACTTCTGTCTCTCAATTTCCTCCTCCATTAAACAAGATCATAATAGTGCCCACCTCCAGAGGTTGTTATGAGTATAAAATGAGATAATATTTGTAAAATACTTAAGGGCCAGCTAGGTGGAACATTGGATAGAGCTCTGGTCTTGAAGTCAGGAGGACCTGAGTTCAAATCTGGTCTCAGACACTTGACACTTACTAGCTGTGTGACCCTGGGCAAGTCACTAAACCCCAATTGCCTCACCAAAAAATAAGTAAAATGCTTAAGACAGTACCTCACACATAGTAGGCACTTAATAAAGGATTATTTCCTTCCCCTTCCCTCTTTGCCAATAAAATATCAACTCCTTGAAAGAAGGGACTATTTCATTTTTGTCTTTGTATCTATCCAACTGCTGGAGCAGCTAGCACAATGTCTATGGCACTTGAGAGAAAAGACCGATTGCTTGCATGTTTGATTGATTGATTGATTAATTGTTTAAGTTCTGAAGTTCATAAGAACTGTGCACAGAAATGTGCATCTACATTGGTTTCTTTAGACAACTCTTTTTCTCCTCCTAATGTTTTTTCTTCCTGTCTTCAGCATCATATTCATGAGTGTTTCATACCCTTCAGGGCTGACCTCCTCTGTAGGAGTTTAAGCTGTAGGATCCCTCCTATCCTTTCTCTGAACACTCTGAAATATTCTCTCCAAAAATAAAGGGTATATGTCAGACTCTGATTCTTCTCTTTAATCACAAACTCTCAAGCAAAGAGGTCACTTCCCTACAAAGATCCCATCATTTCCATTCCAGCAAACAAGCAAACAATGCCTTGTTGATGAGAATCAAATCCAGAAGAGTAAGTATTACTCTTTGTTAATTCCTTCACCTGTTGAGGGATGAAATTATCATTAAGATAAATCCAAAAACTATTAGCTATGCTTTTGGTTAAGATGGTGACATTAAAAGTTGTAGAGAAACTCAATTCTCCAAAGCTTAAAAAATATCTGAAAACAGACCTAGAAAGACCTATGATAAAGGAAACCAGAAAGAAACAGAAATAAATCACTCAACCCAGTCCATAACTGCACAGAAAAACTGCCAAAAGACAATGAAGTCTGCTTGAGGGGTCAAACCAGGAATGCCAGCTTAGGTAAATGCAAAAAAAAAAACAAACCACTAGAGGCAAGAAAATCGTGCTAATGGTACCAAAACAATGGTTCCAAGGAAACAAACACAAGCTTTGGTACCCACACCACAAAACTAGTGGAAGGGCGGGGAGCCAGTAAGAACTCTAACAAATGAACCTGAAGCCAGCCAGCACTCTGAATAAGGGCATCACAATCAGTGCCAATTCTAATAACACAGTGCCAGAAGCTAGATCCCAGACTTGGTCTTGGTTAGACAGAAACAGGGAGCAGAAAACCATCTCCCATAGGTCACTGTCCAGGGAGACACAGCCTGGCACTCCCTGGAGCACTGGAATCCACAGTAGGAGAAAGGAGACAAGACAAGCACAGTACCTGGAAGGGAGCTGAGGGGGTAACTGGGGTGTACTGTGCAGGAGACCTAAGACCAGCATGATTTCCAATGGCCCCCTGGAGCCTCTGTCAGGGGCATAACAGAAGCATAACATTGCGGCATGTTGCTGGGAGGAGTAAGTCCAGCTGAGCAAAGAAATAGCTTAGAAACTGAAAAACAGAGAATTCACTCCATGGATAGACTAGTTATGTGTTTGTCAAATACAACACGGATCAACTCAGCTTATCAGTGGAAGCATCTGTTCAACACAGAAGCTACATTTACTAAGAGACTGTTAGGGACTGTTCCTAGGAAGAAAGAAAAAGCTGTCCACAGTTTCAGATTTGTGAGTTACCTTGAACACATGGGTTTTCTTTATGTGACTCCTTAGCAGGTTCTGAGCGTGTTCACTTTCCCCAACAGATACTTAGGCAATGGTGGGAGAACGTGATCTAAATCATGTTGACTGTGATGTTTTTATTATTTCTGCATTTATTTTAATATATGAATACCTGTGATGTTGTTACTCCTTTTGCCATATTGCTAAGCAAATGGTTATGTTTAAGAACTAAATGTGTTGGGGCAGTTAGATGGTGTAGTGGATAGAGCACCAGCCCTGAAGTCAAGAGGACCTGAGTTCAAATCCAGCCTCAGAAACTTGACACTAACTAGCTGTGTGACCCTGGGTAAGTCGCTTAACCCTAATTGCTTCACACATGAAAAAAAATCTGAATGTGTCATCCTTGTGAGTGGCTTGTTTTGTGTAAATGGAAGGAGCATAGTAGTGCAAGCCCAAGAGCTAAAACAGTGAATAGGGGAAGTATACTCCTCTACAACAGGATTATCTCCAATACCTCAAGAGAGTTGTACTGTAACCTTGTGATGGTAGTTCCTCTCCATAAACTTAGACCAGCTAGTGTAAGGGCAAGTGGAAGAGAGTGAGTCATCCTAGAAAGTGAGTAGGTGGTCACACACTCATGAGAGAGGTATGAGGTGCATGGGTGGCCACCCCACATACTTATTACATTGAATGGGCTTATGCTAAGCACAACCCACACATTACCCAAGTCAGGAAAAAAAAAAATACTGCAAGCAGCCGGGGAAAAAAAAATTAATTCAAGGACCAAGGAACCAGTCAGGATCACACAAGACTTACTAGCACCTACTTGAAAGAAAAATTTGTAATACAACGTTCCAAAGGGCTAAACATAAAGGCTTACAACCAAGAGCAATTTACCTTAAAAAAAAAAAAAAAACAACTGAATATAGCCCTATACAGAGGAAATGGGCTTTTATAGAATACAAGAGTTTCAAGTATTCCCGGTGAAAAGGCAAAACTGAGCAGAAATTTTGAAATGCAAATGCTGGAGGAAAGAGAAACCTAGAAAGTAAAGGGGGAAAGGGGAGGAAATGAGCATTTATTAAACACCTGCTACATTTCCAGGCACTGTATTAAGTACTTTAAAAATATCTCATTTGAGTTAAATGCATCTGAACCACTGGAAGAAGCTAAATAAATTGTTTGCATGCAAATATCTTCAAGGATCACAGGAGACAAACAGTA
>NW_020948883.1:0-34132 GCF_900497805.2 Vombatus ursinus | reverse complement strand
AGATGGGTGCGTTAAAACACAGACCTCAACACAGCTACCCCAAGGCCTTAGAACCAAAGACAAAATCTCTTAGAGTCAAAGCCATTACAGGCACCAAAGGGCAATACAAGGGCCTGATAACAAGCTAAGACCTCATTTACAAAGCCAAGGAGAGTTCTAAAGGAAGTTAATTGAAGTGAATGAAATCCTGAAGAGTTCAGCACTCAATTCATGGAACTAATTTTAGCCTAACTGAGATGAAGAGACCAGAAAAAAACTGCACAAAAACTGAAGAGAAATTAATTTGGAATACATCATAGGGAAGCAAACTTCTCAAATTTCCTAAGAACCCATGAGACATGATTATTCAAAAAATAATTAGACGCTATCCTGGGGGGAATGAAAGCTAAAAATGAAGAAGGGGAAAAAAGAAGATGCCAAAAGGTCATTGCTTGTTCCCAATATTTTTCTCTTTATGGATTCAAGATACAAGAATTAATTGACAAAAGAACAATACGACAATGAAAGAAATGAGGTTGGGAAGATTCAAACTCACTGGGTTTTGTTTGCTTGTTTTTGTTTTTGTTTTTGTTTTACTGACTCCACTTTAATGTTTAATGTAAATAAAGAGAGATTTAGAAGAGACTTTAGACAATGCCATACAGGGTTAGCCCTATGCAGAGGAGGAAGAAGACAGGGGATAACTTAACAGCAATATGTCACTCTGCCCCAAATTTCTCCAATCATAGCCTGAAATTTTAAGGTATTCGGAATTGGTTAACATAATAATCCATTATCAGTCATTAATACTTCATCATTAATTAGTTTATCAGTCACTTGACTAGGAAACTTTAGATTTGAAGGAGGAAACATAGGGAAAGGTTTCTAACACTGCAAGTCAGATCCAAGTAAATAGGTGAAAGGAAATTTTCTAGGCATTTGAACTCAGGTCCTCCTGACTCCAAGGCCGGAGCTCTATCCACTGTGCCACCTAGCTGCCCCTGAATGTTAGTTTTACACAACATGACTACTATGGAAGTGTTTTTGCATGACTACACATGTATAACCTGTATTGAGTTGCTTGCCTTCTCAATAAGGGTGGGTGGGGAGAGAGGAAGGAAGAGAATGTGTAGTTTTCTAAGTCAATATTCTAAGTCAATAAGTCAAAAATTCTATTTGAGTCTGATACTGCCGAGAATCCCCAAAGTTTTAAAAACAAATGTTAAAAATTGTTTTTACATGCAACTGAGAAATAAGATATACCGGCAATGGGGTATAGAAATCTATCCTGTCCTATAGGAAAATAGAAAGGAAGGGGATAAGAGAAGGGGGGAGTGATAAAAGGGAGAGGAGATTAGAGAAAGGGGTATTCAGAATGCAGGCTGTCTTGGGATGGGAGGAGGGGTGAGAAGGGGAGAAAATTTGGAACTCAAAATCTTGTGGAAGTGAAAATTGAAAACTAAAAATAAATAAATTAATAAGGAAATTCTCCAGGCTACTGATGACCAAACTGAGCTCTGCCCATCCCCACTCTCATGTTAGCATGTTAGCCTTCTTTCTGGCCATTCTCTTTACCTTGGCCCATATCATCACATTTCACCACCACATGCCATTCCCTGGCTTTCTGCTCTCCTTTCACATTGTCTCTCTGCAGCTCCAAAAATCAGCTTAAGGAAGAAGGTCAGAATTTCATGCAGGTCCATGGGAATCTTAGAGTACCTGTGGCATGAAGAAGTTTTAAAAAGAACCATGGCTGAGCCTTCCCCCATGACAGAGAGATTGAAGCAATAAGTATGGGGCTGTGGATGCAAATCCATTCAAGGATGCTGAGGCCCCCAAAGTAGAATGGCAAATTACCAGTGCTGCGCCTCCAAACATCTTACCTTCTCCTTCCCCTTCACTTGACCCAAGTCAGTCTTCTCACAAAATGAAAATTCACCTGAACCTTGGTATGTTCTGGTCCCACGGTTGTAAAGAAGAAGGCAAGCAGAGTCCACGTTTTATGGAATCTTGGAAGAAGAGAATGGAAGACTTGGAAAGTAAAGATCTCCAGTCCTGTCCAGGGAAGCACATGCAGATTCTAGATCAGTCGACCCTAGATTGAAGAAAGCAATTCATCAGACTTTTGCTTTGTTAAGTCGTTTCAGTCATGCCCAACTCTGTGACCCCATTTGGGGTTTTCTTGGAAGATACTAGAGTGATTTGCCATTTCCTTCTCCAGCTCATTTTACAGATGAGAAAACTGAGGCAAACAGGGTTAAGTGACTCGCCCAGGGTCACTCAACTACTAAGTGTCTGAGACCAGATTTGAACTCAGGCAGTTGAGTCTTCCTGACTCCAGGCCTGGTGCTCTATCCACTGCACCACCTAGCAAACCTATTCATCACACTACCTAGCATGATTGAAATGTAGATCATAGATTTCTAGCTACAAGGGACCACATAGAGGCCATCTGGTCTGACCCCCTCATTTTAAAATGAGGGAACTGAGGTCCAAAGGGTTTCAATGACTTGGCCCTAGTTCACACGGGCATTAAGTGGCAGATCTAGAATTTAAAGCCAGGTCTTCTGATTCTAAATCCGCCGTTATTTCTACTGTACCGTGTTTAAAGACATCTGAATTCCTCTGGCCTAATTCTGTAGGAAATTCTGTGGACAGATTTCTCGTCTATAATTTTGTTTCCCACTAGGAAAAGGGTGCTCTTTACAAATGACTAACCCAAGTTCCCAGGCCAGATATGTATCCCATTAATCAGTAAATTAATCCACTGTCATTCGGGGTTCTAAGTAAGTCTCTTTCTGATTTTGGATTGGTGAGATTCATTTCTCTAGAGCCTGATCACTCCCGGCTAATGAAATCAAGTTTCTTCGGCTTCAAGGCTGAGGACCAGAACCTGGACCATGGTTCAAGCATACGATGAAGCCTAGCCTGAAACAACTAGGATGGCTTCGTTACTGCAGTCCTTCATCTTCACATCTCCTGCCTATTATATTGAAGTAGGATTATTCTCTTTTTTGGGGGGAGGAGGAGGAGGAGAAGGAGGGGACTTCTCATCTCTCCCAGGACCTCTCTCAAAATAGGATCTCCAATCTCAAGGCCTCATATTATCCTTCCTCCTGCCTTGTGTTCCTCTTCAAGAACTTTCTCCTTCTTCATGGTCTGGTTCCTTGTCCCAAAACCTATTTCCTCTCAAGGCATAATCTCTTCTCTCAGATGCTCTTGTCCTCTCCTAATTCTCGCTCTAGTCCTTCAGATCTTTGTCTCCTTTTCCAATTCCACCCCAAAGCATGTATACACATATACATATATACCTCTCCTCCTTCACTGACTATTAACTACTCATTCATTTTATGGCCTACTGTAGTGGCCCAGTATTTCCAAGGTCCTAGGATTTTTTCACTTGTCAAATTCCAGGTGAAGGCACCTCACTAAATTGAGAATGACTTCGGTGAGGGAGGGGGTTAGAGCAGAGGTATCAGACTCATGGCCCAACTCCTGAATTACAATGATAATAAAGTTAAAATGTAATTGGGAAATATTTAACAAAACAAATAAAAATACAATTTAACATATATAATGTTAATGTGTGGTTTTCTAAGTCAATATGCAGATCCATTTCTATTTGAGTTTGATACTGCTGAGAATCCCCAAATATCTTAATGGTGTTTAAGCTGAGACTGGAGGATCCCATAGTGTAATTATAATAATAATAATAGCAATGATAATAATTAATAGCTTACATCATAGATCTTTAAGACAACAAAGTGCTTTACTTACATATCTCATTTGATCCTTAACAACAACCCTGATAGGTAGGTATTATACTATTGTTAATTTATAGATGAAGAAACTGGATCTGAAAGATTAAGGGATTTTCCCAGGGTCCCAAAGTTAGTTAAGTGTCTTAGCTAGGATTTGAATCCAAATCCTCTTGACTCTAATTCCAGTATACTATCCTAGCTAAATGCTGCCTTACTTGTCATGATGTTTTAAGAGAAGGTGGGGCCTCCACCCACACGACACACTAACTAGATCCCATGCTCTGAAAGGTCCCTTCTAGCCCTAAAATTCTATGATCCTCCCTTTTTCTTATCTTTCTCCCTAATATTCTTTTCTCTCCCTTTTTTGTATCTTGCATCATCTCCTCTAGCCCCAACCTGCATTGACTGATTAATAATATGCTCCTATTACTTGAGAGTTGATGCCCCTCAAAGACTGGAAAGGTGTGAAACTAGCTTGACTGAGACATTCAGTATCTCTGTGAAACTTACCTGTGGGTATGGCGCAATGCCTGGCACTCTGTCCACAGTGAATAACACAAAGTCTTGACCTCCAGTAACTTAACACAGTGGAACTAGTGGGCCAGGAAAGGAAGGAGAATTTGGAAGAAAGGAAAAAAGAAGAGAAAGAGAGGAAAAGGAGAAGACAGTATGTTGTGGTTGAAATCATGCAGGATTTTACATAAAAAGGCCTAGGTTTGAATCTTGGCTCTGCCTCCTAACAGATATATGACTGAATAAATTCCTTCCCCCTCAATTTCTCCATTTGGTTCTCAGTTTCTTTATCTGTAAAACGAAGGGGGTTGGAATAAATAATCTCTAAGCTTCAGCTCCTATTAAACTAGGTTTGGGGATTAAAAAAAAAGAAGCAGGAATTGAGAGCATTCTGTTTGGAAGACATGGAGAAGAAAGGCGCTAAGGCATAAAACCCCCTGGGAGTCAGTATCAATAGCTCAGTTCAATTAAACAAGGGTTGATTACCCAGTCACATATTTATATAGGCTTTGGCTTTCCTCACAGCCCTGTAAAGTACGTAGCACAAATTTTCTTATTCCCACTTCACAGATGGGGAAACAGGCTCAGAAAGGTTATCAGTCACCTAAGGTCACACAGGTAGTAAGCAGTACTGTGAGGATTGCACACAGGTGTCTTTGTCCATTCCCTCTATGGCAACCACAGCCCTGAGCTCAGGTACCTGCGGCACATGACCCACTGGTACAGGACACTTAGAAGGTATGGTGTCAGGACCGAGGATGGCTGCAACCTGGGCAGGGGCAGAATGTAGTGGAATGAGCCCTGGAACAGAGTCTGGAAGACCTGGGCTCAAATCCTAATTCAGGCACTTATTAGCTGTGTGACTTTGGGCACGTCCCCTAATCTCTCTGAACCTGTTTCCTCTCCTATAAAATCAGAGGGATGGATTCGATGGACATTAAGGTATCTCCTCAGCTCTGATTCCATGAGCCTCTTACCTCTAAGGTTCCCTCCTCACATCTAAGTCCATGAGCCCCTGACCTCTAAGGTTCCCTCCTCACATCTAAGTCTATTATCCCATAAGATGGGAATCAAGATGCTCCAGCCCGCTGCACGTGTCAAAGTTTCTGCGCCTGCGCAGCAAGAGGGGCGCCGACTTAAGATGCCTCGGAACCTTTGTACGATGGCTTCGTTTCCCCTCCGGAAGCCTCTCCGTGGTGGACAAGCCCGGATCTGTCTCCTCTGCGCTCTGACAGAGGCACCGGAAGTGACCCGTCCTGGGCGCCGCCGCCGCCGGGAGGAGCTGCCACGTCCGAACCCGGGAGCCGCCGCCGCCGCTGCCGCCGCCATGGTAAGAGCCCTCTGCTCTGCGAGTCCAGCTGTGGGAGCCCCCGGCGCGGACCCGCGGTGGGGAGGAGGTGGTGAGGCGGGAGGCAGAGGCCGCTGCTTCCCTCACCCCACCCCCACCCCCCGGGACAGGGGGCTGGACGCCCCGCCGGGGTGTGAGGAGACCCGCGGGCCCTGCCCGGAGCCAGTGGGGCGACAGGCCCAGCCGACCTGGCTCCTGTCTCCGTCCGAGAACGAGGGCGGCTAGTGACCGACCCTCCATCCCGGGGCGGCGGGCCAAAGTCCCCTGACCCCTGCGCTGCTCCTGCTTGTTCCGGTGTAAACCGAGGGGTCTGGACGAGATAAGACGCCCGGGCCGCCCTGGTCACGCGGGTCAGTTTCCCCCACGGGTGGGGCAGAGACGTGGCTCTTCATCCATCCGTGAAGCACTTACTGCGGACCGGGCTTTGGGGCTGCGAAGACCCGAAGGAAACACCCCAGTTCGGGTCCTCAGAGGGCTTGAGGCCGCCCTGGAGAGGGAGCAAACGTGTCTCCAGTCCAGTAGAGGCGAAAACGTGCCCCGAGATTTCTGGGGGCGGGGTGGGGGGAATCGCGATAGGCCTCCGATAGGCGATGCGACAGTGGAGCTTTTAGCCCTCAAGCTAAGTCCGGGGCTTCTTCTATGAGAGCAGTCTAAGCACTTAAGGGGATGCTTCATAAATATGGTTTAAGATTCAGTAAATATCAATTAGACAGGGTGTCCCGAAAGTCTTAGTGCAACCTAAAGCTTTAATAACTTAAAACTACACCGAGACTTTTGGGACACCCTGTCTGGAACCCAAGTTGGAGCACATTACGTGATAAGGGAAAAATCACTTATAATGGAAAATAGAGGCACATGGTGCCCCGAAAATAACATGGAACTTGCGGTCCGGAGGCCTGGGTTCTAGTTGAGGCTTAACTCGGGGTGTGATCCTGAGCTGTCCAGCCTGGACTCTAAAGTCTAGCCCTAATCTGTGATTCTCTTCTTTAAGTCTTAAGTTCATTGCTTAGGCTCCATCTTTTTATGAGTGAGCCCTGCCTCGGGGTGTTTATCAAAGTCCAAACAAGTGATTGAACTAGGAAGCAAATCGTCTTTTAGACTCCGTGTACAAAATGCTCTGCTGATACCAAACCACGGTTCATCCCGAGGAATGTTGTACCTCTGAGGCTGGTTTCCCCCTGGGACTTTTAGTGGGAAAGTGGTTCTCTCTTCATTCAGCTACGCTGAAAGGTTAAGAATAAACTATGAACATCCATAATTTAACCTTAATAACTCATTGTGAGTCTTCCACTAATGTGGCTATATTTCAAATTGTATTTTTTTCCTTTAGAACTATTTTGATAATCAATCAATAAACATTTATTAAGTGCCTTTGTACCAGGTACTATGCTAAGTGCTGGGGATACAAAGAGGCAAAAGATGTACCCTCCCTTCAAGGAATTCAGTCTAATGGGGGAGACAACCTGCAAACAGCAAACCATATACAAAATAAATAAGAAATAATTAACAGAGGGGAGGCACTAGAATTAAGAGAGGTTTGGAGAAGAAATCTTAGTTGGGACTTAAAGCAAGCCAGGAAGGTCAGTAGTAAAAGCAGAGGAAGGAGAGCATTCCCACATGGGGGAATAGCCAGAAGAGAAAGCCCAGAGCCAAGACAATTCATCATATAGAATATCTATTTTATTTGTTCCATAGTTCCCTCTTGCAATCTTCAAGAGGTGTTCCCTAGTTCTGATTTTTTAAAATTTGGTGAACAAAAATATATTCACTCCATTCAGCTACTTGGTGCTATAATAGACTGCTTATATCCTACCCCTGTATCCAGTCCCTGCCTTCACTGTTCTCAAATAAAGAATACTAAATCTTGTAATATTTTTCTAGTGTATTTAAACAGGAAAAGTTGAAATGGATGAAGTTACAAGAAATATCCATATCATACCTAAATATATAATTTTGCTCTTTTCGTATAATTTTAATATTGGCTATACTTCATTGCTTCAGGTCTTCCTATTGGTAGTCCATTATTAGTAATAATTGCTATATACATAATACTTTGTGGTTACAAAGTGCTTTGCACAGTCCCTGCCCACAAAGAATTTGCAGGCAAGTGCAAAATCCCATTCAATTCAGGAAGCATTTATTAAGAACTTGCTGTGGGCCAGGTGTTCTGAACTAAGGATAAAAAGACAAAAAGGAAAAAAGTTGTTGCCCCCTTGGAACATACCTTATTTTGAAGGGAAGGGGAAACAGCATGCATGTAGGTAGGCAAATGTAAAACACAAAGTAATTACAAAATGAGGAGAATGCTGACAGCTACAGGCTGGCACACACATAAGGCACGATGTCACAAGCTCTATAAGAGACAAAAAGTGCCCTTGGAATTCAAAGGAGGCCAAGGTCCCTTTTGTTCTGTGAAGGTGACCAGAGAAGGCTGCCTAGAAGGGGTAGGATCTTCAGTTGGGCCTTGAATGATGGATGGAATTTACAAAGGCAGAAAACTATGGCACTAGCACCATAGCCCTACACACATCTTGAAGTCGTCATAATCCAAATGTGCTCTACAGACCATTTAGCACACAGATATGCTGCCAGTGTTAGATGGATGACTTCATTCAGTCAGAAATGTATGTTAAGTAGCAGCCCCAGGAGGATTGTGGCCCAAGATTGGAAAGTAAAGGAGGTCTAATCCAATTTGTACAGAAAGTGCTACAGAAGAAGTAGAAAGTGACCATAGACTATAATTGTTGATGTTTATATTGAGAAAATTTTGAAAGGATAGAGGACCATTAGATGGAAATAATGGATCAGATTCCTGAGGAGGTTGCTTTATAATTGCCATTATTAATTTAATGTAATCTTTGGTTTTAGGTGTCAGTCATTAACACTGTGGATACCTCCCATGAGGACATGATTGTGAGTATTCCGTTTAACAATTACTTAAAGCAAATCTGAAATTGACATTCCTGTGGGATGGCAGAGTTTTTATTTTTAATTATGCAGTTTTGATGTGTTAGTTTATGAATCAAAATGGGTTTTGGGGGTTTTTTTAGAATTTGCCAAACTCTAGTATTTAGCCATTAGATGACCACATCCTGCCTTTCTTAGAGTAACAGGTCCTCTTCAGAAATGCTCCCATTGTTTGAGAGGCTGTAGTATCAGCATAGAGTAGGAGGCCATAACCCTTTTCATGTCATGGTCCCTTTTGGCAGCAATCTGGTAAAGAAGCATAGGGACCCCTTCTCAAAATAATGCTTTTAAATGCATAAAATAAAATATGCAAGATTACAAAGGAAGCCAGTTTTACTGAATTATAGTTGAATGCTTAGAGATCCCAGGTTAAGAAATCCTGGTATAGACGCAGGTGTTACTTTCCATCCTGATGTTCAGCAGCTTTTTCTTTTGGGCCACACAGTGATTGGCAGCTGGCTTTTCTTTTTCTAAACCTTCTGCTGAAAGTATTTCACATCCTGGGTTGTTTTGTTGGCTGTGATGCTGCCTCTTCAGGGTCTCCAAAGGCTATAATGCAATTGTTAGAAAAGAGAAGATATAGTCCTGAGACTTCGAGATCCAGATTTGGCCAGAACCTGAGGGAAATAAAGGGTTGGACCTTGATCTCCTAGAGGAATCTGAATACTTTCCTTGAATAGTTCAGTAACGTCCTATGGTCCAGCTTTGATAGGAAATTGGAAAGTAAATGACTGGGGCAGTATGTTAGTATAAAATAAATAAGCTCAATTAGTCTAATAAAGCTAGTTATTACAGGTAGCAGAGAGTTGCTTGAAATTCCTATGGTACAAGTCAACAGCGCAGCCAGTGCATATGGTAAAGGTGTCTGAAATATTTTGTGGGAAAGGAACAACAAAGGTTTTTGAGTGGTTAAGATTGTGGGAAGAAGGAGTAAAAGAACGGTTCTAGCCTGCCTTTCAGATTCAGTAACCTTTTATTATGCATTTCGAATTTATTTCCTGTGTGCTAGATATAGACATTAAGGATACAGAAGTGAATAAGACAAGGTCTCTCTGCCCTCCAGGAGCTTACCTATGGTGGGGTTACAATACACACTAAGAAAATGCATCTATGTGTTCAGTTGACAAGGTGTAAAGGGACTTTAAGTATTTAATACTAGCTGTGTCTTTAACTTATTTTCTCACTTTAAAAAGAACGTTTTATATTGGAGAACACAATTTATAATCTTCATGTAGTATAAACTGACTTTTGTAGTATAAATCTGAATTTCTTCAGATTTCTCTGGGACTAAATTGGCTTGAACAGTGTTTTTATTTTTTTCAAATTTAAAATCTCTGCCTTAGTAACAATGGGTGTGAACCTCCAGAGTCTACAAATCTCCTGATTTCTCTGTTCCCTATTCAGCATGATGCCCAGATGGACTATTATGGCACCCGTTTGGCCACCTGCTCGTCAGATAGATCTGTCAAAATCTTTGATGTGCGGAATGGGGGTCAGATTCTCATTGCTGACCTGAGGGGGTGAGTATATCGAACACTGAGAAAATTCTGGGGGAAAAAAAAAAGATTTTGCTGCTCAGATATTATATAATAGACTTTGGAAAATGAAATAACAATCTAGACTTGATCAGATCTTATGTGTTTATCAGAGAGGATGGAGAGGAAGCCATTATCCTACAGAGCATATCTCTGCTGTTAAAAGCCTTGTTTTGCCGTAAGTGATTCCAGCATTAGCTGAAGCTCTTTAAAGGAAATGGCTTCATTGGAATAATATCCATAATCCCATTAATTCCCCTGATTCCTAAAGCAGGAGTTAATCAGTTGGGGAAAATGAGGCATAAGGAGATTAGATAATGTGCTCTCAGACAGTTGAAGAGGGGAAAGAGGAGGGGTCTTGGTTTCCCAAATTGTAACTGAAATGCTAAGTTCAGTATTTTTCAAAAATACAAGCAAAACAAAGAAGTACCATCAATAGATTGCTAGGACCACATCTTGTAAATTCTCTACTCCTCCCTTCATTGAATTGTATGCCTGTACTTAGGAAAGCGTCAACAGTAATTCTTCCATATTCAGTCCAGCACCAATAGGAGCATCAAAGGTAGTAGAAATCAATCTAGTCATAGTTTAATTACCAGTTCTTTTACTGTGGCTCAGGTCAAGCTATTAGCCCAGTAAACCCAAGGGGAGAACAGCTGCTTGAGATTTGAAACCCTCTCTGGTACAGGAGAAAGTAGAGACTGATGATGATGAAGTTAGCCTCTCTTTGGGCCAAAGCAGTGGAGCCCATGAAACATTGTGGCAATCCAGCTCAATAAGACACGTACAAAGGTACAAAGACAGAAATGAAACAGTCTACCTGAGAGGGCTTTAGACACAACATATATGCTGATAAGTAAAGACAGGACAGAAGAGGGAGAGAGCACTAACAAGCAGGAGGGTTGGAGAAGGCTTCACAGAGAAGACACCTGGAATGAGGCTGGAAGGTTCTAAGGAGCAGAGATGAGGGCAGATTGTATCCCAGACATCAGAGACAGCCTTCTGTGCAAAGGCATGGCATGGAAACAGGGTATTATACCAAGTTCAGTGAACAGAAAGTTGCTCAGGAACATCTCTCCTATGGAGGGAAGTAATATGAAAAAAGGCTGCCATCTATTGGAGCCAAATTGTAGAAGACCATAAATGCCAGGGCCAGGAGATTACATTTTATCCAAGATGGAAAGCCACTGAAGATTTTTAAATAAGTGAGTAGCATGGTCAGACCTCAGGAATATGATTTTGCCAGCTGTGTATAGGATGAGTTGGAGAGGAGAGAGACTGAAAACAGATGCCAGTTGGGAGATTGTTATTATTATGGGCCAGGTAAGAAGTGATGAGAGCCTTATTAGGGTGGAGAGAAGGGGATAGATAGGAAAGGTATGGAATAGAGTGGACAAGACCTTGCAACCAGTTAGATATGTAGGGAGAAGGAATAAGGGAGAGAAAGAATCATGGATGATACAAGTTACAAACCTGGGATTCTAGGAGAATGGCGTGACTGCTTTGTTGTACCTCTGCCTTCTGGGAAGCAAGAAACATGGATTTTAGTCCCAGCTCTACCCCGTACTACCTGTGTGAGATCTTGAGCAAGTCAGCATAATTTTGGGCTTCTGTCTCCTCATCTGTAAATTAAAGGGTTCCTTTAATCAGTGGTTCCTAGCCTCTTTTAAGCAGACACATCAGATCATAGATTTAGAATTCAAAGGTCATCTAAGCCAAATCCCCTCCCATTTAATAGATGAGGAAAACTGAGGTCAAGAGAGGATCCAGGGCCTCTGATTCTTAGTCCCTTGCTTCTTGCCCTTTGCCACACTACCTCAAAACCCATTTATAACTTTAAAAAATGTTGCACCCCCTCATATGGTAGTTATACTGTTAGTGTTCAGTGAGGCTTCTATTAATTTGGTAATACTTTAAAATTAATTCCTATTTTATTAATTATAATAGCATCTACATATATCTGAAAAACTCATTATCCATAATGTTTATTTTGTTGGGGCTAAGAATAAATAATACTCAAATCTGGCCTCAGACACTTGACAATTACTAGCTGTGTGACCCTGGGCAAGTCACTTAACCCCATTGCCTAGCCAAAAAAAAAAAAAAGAATAAATAGTACTCGATTCACATCTGAATCCATAGGTCAGAAACCATGGGCAAGATTATCCCTAGAGCCCCTTCTAGCTCTGAATGCTATGATTCTACCTAGCAATGGACATTTTGGGAAAAGCCGTTGTTTCTGTCATTACCTGAGCAGTTTTGTCCTTAGATATTGTCTCAGCCGATAATAGAGCTATGGAATAGAGCTGGCTAGTCTAATCCACCCCTGGCCCACCCCCATACTACAGGTTAGGAAACTAAGTCTCCAAGAGCAGAAGGGCTTCCCTGGGGTTACAGGGGCAGGATTCCTGTGGGGTACAGTGGAAAGAGTGCTGCCTGAGTTCAGAACGGCAGCACCTAGATTCAGAGCCCAGCTTTTTGGTGACCTTGGGCGAGGAGCTGAATGAACCTCATTGGGCCTTAGCTTCCTCATCGGTAAGATGAAGGGGTTGGGCTAGACAGCTTCTAAGGTCCTTTCCAGCCTTAAAACTGTGATCCTAATGCAGTGTTCTTTCCTGCTAAACTGCGCACCTCAGGAAGCCGTTTTCAAATCTGTCTGTGTTTGTGAACCCAAAACTTTGTGTGACACATTCCCAAACCCTTATTTGGCAGTTTAGAAATCTTTGGGCTTTCTTACAGTCATGAAGGCCCCGTGTGGCAAGTGGCCTGGGCTCATCCTATGTATGGAAACATCTTAGCCTCCTGCTCCTATGACCGGAAAGTCATCATCTGGAAAGAAGAAAATGGCACGTGGGAAAAAACATATGAGTACACGGGACATGACTCTTCAGGTATGACATGGTCTGATGAGAAAGTACTCATTAAGAAGTATGTAATTATGTGACATTCATATGTCTGAAACATTGCTCTTCCTCCAGCCCCTCATCTTGATTTTCTCTTTTTACTCACATGTTTCCCTCTTGCTGGCATTTGGTTGCCTTCTCTCTATCTGTCCCATTGCTAGAAAAACTTCCCATTCCTCAGCTCCTCCTAATGCCTAGAACCCTTCCTGCTTCTGTCTCCTTTGTGGGACACTCTTCTTTCCTCACTGTCGATGTTTTTCCAACAGTGAACTCGGTGTGCTGGGCCCCCCACGACTACGGGCTCCTTCTTGCCTGTGGCAGCTCTGACGGGGCCATCTCCCTGCTGAGCTACGGTGGCGAGGGGCAGTGGGAGGTGAAGAAGATCAACAATGCCCACACCGTAAGTCCTGTGCATTCGGGCGGTGGTTTCATTACAGGCAGTTTCAAGCAGTTTGCAGTTCTTGCCCCTCCAGAATAGTAGGGGGCAACCCAGATCCTAGAGAAATAATTGACCTAACCCAAGGTCAGCCTTGTCCTTAGCGGAAAGAGATGTCATTTTTTCACACTAAGCTTATCCAGGAGACTGAGGGTATCAGGTGCCAACTTGATAAAAATTTGTCGTTCTTGCATGCTGGAGGAGGTAGGGAGGCATAGTACCCATTATAGGCTGGGTGGCATATGGTGCTGACTTGCCTGGGTTGTGAAGATCAGTTAATACCGCTCTCCTCAGTGGCAGGGGCGGGGATGTGGCAGTAGCTACTCATCCATGGGGCATCTTTAAAGCGCTGCCATAGGCTGGCAACCTCAAGTGCATCATTTGGCCATGACAGTCTTGGGGAATTCGTTTCCCTCTACTCCAGAGCATTAAAACTAAAGCAAGCAAGCAAGTGAATAGCTTTTTTTTTTCTTTTTTATATGTTTTATTAATGTTTTTTTTATACACCACAGTGACTCTGCTGTCCTTCTCCCCAGCCCTCATAGAACTTTTCCTTTTAACAAATACATACGTTTGAGAAAAACAAATCCACACATTGGCCACATTTGAAAATTTTTCCTCATTCTATACATATGGCCACCATCTTTCTGTGAAAAAGTAGGAAGAGTGATGCTTCATCATCAGTCTTCTGAAGTCACAATAGTTCACTGCATTGATCAAACTTCTGAAATCAAAAGAGGTGCTGTTAACTGTTTCTGTATAGATGAAACTTCTCCCTCCGTCTTTGACTTTGTAGGAATAGATGTGTGGTCCTGGTAAGAAAGTGCCGACATACTTGAGTATGTACACTTGAATAACTTTTTTGGTGTAATTGTAGATTTTTTTTCCGTAATGATTGGACCAGTTTACAGTGAGGCCTGTCTTTCCACAGCCTCACCAAAATTTACCATTCTGATCTTTGTCATCTTTGCCAATCAGATGGGAAGTCAGTGAAGCCTCAGGGTTGTTGTCATTCTCGTTTCTCTTTAAATTGTTGATTTGATGCGATCCTGCGTAAGGTTGTTGAGTTTGTATTTCTTCTTTTGAAAACGGCCTGTTCATGACCTTTGATCACTGTCCAGGGAGTAATAGGCCATAAAGCTAGTGAAAGACAAGGAGAATGGAACGTGTCAGTTCCAGATTTTCATTACCCCAAATACAACTAATATCAGCTTAGCTGAAATCTCAAAGCAGGTGGCTAAAAGCGTAGACAGTTTCTTTGCCGATTCCTAAATCTACTTCAAGCCTTGCTTGTATATAAAAGAGCCCTGGGAGTCTTGCTATCAGGGCTTGGCCATTTCTTCTCTTCTGAGTAGTCCATTTAGAAAATTCTAGCGAGCCCAGGATAAATTTTCCCTATGCTTTGACTCCCTCTCCACCTCCTTTAGAATCCCTAGCTTAACTCCAGACTTAACTCAGGTGCCACTTCCTACAGGAAGCCTTTCCTGATCCCCCTCGTTGTTTGTGCTCTCTCCTTCCTTAGCCACTCTGTTGAGGTGTAGTACCTAAGCTACCTGGGGGTGGGGCCTGTTTTTATTTTTGTCTTTATGTCTGTAGCCCCCACCACAGTGCCTTGTACAGTAATAGGCGCTGAATAAATGCTCATTGTGTTGGATGACCTCGTATAACTGGCTTCTGGAATTTCAGGAAAGCCTGTGCCCTGCATCTTCCTCATAGAGTAGCTACTCTTTCCTTGCAAGTGAACCTGTCCTGTTAATCTGTGGCGTAGAAAGCCAAGGAGCATCTTGCTTCCTTCTCTGTTCAGATTGGCTGCAATGCTGTGAGCTGGGCTCCTGCCGTCGTACCCGGGAGCCTGGTAGACCAGCCATCTGGACAGAAGCCAAACTACATCAAGAAGTTTGCCTCGGGCGGCTGTGACAACCTGATCAAGCTGTGGAAGTAGGTGGGCCCTCTGGGGGATGTGGGCCTTTGGGTTGCCTTAGAGATAGAGTCCTTGCTGCTCCCCCAGACTCACGTTAAACAAGGCTGGCTCCTTTGCCTCTTCCTTGTGTCTCCAGAGTATCTTCCCTCACAGCCTTCACTGTGTCAGGGAGTTCTGAAACTGATCTCTCTTCATCATCGTGGACGTTTGGTAATAGTCAGCCCTTTATTGTTCAGCTGGAGTCCCACCCTCAGGATACATGGGGGCAAGTGAACTGTCCTTGGAGGCAACCTTTTTACAGGGTACAGTTAGTCATATTAAGTAGATTTCAACAGACTGAGAGGAAAAAAAATCTAAATAATAAAAATATAATCTGTATATCTCTTTAAGGATTGCAGAGTGCTTTATATGTGATAGCTCGTTTGAGCCTCACAACCACCTTATAAGGTAGATGTCCTTACTGTCCACATTTTACAGATGACAAAACTGAGGCAGACAGGTCAGATGACTCGCCCAGAGTCATTGGATGTCAGATTCAGGATTTGGACTCATGTCTCCCTGAGATTCAGATCCAGTGTTCTTATCTACTGGGCTACCTTGATGCAAAAAAGAATAAAGAACTCGCCATCCCCCAAGTGGATACTCAGAATTCAGTTTGTGGTGTATTGGTCTGAGGAAAATTCCCATTGTCCAGACAGCCCAGTACTGAGGATCATCATTGTTCACTTAGAAAAAAGACAGCCGGCTATGAGCTGCTTTCCTCCCTTTCTTGTCTGTCTGCTCTTTAGGGAGGAGGAGGATGGTCAGTGGAAAGAGGATCAGAAGCTGGAAGCCCACAGTGACTGGGTCCGAGATGTTGCCTGGGCCCCCTCTATCGGCCTGCCGACAAGCACCATTGCCAGCTGCTCCCAGGTGAGCCCCAGTGTACGAAGAAGGGTGGCCAAGTGATTAGTCTTTGAGGTGACAGACGGGATAATCGGACAAAGGTGTGGCCTCATCCTTTGTGAGACACACTTCGGAGAATCACCATGAACCAGAGACAGGAATTGTCCAGCTTTGGAGGCCAAAGATAATAGGGACACCAGAGAGCAGGCTTCAGTCTGCTGGGGAAAACGACCAGTTAACAAAACCAGCAGCAGCTGCGTGACAGATATGAAAATGGCAGTGTCTTCAGTGATTGTTAACCTTGCTGCTAGAGACATGGTCAGCCATAGTCAGTGCTTCCTCTAGAACGTAGAGTAAATGTGTTGTTTCTTTTTTGTCCTTTCTTTTCTCGTCCTCAGTTTGAAATGAAGTACACATCTCATTTCTGTCTTTGTATCCTTGGTGTCTGCCCAGTGCATGTAGTAGACACCTAATAAATGCTTGTTGGTTGATCTAGACAGTTAAAACTCAGTCAACTGGGGAAATTCTCATGAAAAATTATCAAAGAGAGTAGA
Source organism: Vombatus ursinus (assembly GCF_900497805.2). Lineage (NCBI taxonomy): Eukaryota > Metazoa > Chordata > Mammalia > Diprotodontia > Vombatidae > Vombatus > Vombatus ursinus. Next base: position 17,330 of record NW_020948883.1, on the reverse strand, counting down.
AGAGATTTAGCAAATACGGGAGGGTAGATTTGTCCAAGTCTTTGGTCTGTACAAACTTAGAGTTAGCAGAATGGACCAAGGAAAAGTGGAGTCACTAGAACAAAGGAAAAAATAGGGTAATCAGAGAAAGTAAGCTCTTGTAACCCCATCTGAAGGGAGAGCTTTCTTTGGGGCAGTGGGAGGGAGGTTGGACCTGGAGCCTAAGAGCAAAAAAGTCTAATTTGGTGGTGTGAAAACTTCCCCATTTTCATTATGTGAAACTGATTTGGAGTATGGACATAAAAGGTTGTGTTTTGTTTCCTATCCTTTTAAATTTAAGTTCCTAAGGAAAGTGAGGCAATAACCCCAGGGAAAGCCTTTGCTCGTCATACTATGAGGGGTACAGACACCCAGCAGAGACCTCCTAAAGGTTTCCACTGTCCACTGAGCCCCATGACTGCACTTTTTTCTAGGATGGTCGAGTGTTCATCTGGACCTGCGATGATGCTTCTGGAAACACATGGTCTCCCAGATTACTGCACAAGTTCAATGATGTTGTGTGGCATGTAAGCTGGTCTATCACTGCCAACATCCTAGCTGTTTCAGGAGGAGACAACAAAGTAAGTGTTACCTTTCATTTGAAACCCTTCAGCTCTTGGAATGAGAAGCCTCACAATTGGGGGATAGGGAGACATCAGAAATCTTTTCAAAATAAAGTTATTGATGCCTTTTGTTTTACATCACAGTCATTTCACAATCCTACACACACACATAAATATGCCGCATTCTGCACCCAATGTCATCTCCTGCCAACACCCACACCTAGCACCCATGGAAGGAGAGAGGTCCAAGATTGGTCATTATACCTACCCAGAGTCTGGCTTCCTTTGAGTATTGTCACAGTGTATATTGTTCTCCCTTTTCTGCTTACCTCGTTCTGTCTCAGTTCATATAAGCCTTCCCATATTTCTCTGAATTCTGCATATTTGCCATTTCTTATGGCACAATAATATTCCATTATACCACTTATCAGTTCAACCATGTAATCAGTGAGCGCCCACTTTGTTTCTGGGTTTTTTGGTTGTTTTTTTTTGTTTTTGTTTTTTTGCTACCACAAAAAAACTGCTACGGTGAATGTTTTGGTCTATATGAGGCCTTTCTGTCTTTGAGCTTCTTGGAGAATATGCACAGCATGGGATCTGTAGATCAAAAGGTCTAAACAATTTAGACACTTCCTTTCATTATCCTGAATATGTTCCAGAATGATTAGACCAAAGCACAGCTCCACTGATAATGTTTTATAGTTGCCTACCTTCCTCCAGCCCCTCCTGCATTAGCTATTTCCATCTTGTCATCCTGATTTGCATTCAAAAAAGATTTTGAACATACAAAAACCTAAATGGAAGTTAATGTCTTCTTCTTCCCAGAATGAATGATCTGTGTTTTGACCACTAGAGGGTAGCATTGGTCTTCTTCCGATCAAGATTTGACTTGCTTATTCTGTTAGCTTGGGAGCAGGAGAGGGGGAGAGTAGGAAGGGGCGGGGCACATATGACCAGTTTTCATCTTACACAAGGCAATGATTTTTCAACTCAGTTTTGAAAAAAAAGAAAAGGAAAGAAAGAAACCACCAGGGAGGAGAAGGGTAGGATTTTTTTAAATGAGTTTTAGAATTTTTAAAATGTTCCCAAACACTAAGAAGGCAAATTTTTATATTGATTAAAGTCTTAATTGAGCACATCCTTTGTACCCAAGGTATTATGATATATGCGATGTGTCATGCTTCCTGCCCACCAAAGCTCATATGTACGTGAAGCAATTAGATTAACACAGGACAGGCTGTGATTTGGTGCTAGCATGTGTGCTGCTGATGGGCCTCTCGAGATCTGCACAGCGTGATATCTCTGCAGGCCAGAAAAATTGGGGCAGGTTTGCGGAAGAACTAGGTCTTCAAGTGGGCCAAACCTCAGAAGCAGGGTGACGTCTGTTACAGAAACCGGCTGCTAAAAAAGTATGGGAACATTCATCTTAAAAACCAAGTGATCTTTTACAGTACGTTTTGTTGGGGACAAGTTATTTTTAAAAATCTGCCTCCTCTAAGGCCTTGCCCTCCTGGACCTCTGTAGCATCTGACACTGCTGACCATGCCCTCCTGGGGATGGCCTCTCTACCTGGGGCTTTATAAACGCCACTCTCCCTTGGCTGTCCTCCTGCCTCTCATGCTTGGTCCTTCTCTTTTTACAAGGTGGGTGTGTCTTCACACTCTGTCCTTGGCCTCCTCCCCCTCTTGTCACTTTCCAGCCCCCCATTAGATCGTGAGGCCCATGAAGAGTGGGAAGTGGCAGTGGCTTGTGTTTGTGTCCCTGGCACTTAGCACAGGGCTTCGTGCGTAATCTCTCCCTGGTGGTCGTATCAGCTCTCATGGCCCGCAAATGATCCTACTCCTGGGCAGCCGTGGCTTCTCTCTTGAGCTCGCACCATCCATCTCTACCATGAGGATCTCAGGCTCATTATCTCTCCTTCTTTGTTTTGGACACTGGTGCTCCCTGTAGTCACGCCCCGGTTGTTCCCATTCCCTTTCTTCTCTCATGGTTCTCGCTGGTTCTGTGTCAGACGGTCGAGGCGTCTCCCCTCAACTCCTCTCCCCAGGACAAGCCTTCAGCACCACAAGCCTGGACAGCTGCTTTTGCCCCCTCCAGAGCCTCCCTGGCTCCCTTCTGTCCCTGGCTTCAGTCCATCTTTCATGCCACCTGGTATAGGTTGAGTTAGTCTGCGGACACTCCAAGCTTCGGGCTAGAGCTGGACAGACCTTTGTCTGTGGACAGCCTTTGCGGGTAACTTCATGAAGTCATACAAGCATTTATTAAGCCACTTATGTGTACTAGACGCTGTCCCTGGGGACACAAAGATGGAAACAGGTGCAGGATTACTAAGTAGGAGGAGGGCTGGGAGAACACACGCCCTAGGTTTCAGGAGGGCGTCATTGTGAAACATTGTTTTCCTGGTTCTGCTTCCTTCCCTGTGCATGCGTTCCTGCATGTGCTGGATTCAATTCAGCAAGCGTGGATCAGGTACTAGTGTGTGCACAGATTTGAGCTGAGGAAACAGACAAAAAGCTGGCAGAACCTGTTGTCAGGGGTGGGGGGCAGAAGAAGCAGCATTTCCCCAGTTGAGTAAATACAAAACCTCAAAAGTCACTTTAGAAGGAAGAGCATTAACAAGTAGAGGAAGCAGGAAAGGCCTCCAGGAGCTGGTAGCTCTTTAACTGAGCCTTACAGGGAGCCAGGGATCCCAGAAGGTGCCAGGGAGGGAGGAAAAAGAGACTTGAACAAAAAGCACAGAAAAGAGCAGGTGCCCAGCCCAGCTGCACCATGGTGGGGCGGTGGGGGGGAGGACATTTCCTAAGCCTGGGGCGGTAGGCGGCTGGAGCCTGGCCGCCGGGGCTTTTAGATGCCCAACAGAAGAGTCCATCTCGTGTCCGAGAGACAAGAGGGAGCCTCTGGAGCGGCTGCAGTGGGTGACGTGGTCAGACCTGTGCCGAAGGAATTTCAGGTTGATGGAGAATGGATGGGGGAGGGCAGAAAGTTGTGGCAAGAGAAAGGAGGTGATAGCAATAATCCAGAGAAAATGTGCTAAGGGCCTTAGCTTGCAGGTGGCTGGAGAGCACATGGACATGAAACGTGCTTTAGAGGCAAGATCGACAGAACTTGGCAACTGATGGGAAAGGGGATAAGTCAGGGGGCTGAGCACTTGTGAGCCTGGGGAACAAAGCGATGACAGGGCCCATAACGAGAGAGGTAGGAGCTTAGGGGCAAAGCTCTTTGAGTGAAACAAGACATACTTGTGTGAAAAGCTAAATAACGGACCTTATCAGTCAGCATCAAGGGCTCCATAAACTTTTTTTCAGTATTTTGATAAGTATTTCAATATAGTTGGTTTCTGTGTATTTTTATGAATTTAAAAACAGTATTCTAACAAAGAAGTCCATGATGCAGGAAAGGTTAAGAACTCCTGAACTTGATGGTGTAGTGCAGGTCCTTTCTGAGCTTTACATTCTCTGCCTCACAGATCATCAAGCACTCTATGATATGCTAAATAAGTTATTTTAATGGTCATCTTTTTTTAGCCCCCTTTACTTGCCTGTTGATCCCTCTCATAGATGCGAAACATCCCAGTCTATAAAGAACTGAACAAACTCCCCCTAGGAAAGTGATCCAGAAAATAAATGCTATGCACTCATAACAAGGAAAGATAATTGGTCAGAAAAACCTTTGTGAGAAAAGTATAAACTAAACCTTCCTGTTCCCAGAGAAGGAGTTTTCATGGCAACCTGAACTTAGCAGATTAAAATGCAATTGGGAAATATTTGACAAAATAAATATACAGCAAAACATATTGTGAATAGATGGTTCTCTTACTCAACGTGCAGCCCACGGGGATCCATCTGTGTGGTGTCGTGGCCCCTGTGCCTCTTTGACACTGCTGCTCTAGGTCACTTCCCTCCCACTAAGTAGAAAAAGGAACAGAAACCTTAGATTGCATTTCTTTGTGATTAAAATAAGTTATTTTGAAAAATCTCTAGTTTCCTTATTTTCTTTACTTCCTCTACCAAATGGATCCCAGACCCTGAATTCATACTTTGTTGTGCCATGTGGTGCTTATCCTTGTTTTCCAAAAAAAAATGCCCTACTAGAGAACCAGCCAGAGCCAGAGGCATCCCTCGGGTCCTTGCCAGTCTAGGCGAGGACAGAGTGGCACTGGTTCTTCAGCATGGTCTTTGTGTTCATGTCCGCAGACTCATGCTCACTGTGCCTCTTTCTTCGCCCCTGTTATTTGTCATGGGTTTGATAGAAGGAAAAACTTGGTGACAATTAGAACTCTTGGAAAGAGGAATGGCCTGCCTCTTGCAGTAAAGACTACTGGTCAGGCATGCTGTACAACTGTGGGTTGGATTAGATGGACGCAGGGCCTTTCTCCCCTGGAAGTTACATGAGGCTGCGGTTTTCCTCAATTTATGATCAGATAGTGTTACCAAAAGTGTATTTGTTTTAAAGAAATGGACTTTTGCAACAGTGAGCTGTTTGTAATTGAGCATTGTATCATTTTCTAAATCCAATACATCCCTCTGCCATTCATTATACATCTGAAACCCTCCTTTAAGATGAAGAGTGGGGATTTGAGGTGAGAGCAGAGGGGCTGAACCATGCCTATTACTTCATCAACATGGGGAAACTCCCACCAAAGCAGATGGGCCCTTCCCCGAGGTAGAAAGTTGCCCAAGGCCCTGAGGAGTTATGGGACTTGCCAGTGCTTCTACAGCCAGTATGTGGCCAAGATAGGACTAGAGCCAGGTCTTCTGACTGAGGGAAGTGGAGAGACCCACTCCCTCCCCACTACCCTGGGCAGATGTCCTTAACATGCTCGATGCCAGGAGAAGTAAAGAGCTTAGAGGAGACAGTCTCCACCTTCCTGTAACTTACAGTCTGGTTAAGGGGTCAGCACTAGCTACCTCACAAGTTGATTGTCAGAACCAGATGAGATAGTGTGTATAAAGTAGGGATTAAGCATTTGTGTTACACCTACTGTGTGCCAGGCACTGCGCTAAGCACTTTTACCAATACTTTCTCACTTGATCTTCACAATAGCCCTGTAGGGTAGGTGCTATTTTGATCTCCATTTTATAGATGAGGAAACTGAGGCAGACAGAGGTTTAGTGACTTGCCAAGGATCACACAGCTAGCGAGTGTCTGAGGCTGGATTTGAACTTAGGGCATCTTGACTCCAGGCCCAGGACTCTAGCCACTGTGTCTCGCTTTAAACTTTAAAGCGTTATGTGTCAGCTATTGTTATATTTTTATATATTAAACATAATATATATTTTATATACTTACTAAGCAATGTCATCATCTAAGTAATATGCTTTCTTTTTTTCCATTGTGGATAGTTAAACCTGTATCTTTCAAATTACTCTGTTTCACTGAAGCAGCTTTGTAATGTGCCAGGTAGTGCGGCATCATCTGTAAAGAGGAGGAACCTTTAAGAAGCTTGCCATCATCAGTAGAGTCCTCTTCTTGGCCATTACATGCAGCTCATTATCAATCTGAAGCCCTGCAGCTGGAGGGTCCAACCCCTCCCCCTCTCATAAAACACCCTCCGTGACATGTTTGGAACACTGAGCTTTCTGTTTAATGCATTCACTCAGTACTTAGCAGAGCATTGGACAGAACCATTTCTGTACTTGTATCCCTCATGACATCTTAAAGAGTTTTGACATACATATGAGACACATCTTGTCTGAAGAGAATCGTCAAAGCTCCATTTTTTTTATTAATTTATTTTGATTTATCAACAATCACTTCCATAAGTTTTTGAGTTTTAAATTTTTCTCTACCACCCTCCCCAAGATGGCACGCAATCTGACATAGGCTATACATATACATTCCTATTAAACATATTTTCAAATTAGTGGTGTTGTAAGAAAGAATTAGAACCAAAAGAAGTAACCACCAGAAAGAAGAAACAAAATACATCAGAAGAAAAAAAATAGCAAATAGTATGCTTCAATCTACATTCAAACTCCATAGTTCTTTCTTTGGATGTAGATAGCATTTTCCAGCTTAAGGCCTTTACAGATATCTTAGATCCTTGCATTGCTGAGAAGGGCTAAGTCTATCAATGTTAGTCATCACACAATGTGACTTACTGTGTACAACGTTCTCCTGGTCCTGCTCACTTCACTCAGCATCTGACCATACAAATCTTTCCAGGTTTTTCTGAAGTCAACCTATTCATCATTTCTTACAGCACAATAGTATTCCATTACATTCATATATCACAACCTGTTCAGCCATTCCCCAGTTGATGGACATCCCTTCAATTTCCAATTCTTGGCCACCACAAAAAGCTGTCAAGGCTGCATTTTGAATGGTTTTTTAAAACTCTTTACCTTATGATAATGAAACCTTTTGCTTTCAGGTTACTCTGTGGAAGGAATCAGTTGATGGACAGTGGATGTGTATCAGTGATGTCAACAAAGGCCAAGGTTCAGTGTCTGCAATCACAGAAGGCCAACAAAATGAGCAGTGACCACATCAGTGCCAGCAGGGCAGACCCACCGAGGAATCAGCCAGCCATGGAGCTGGAGGACAGCTGTCTGCGGCCAGGACCTCTGGAACTGCTACATCTGGGTCAGCTGATGAACAGGTTTTTCCCAAACTGGGAAGGGAAATGAGATGATTCCGAATTCAATAAGATCACGTGTTCCTACAAATAGATGCAACCACAGTATTGATCATCTGCCTTAAAATGATTCGATATGGTCTCTAAGTTAACCTGACTGGTTCAGAACGTTTAGAGTTTAAGAAAAATTATTACAAATGGTCTTCAAAGTTGTTCATTTTAAGATATTTTTTTTAGCCGCTACTTTTGTGTACCCCTTGAATTTGGGGTTTGTGTTGGGGGTGGGGTTGTTTTCAAAATAATTGAATAAAGTCAATAATTCTTTATTTTTGGTTATCAGTGTAGATTTTACAAAAGATTTCCACATCCAGCATCTTTTTGGGGATTCTCATTTCTGTTATTAGAGGTGAGGAATTAGAGCTCAAGGAGATAAAGTGCTTTGCCTGAGGTCTCACAGTAAGGAAACATGAGGATCCAGAAGCAGGTCTTCCTATCCTTAAATCCCGTGCTCTTTCCCATGTACTGCGCTGCCCCTAATGTCCTGATCTCAAGAGGAGAGGACAGAGTCACTCTCTTGAGCCTTTTTAAGGACATTTCATCTATTGTCATTCTCTCCTTGCTCCTCCAAGAGGATGCACCACCCCCACCACCTACCCCAGAAGCATGGGGTGTAGGATGATAACTCCACTTTGCTGTGTCCTAGAGTCGGTCAAAAACCGTGAGCTAGCCATGTATTGGTAGAGCCACTTATTTGATCCAGCCCTGTGCTTGGTGCTCAGTGGGATACAGGAGGATAAAACCTGTTCCTTGGCTTTGAGAACATCATAATCTAGCCATTAAATCATAACCCATGTAATAACTCACACTTAGGAAATGCTTTGAAGTTATTAAATGTCTTGTAAGGTCAGTGTAATTTCCCTCAATGATCCTTTGCAAATAATTATCTCCATTTTACAGATAAGGAAACTGAGGCTTAGCAACTTGCCCATGGTCACATTGCTAATAAGTGAAGGAGATTGATTAGAACCCAGTACTTCTGACTCTAAGGCAGGTCTTTCTACTACAACACAGATGCTTCCTAAGTGGTCATAATAAAAGCAGAGTTTTTCCCATTGTAAATAAGGGCCGGAGGGAACCAACATCATCTGCCTACGTCTACATCTATACCTACCAGCTCTGAGTTAGTGCCCCTGACAGCCACGCGGCCAGAGCACGGGCATGAGCTGTTGTGAAGGGGCAGAGGGGCCCCAGCGTGTTCTCCAGGCCCCCTGTGCTGACGCCTTCCATTGGAATCTTGGGATTGTTCTGGGGGCTCGGAGGCAGCCAGCAGGAGAGCTCGCTGGGGCCAGCTGTTCACTCGCTTCCCGACTTGTTTTCCACTCGAATCCTCTGGTGTCTGATGCTGCCGAAGTCATCCTGGTTTCTCCAGAACCATGCATCAGAATGTAACATCTGGCAGGCCCACCCGGCTGAGAAGGCCCCCATTACAGGCCCGACAAGAGCAGCTGCCATAGAGGAACCAGCCTTCCTAGCTAGGAGGAGAGGAGGCTCTGGTCCCCATCAGTGGAGGCAGCAGCCAATGAAATGGTAGATCTTTTGAAGTATTTTATACACTTCAGTCTATAGTACAAAGTGAATTGAACCAATCTGAAATTACTCCCAATCTATCCCACTTCCCACAAGTTAGGTGACGTGAAATCTGAAATAACTGAGGAAACAAAGGTTCGAGCTCCCGAGCGTGTGGATTGATTAAGCAATTCATGGCATAACAAACTGGGACCAGGCCCCCTCAGCGTAGCACTGGATCCTACATACAAGGGAAGATGGATTCTTAAGCATTAAAAGAACCAGGATATAAACCAGGATACAAGATTAGGTAATCTGATTTCTAATTGGAAGAAAGATTAGGGACTTTCTGAGTTGGGAGGGGGGAGAGTGGACAGGGGCAATTTCCTGAAATCAGAAAGAGGGGTCCCACTTCCCCAAGTGTTTGTTTTCAACCAAAGGAACAAAGAAACACTGACTGACTACTACAGGGCCAGTTTTCAGGTAAGACATAACAGGTTGCTCGAGATGTATAATTGTAAGAAAACTGCATCAATCTTTGGATCTGACTAGGTTTCTGGTTAGCATAATCTAGGTCCTTAGTTAAGGGACTCTAAAAGCATCAGATAGGGGTGGTCCAGCTTCTCAGCCACAGAGTGTGTATCAAAGAGTGCAATAAAGCTTTCTCACAATTAAGACAAATTAGACTAGATCCATGATTGAATAGAAAGGGGACTGAGCTAATTTCAGATTTGAGTCACAAGATGGATTCTGTGTGATTCACTCAGTTCCCAGTTATCTTCTTAACTACAATCTGAGGCTAAAATGAACTAAGTGGGTTATTGGAAGACTGTGTGGACAGTCCATCTGTAACATGGTACTTACTGTTCACAGAGCGCAGAGTGTGGGCCCCTTTCCACAGAAAAGCAGTCTGGGCAGAACCCTGGGGCCTAGGCCACTAACCAGGTGGAATTGATGGAAATGCAAGGCCCCCATGGCTGCACCACCAGTCCTGATCAAATAAAATTTAACCCAGTCATGAAACTGTGCTTTGGTGTCCTTCTGGGGGGAACTGATGAAATGAGAACTTGAAACTCGACAACTCAACCATTTGCATTTTGGTGCTTTACTGTTCTTAGCTCCTCAATGGCTTATCCTTAAAAAAAGGGATGTGACAATGACCATCTTTGAAAGAGGAACCAAATACCCTGACCCTGGAGGCTGAATGAGATCAAACTGAGGAGCAAAATGGCTTAGAATTTTCTCCTTTTTAAAATTTTTTATTCAGAAAGTAGGACCTATCATTTCATCAGCACTGGGCATTCCCATGTGAGGAAACGCCCTCTTCCTGTGCAGATGAGCAACTGCCTTGCCTTCAGTAGTCTCAGGACATTTCTGGTATCATGGACCCCTTGGGTGAACCCTATGGACCCCTTCTCAAACAGCAGGTTTTTTTTTTTAAATAATGTTTTATTTTTCCCCAATTACATGTTAAAACATTTTTAGCTTCTTTTTATAGTTTTGAGTTCCAAAGTCTGTCCCTCCCTCCTCCCTGAGAAGGTAAGCAATCCGATATAGTTTATACCTGTCAGCATAGTGTTTAAATGCCCAAAACCCATAGGCTTACAGAGGAAACCAATTGGATTGAAATAGAACTAACTGCCAAAAAACTTTTTTAAGGTAAGTCTTAAGAACCTTTGTCTCAAAGAAGAGGCAGAGATGCTGGGAGTTTTGCTCACACTCAGTATGCTGGGCCTCCCTGATAAACAAAGCCGTGTGTGTTTCCCTGGTTCTGCCTTGGGAAATTCTCAGGAAGCCAGACCACCAGGTGGAGTTTCCAGAATGACAAGTCATTCTTACCAGCTCCACCTAGAAAACAAGTCATACCAGAAGTCACTGGTCATGTACATGCATGGTACCCTGGAAAAGTCCTTGCTCTGGTGTCAGAGAGCCTGGGTTCAAATCCTGCTTCTGCTCCTTACCACCTATGGGACCCTGGGCAATTCCCAACACTTCCCTTGGGCCTCAGTTTCCTCATCTATTGAATTGGACTAGATGGCCACTTCTAACTAAATCTGTGGTCCTCTGCATCAGGTTTGGAGTGAGGTCACCTGGGTCCAAATCCAGGTTCTGGTGCTCACTCGCTGCCTTTCTGACCTTGCACAAATAGCCTCATCTCTGCACTTTGGTTTCCTCATCTCTAAGATGGAGGAGTTGACCTCTGTGGTCTCTGAGGAGACCCTCCCAATACAATTCCAACTGGCATTCTAAGAGCAATGTTACTCAGAGTTTATTTCTTACTCTAAAGTGAAAGAAAAAGGGTTCTGAGTAATATGATTCTTAGAACCACACACACACACGCCCCATCAGAGCTTCTGCTGATCCTGGTCCTCATCTCAGAACTGTGACATGGCCTTGGAAGCCAGACTCCTTCCCTCTGGTCATAGAATAGTGCAGCACAGGGAGGGAGCTGCTCTTTGGTGCCCAGGGCTCTTAGGGGGCCTGGAGAAGTGAGGAGATCCATCCCAGGAGCAGTGAGAGTGGAGGGAAAATGTGGAGGAGAGTCAAGGGGCAGAGAAGGAGCGGAGAAGAAATCCCTTTTTGCCCTAAGGAGACCGCATGACCACTTGCTGGAGACGTAGAGGGGACTAGGTGGTTTCTAAGATCCTTCCCAACTCTCTCTGGTTCCACAGAGGTTTACAGATTGATTTACTCCTATTGCCTCATTTGAGAAATGCCTTCAGCTTGTCTGGGGGGACTTCCAACTTTGGTGGATTCCTGACCATTATGAAATGTCACTTCCTTCCTTGTTACAAAGCACAGTCTTCATTCCCCAGTTGATAAACGGTCAAAGGATATGAATAAGCAGTTTTTGGATAAAGAAATTAAAGCTATCTATAATCATATGAAAAAATGCTTTAAATCCCTATTGATTAGAGAAATGCAAATCAAAACAACTCTGAGGTACCACATTACACCTATCACATTGGCTAACATGACAAAACAGGAAAATGATAAATGTTGGAGAACATGTGGGAAAATTGGAACAATGCATTGTTGGTGGAGTTGCAAACTGATCCTACCATTTTGGAGAGCAATTTGGAACTATGCCCAAAAGGCTATAAAAATGTGCATACCCTTGACCCAGCAATAGCATTTCTAGGGCTGTATCTCAAAGAGATCACAAAAATGGGAAAAGGACTACTCACATGTACAAAAATATTTATAGCAGCTCTTTCTGTGGTGGCAAAGAATTGGAAATTGAGGGGATGCCCATCAATTGGGGAATGGCTGAACAAGTTTTGGTATATGAATGTAATTGAATACTATTGTGCTATAAGAAATGATAAACAGGTGGACTTCAGAAAAACCTGGAAAGACTTGTATGGACTGATGCTGAGTGAAGTGAGCAGAACCAGGAGAACGTACACAGGAACAGCCACGTTGTGCAGTGACTGACTTTGATAGACTTAGCCCTTCTCAGCAATGCAAGAATTTAAGATATCTCCAAAAGTCTCATGCTAGAAAATGCTATCCACATCCAAAGAAAGAACTATAGAGTCTGAATGAAGCTCAAAGCACACTATTTGTTCTTTTTTTTCTTTCTGTTTTGTTTTGTTTCTTCTTTCCTGTGGTTCCTCCTCTTGGTTCTAATTCTTCCTTACAACATGACAAATGTGAAAATATGTTTAATAGGAATGTATATAGATAGCCTATGTCAGATTGCTCACCGTCTTAGGGGGGCGGTGGAAGGGAGGGGGAGAAAATTTAAAGCTCAAAAGCTTATGGAAGTGAATGTTGAAAACTAAAAATAAATTAATAAAAAAAAAACACAGTCTTGTTAAAAATGACCCCTGACCTTGGGATCAGACAACTTGGGATTCTTGGAGCTGAAAAGGACCTGAGGGGGTCATCTAGTCCAACTCTCATTTTGCAAATGAAAAAACTGAGACCCAAAGTCAGAGCAGGACTCTAACTCTGGTCCAGTCGGGCAGGGTAACCAGCAGTAACTCCGATCTGCAAGAACAGTCATTTCATTAGTTTGTTAGGATTGTTGAGGATTTCCATGTTCGCCACTTCCTAATTTTCTTCTTGAGGAAAAGTCTTCATACTATTAGGGGTGGGGAAAGGGCCACATGTGGCCTCGAGGCCACAGGTTCCCCACCCCTGGGTTAGGCCTCTGGCCTCTTTCATTTGTTTATTTAGAGCCATACTTCAATCATACAAAAGATTACAGACTTAGACCTAGAAGGGTCTTTAAAGGTCTTTTAATTGTTATTTAGTTGTTTAGTTGTCGTTTAGTCATTTTTCAGTCATTTCCTACTCTTTGTGACCCCTTTTGGGGTTTTCTTGGCAGAGATACTGAAGTGGTTTGCCATTTCCTTCTCCAGCTCATTTTACAGATGAGCAAACTGAGGTAAACAGGGTGAAGTGACTTGCCCAGGGTCACACAGCTAGTAACTGTCTGGGGCTAGATTTGAACTCAGGAAGATGAGTCTTCCTGACACCAGGCTCAGTGTTCTGTGCATTATGGTGCCACCTAGCTTCTCTTATAGGCCATCTAGTCCAAATGACACCTTTTTCAGGGAAGAAAACTGAGGCCCAGGGAAATCCAGTGATATGCCCAAGGTCAGACAGGTAGCAGAGGTGAGATTTGAACTCAAGTCCTCAGACTCCAGATCTAGCATGCTTTCCACAATCTGGGATGTGCCATCCATCTGCCACATTCTGCAGCCCACTCACGCTCTACTGAATTCCGCCTCGCTTGTCTCACGACCAGTCTAGGAAGGCCTTGGCTGTCTCATAATTTAAGGGCAAGAATCCGGAGAAGCCCTGATCTCAGCAGGCGAGGGAGGAGGACGGGGAAAGATGGAAGAAAGAATTCGGAGTAACACAGCTCTAAGGATGTCGGTGGGAGCCAGAGCTTGAGCTCAGCGACCATCAAGCCCAATTCTTCTACCTTACAGATGAGGAAACTGAGGCACACAGATCAAGCCATCTGCCTGAGGCCACACAGGCAACAAACATCAGAGTTTGGTCGCCTCACTCCAAATCTGATGCTGTTACCAGGCTTTTGTATCCCTCTTTCACCTGCCCTCTTTCTATCTCCTGGAGACAGCTTTTAAAAAGTTAAGTTTCTCAGCCTGGTGGCACACACCTGTGATTCCCACTCCTGGGGAGTCTGGGGATGGTGGATTGCTTGAGCTCAGGAGCTCTGAGCTGCAGCGAGCTAACAACAGTCAGATGTCCTAGATAAGTCTGGCATAGATATGGCGAACCCCTCACCGCAGATGGACCACAGGCTGCCTAAGGAGAGTCAAACTGTCCCACGCTGGAAACAGAGCAAGTCAAAGCTTTCTTGGCAATGAACAGGAGGATTGATTGGGCTAGGCAGCAGCTGCTATACCTCCAGCCTGGTCAAGGTAGGGAAACCCAATCTAAAAAAAAAGCTAAGGCAGCTAGAGGGTGCCATAGTGCACAGAGCACAGGCCTGGAGTCAGGAAGACCAGAGTTCAAATCTAGCCTCAGACACTTACTAGTTGGATGATTCTGGCAAGCCATTTAACTTCTGTCTCTCAATTTCCTCCTCCATTAAACAAGATCATAATAGTGCCCACCTCCAGAGGTTGTTATGAGTATAAAATGAGATAATATTTGTAAAATACTTAAGGGCCAGCTAGGTGGAACATTGGATAGAGCTCTGGTCTTGAAGTCAGGAGGACCTGAGTTCAAATCTGGTCTCAGACACTTGACACTTACTAGCTGTGTGACCCTGGGCAAGTCACTAAACCCCAATTGCCTCACCAAAAAATAAGTAAAATGCTTAAGACAGTACCTCACACATAGTAGGCACTTAATAAAGGATTATTTCCTTCCCCTTCCCTCTTTGCCAATAAAATATCAACTCCTTGAAAGAAGGGACTATTTCATTTTTGTCTTTGTATCTATCCAACTGCTGGAGCAGCTAGCACAATGTCTATGGCACTTGAGAGAAAAGACCGATTGCTTGCATGTTTGATTGATTGATTGATTAATTGTTTAAGTTCTGAAGTTCATAAGAACTGTGCACAGAAATGTGCATCTACATTGGTTTCTTTAGACAACTCTTTTTCTCCTCCTAATGTTTTTTCTTCCTGTCTTCAGCATCATATTCATGAGTGTTTCATACCCTTCAGGGCTGACCTCCTCTGTAGGAGTTTAAGCTGTAGGATCCCTCCTATCCTTTCTCTGAACACTCTGAAATATTCTCTCCAAAAATAAAGGGTATATGTCAGACTCTGATTCTTCTCTTTAATCACAAACTCTCAAGCAAAGAGGTCACTTCCCTACAAAGATCCCATCATTTCCATTCCAGCAAACAAGCAAACAATGCCTTGTTGATGAGAATCAAATCCAGAAGAGTAAGTATTACTCTTTGTTAATTCCTTCACCTGTTGAGGGATGAAATTATCATTAAGATAAATCCAAAAACTATTAGCTATGCTTTTGGTTAAGATGGTGACATTAAAAGTTGTAGAGAAACTCAATTCTCCAAAGCTTAAAAAATATCTGAAAACAGACCTAGAAAGACCTATGATAAAGGAAACCAGAAAGAAACAGAAATAAATCACTCAACCCAGTCCATAACTGCACAGAAAAACTGCCAAAAGACAATGAAGTCTGCTTGAGGGGTCAAACCAGGAATGCCAGCTTAGGTAAATGCAAAAAAAAAAACAAACCACTAGAGGCAAGAAAATCGTGCTAATGGTACCAAAACAATGGTTCCAAGGAAACAAACACAAGCTTTGGTACCCACACCACAAAACTAGTGGAAGGGCGGGGAGCCAGTAAGAACTCTAACAAATGAACCTGAAGCCAGCCAGCACTCTGAATAAGGGCATCACAATCAGTGCCAATTCTAATAACACAGTGCCAGAAGCTAGATCCCAGACTTGGTCTTGGTTAGACAGAAACAGGGAGCAGAAAACCATCTCCCATAGGTCACTGTCCAGGGAGACACAGCCTGGCACTCCCTGGAGCACTGGAATCCACAGTAGGAGAAAGGAGACAAGACAAGCACAGTACCTGGAAGGGAGCTGAGGGGGTAACTGGGGTGTACTGTGCAGGAGACCTAAGACCAGCATGATTTCCAATGGCCCCCTGGAGCCTCTGTCAGGGGCATAACAGAAGCATAACATTGCGGCATGTTGCTGGGAGGAGTAAGTCCAGCTGAGCAAAGAAATAGCTTAGAAACTGAAAAACAGAGAATTCACTCCATGGATAGACTAGTTATGTGTTTGTCAAATACAACACGGATCAACTCAGCTTATCAGTGGAAGCATCTGTTCAACACAGAAGCTACATTTACTAAGAGACTGTTAGGGACTGTTCCTAGGAAGAAAGAAAAAGCTGTCCACAGTTTCAGATTTGTGAGTTACCTTGAACACATGGGTTTTCTTTATGTGACTCCTTAGCAGGTTCTGAGCGTGTTCACTTTCCCCAACAGATACTTAGGCAATGGTGGGAGAACGTGATCTAAATCATGTTGACTGTGATGTTTTTATTATTTCTGCATTTATTTTAATATATGAATACCTGTGATGTTGTTACTCCTTTTGCCATATTGCTAAGCAAATGGTTATGTTTAAGAACTAAATGTGTTGGGGCAGTTAGATGGTGTAGTGGATAGAGCACCAGCCCTGAAGTCAAGAGGACCTGAGTTCAAATCCAGCCTCAGAAACTTGACACTAACTAGCTGTGTGACCCTGGGTAAGTCGCTTAACCCTAATTGCTTCACACATGAAAAAAAATCTGAATGTGTCATCCTTGTGAGTGGCTTGTTTTGTGTAAATGGAAGGAGCATAGTAGTGCAAGCCCAAGAGCTAAAACAGTGAATAGGGGAAGTATACTCCTCTACAACAGGATTATCTCCAATACCTCAAGAGAGTTGTACTGTAACCTTGTGATGGTAGTTCCTCTCCATAAACTTAGACCAGCTAGTGTAAGGGCAAGTGGAAGAGAGTGAGTCATCCTAGAAAGTGAGTAGGTGGTCACACACTCATGAGAGAGGTATGAGGTGCATGGGTGGCCACCCCACATACTTATTACATTGAATGGGCTTATGCTAAGCACAACCCACACATTACCCAAGTCAGGAAAAAAAAAAATACTGCAAGCAGCCGGGGAAAAAAAAATTAATTCAAGGACCAAGGAACCAGTCAGGATCACACAAGACTTACTAGCACCTACTTGAAAGAAAAATTTGTAATACAACGTTCCAAAGGGCTAAACATAAAGGCTTACAACCAAGAGCAATTTACCTTAAAAAAAAAAAAAAAACAACTGAATATAGCCCTATACAGAGGAAATGGGCTTTTATAGAATACAAGAGTTTCAAGTATTCCCGGTGAAAAGGCAAAACTGAGCAGAAATTTTGAAATGCAAATGCTGGAGGAAAGAGAAACCTAGAAAGTAAAGGGGGAAAGGGGAGGAAATGAGCATTTATTAAACACCTGCTACATTTCCAGGCACTGTATTAAGTACTTTAAAAATATCTCATTTGAGTTAAATGCATCTGAACCACTGGAAGAAGCTAAATAGATTGTTTGCATGCAAATATCTTCAAGGATCACAGGAGACAAACAGTA
>NW_020948882.1:0-3262 GCF_900497805.2 Vombatus ursinus | reverse complement strand
ACTGCCATGATAGGAAACCCATTCTGTTTCATGCTGGCTCTAATCATGTAGTCATTTTCCCTAGTCAGCTAAAATTTACCCATAATACACTCTGAATTGCAAACCTTCCAAGTGACCATGCATTTCTGAATTGTGTTAGAGATTTTCTTCCTCCTTATGGAATCGCTGTCCTCTCAGGTCATTCTCTGTGCTGAGGTTCAGAAATGTTTATACAGCTACTTCCCATCCTGGGGGTGAGGATGGATAAAGAAAACTCTCAGATCTTTTCGCCTGGTGATTCCAGCATATTATGGTTTTGTTTTTCAACCAACATCATACAAAAGCCCACCATTACTACCATTTTCCATTATTTGGTTCTGCATTAGGAGCACAACAATAAAAAGTCATCTATCCTCCCACCATGCCCTCTATGTGCCTCAGCTGTAACAGACAGAACATTTTATATATTGTGGTAGAAGTTGCACCTAGTGCAACTCCATGGCTCTTGGAGAAGAGCCTTTCTGCCAGATAGCCAGGAGTTTGGTGCTGATTGAGACAAAGAAGCATGCCCTCTCAACTAATGCCATGATTTTTGGTCCAGATTTCCCTTGAACGTTTCCACAGTGGCGTTGGAAGGCATCTCTTCTGTCTCCTAATGCAGTTCATTATGTTGGCACATTGCTCTGAGTGTCATGAGAGTTTTCCTGACATCAAGTCTAAGTTAACCTCCATGAAATCCACAGCGCACCAGGCTTCCAGAGGATAAAAATGATTCATGCCCCTTGATTAATGACAGAGATGAGATAGGCACGAAATACCAAATGAACTGTGCATTTTTGGACATAGCCAATGCAGGGATTTGCTTCACTTGACCATGCACATTTGTTATGATGGTTTTCTTTTTTTTTATGGTTGTATAGCGTGTACTCATGAGTGTTGGGATTGAGGATAATTTAGAGGAAGTGAAAGTTAATGCTTTTTTACATTCTTCCTGTACTGAGTGTAATGAAGAGTAAGTAGCCTCTACCTGGCAGGCTGGTCATGAGGATCAAGTGAGATAAATGTATAAAATGGGTTTATCACAGTGTCTTGCAAATAGTATGTGCTACAAAAATGCTAATTCACTCCTCCATTACTTCTTTTCCCTTAGTCCAATTCAACTGATCATTCACCTCACAGTTATGTTCTCAATGAGATTCATTTTTCAGTCAGGGTTGGTTGACTTCCGAGGTCCCTTTGGTTTCTGGGATTCGAAACCATAGCAGCCTTACTCTATCTTGTAGGCCTATGCTCTCATGATTGTACTTCTGTGGTTTTCTCCAACTTCATCTAGCACTCACCTGTACTGCCCATTACTACTGTGTCTCAGAAGAACAAGCAACTAAAGAGAAAAGCAGTGATTATCAAACCATTCCTCCAGTCATCTCACATGGACAATGTTCATTTTGTAGACTCTGCACAAAGAACAGCACCCGTGGAGAATGGTGCTAAAATGCTTTGTTATTAAACAACCAAGAATGTGGAGAGACTTTTGGAGAATCCCTGATGATAATGGATCCAGACCCTGACTGATGACTGTCCTTGAGCAGAGGGTGTAAGTACTGGCCTCTTGGGAAACCCATTCTGTTTTGGGCTATGTCTAATTATTTGGATATTTTTCAGCATGTAACTTAAAAGTTTCTTCTAACCAATGCATGTAATACACATGTTGTATCTTTACATTGACTATCCGTTTCTGACTTTGTCAAGATTTTCCTTTTTTTCTTTTCATTTAGGGGAATGAAAAAATTGACCTCTGAGGTCATTTCCACCATTGTATTGACAACATGAAACTTATTTCCACAATGAGGCTGAAAAGGGACAACTCTCAGATCTTTCACAGCATGGTGATCACAGGTTATTATTTTTAATTTTTCAATCAACCCCATACAAAGCGCATCTTCACTACCATTTTCCATTGTTCAGTTCTGCAGTAGGAGCACAAAGAAAAATCATCTATCCTCCCACCATACCCTTCATGTGCCTCAGTTGTACCAGATACAACATTTTATATATTGTGATAAAAGTTGCATCTTGTACAGCCGTGGCTCTTGGAGAAGAACCTTTCTGCCACATAGCCAGTAGTTCAGTGCTGGTCAGGACAAGGAACCCTGCCCTCTCAATGCCCTGATGATTTCTGGTCCAGATTTTCCTTCAGCATTTCCATGGTGGTGTTGGAGGGGGATCTCTAATGCTACCAAATGCAGCTCATTATACTGGTGCATTGTTCTGAATGTCAAGATGGTTTTCTTGACATAAAGCTTAAATTTGCCTCCATGAAATCCACAGAGGCCAAAGTTTCCAGAAAGAGAGGATAAAGGTTGAAGCATGCCCCTCACTTCCTCATGAAGAAGTGATGGGTAAGAATGCACAATGAATTGTGAATTTTTGGACAAGGCTGGTGAGGGGATTTGCTTCATTTGATTTTGTATGTTTGTTATGATCATTTTCTTTTTTCATTTTTTAATCATTATTTCTTTTTTTAATTGCTTTTATCATTTGTGTTGCAGGGGTGGATGTGGTTAAGGGGTAAGGTTTGAAGGGAGTGAAAGTTAATGCTTTTTTATATACTTTCTGAACTGAGTTTAATTAATAGTAGCATCTACCCTATAAGGTGATTGTGAGGATCAAATGAGGTATACAGTTGCAAACCTATAATTGCTTATTCCCTTCCTATCTTCTTTTAATTCAATTCAATAGATAGAGGTTTTTTTTTTTTTCCTCAGCTATGTTGTGGATGAACTCCATTCTTGAGGCAGGGAGATGGACTGGTTGACGTTGGATATTCCTTTCATATCCGAGATTGAGAAATCAGAACCACTACTGTGTGCTGGATTAGATGAGAAAACACGTGGGAGATCTTGCAGGTCTGTGTTCCCATGATTAAAATTTGTTTTGTTTTCACCAACTTCACCTAGCACTCTGCAGTATTACAAGCTACAATTGGGTAGCTCCAAAGAATGAGCAGATCAAAGAGAAAAGCAATGCTCTTTCCTCCATTCCTTCAGCCGCCTCACGTGGACAATATCCTTTTTGTAAATTTGGTACAAACATGAATAGTATATAGAGAGGCTGATTGTCACACACATGGTAGCTGGATGGCCGCGAATACAGACGCATTGTTGGACAGGGATCACTACCCTATCAAGTCTGTGATGACTGTGGATTGATATTCTGTGAGAAGAGAGGCCTTAAGCACTGCCATGATAGGAAACCCATTCTGTTTCATGCTGGCTCTAATCAT
>NW_020948881.1:0-1408 GCF_900497805.2 Vombatus ursinus | reverse complement strand
AAAAAAAAACAGTGAGGAAGCAGGAAGGAACAAGCATTTATTAATCACTACTATGTGCCAGGCATTATGCTAAGCCCTTTACAAATATTATCTCATTTGAGCCTCACAACAACCCTGGAAGCAGGTGCTATTATTATCTCCATTTTATAGATGAGGATCCTGAGGCAGATAAAGGTTAGGCAATTTGCCCAGGATCACTAAGCTTGTAAGTGTCTGAGGCCAGATTTGCACTCAGGTCTTCTTGATTCCAGGCATAGTACTCTGTCCACTGCACCACCCAGACATCTAGGAGACAGGAAGACCTAAGTTCAAATCCAGCCGTAGACACTTACTAGCTTAGTGATCCTGGGCAAATTGCCTAACCTTTATCTGCCTCAGGATCCTCATCTATAAAATGGAGATAATAATAGCACCTGCTTCCAGGGTTGTTGTGAGGCTCAAATGAGATAATATTTGTAAAGGGCTTAGCATAATGCCTGGCACATAGTAGTGATTAATAAATGCTTGTTCCTTCCTGCTTCCTCACTGTTTTTTTTTGAAGTATAAAGAATATAAGAAAATCTGGAAGGACCTTAATGAAATAATATAAAGGAAAATCAACAAAAAAAAAACAGTGAGGAAGCAGGAAGGAACAAGCATTTATTAATCACTACTATGTGCCAGGCATTATGCTAAGCCCTTTACAAATATTATCTCATTTGAGCCTCACAACAACCCTGGAAGCAGGTGCTATTATTATCTCCATTTTATAGATGAGGATCCTGAGGCAGATAAAGGTTAGGCAATTTGCCCAGGATCACTAAGCTAGTAAGTGTCTACGGCTGGATTTGAACTTAGGTCTTCCTGTCTCCTAGATGTCTGGGTGGTGCAGTGGACAGAGTACTATGCCTGGAATCAAGAAGACCTGAGTGCAAATCTGGCCTCAGACACTTACAAGCTTAGTGATCCTGGGCAAATTGCCTAACCTTTATCTGCCTCAGGATCCTCATCTATAAAATGGAGATAATAATAGCACCTGCTTCCAGGGTTGTTGTGAGGCTCAAATGAGATAATATTTGTAAAGGGCTTAGCATAATGCCTGGCACATAGTAGTGATTAATAAATGCTTGTTCCTTCCTGCTTCCTCACTGTTTTTTTTTTGTTGATTTTCCTTTATATTATTTCATTAAGGTCCTTCCAGATTTTCTTATATTCTTTATACTTCAAAAAAAAACAGTGAGGAAGCAGGAAGGAACAAGCATTTATTAATCACTACTATGTGCCAGGCATTATGCTAAGCCCTTTACAAATATTATCTCATTTGAGCCTCACAACAACCCTGGAAGCAGGTGCTATTATTATCTCCATTTTATAGATGAGGATCCTGAGGCAGATAAAGGTTAGGCAATTTGCCCAGGATCACTAAGCT
>NW_020948880.1:0-2976 GCF_900497805.2 Vombatus ursinus | reverse complement strand
ATAAAACAAAATAAATTTCCATACTACGTTCAATATAGATGCAGAATGATACACATGAACACACACTCACACACACACAATTCTGCATCTTGAGTCTATCACTTCTTTGTCAGTAGATGGGTAGTATGCTTCATCATTGGTTCTTTGGAATCATGGTTGCTGATATTTATTTTCAAAACATCTGATCTAATGCACCCATGTTCTCATATTTGTCTTATATCATATCACAAATGTTCCTGGTTAAGATTTCCTCAGTCCTCACCTCTAGACATTTATTACTCTACCTATACTCATCCATATCTATAGCAAAGTTGACTTCCCATTTTTCTGTGCTTCCAGGAAGTATTTTCCTCTCTCTGCAATATTAACATGTTCAGAAACCTCTCTTGATTAAAGTAAATAATTCATTCAAGCCAGCAAAGGGTAGTACATTTCAGTCAGGCAGATAACCCTAATGATCTCAGGCCTTATCTCTATTCTCTTTGGAGGCAAATATGATTAACTCCTGAATTTCTGAGCTAGAAGAATTGCTAGCTATGCAGTAATATCCTGTGGCATCTGGCACTCTGGGAAAGGTAAATGAGATCTGAAATTTACTAGATAAAAATAAAATTCAGTACATCTGTCAGCTTTAAGATTTTACTGTAAGAACATTTCCCTACTATATACTCAATAATATGATGTTACAAGACACTCTGTATCCATAGCAACATTTTAAAAAATAAAGGTTTACTGATATCTTTTATTCTTCATCACCTACATTTCTCACCATATCCTTTACCCCTCCCGCCTTCTGAGAGTCATCCTTACAATAAAGGATTTTTAAAAAGGAAGAACAAAAAATGTTGAATATAAATAATGAACAGATCAAAAAAATCTAATGTTACATGCAGTGTCCCACACTCATAAATCACCCAAAGAATTGGGGGGAGTGTAATGTCTTCTCATATTTTTTTGTGGCCAAACTTGTTCATTATAATTTTGTAGCATTCAGATTTAATTGGCCTGTTGTTCTTTCCATTTACATTGTTGTAATTACATCACCACCACCAACACTTACTGTGTATGTTGTTTTCTTGTTTCTTGTTATTTCACTTTGCATCATTTTATGTCTTCCCATGTTTCTCTGTATTTCTCTTATTCATCATTTCACACAAAACAGTAATATTCCATTACATTCATGTACCACATTTTTTATAGTCCCAACTGATGCTGTACAATGACTTTTACTTTGTATTTTTCAAGAAGTATTTTCCTCCCTCAGGAAAACTAATATATACAAACACTCTGGTTTTGATAAATGAAAAGAGTTAGCTATATTATGTTTAGTTGTTTCAGTTTTATCTGACTCTTTGTGACCCCATTTGGAGTTTTCTTGCAAAGATACTGGAGTGGTTTGCCATTTCCTTCTCCAGCTCATCTTATGGATGAGGAACTGAGGCAAACAGGGTTAGGTGACTTACCCAGGGTCATACACAGCTAGTAAGTGTTTGAGGCTGGATTTGAATTTAGGAAGATGAGTGTTCCTGACTCTAGGCCCAGCATTCTATCCACTGTGCCATCTTAGTTAGCTACAGTTCAGTGTATTTTAGCACAAATATAGTTACCTTCTTCTTTGAGTCAAATATGTTAATTCTATATTTACTCACATCCAATGGAGTGGCAGTATGTTGTAGTACCTTGGAGATAAGGAAGACCTGATTCAAGTCTGGCCTCTGCTTACATACCAGGTAGGTATGTATCAAAGCTAAATCATTTAACTTCCAAATGACTGCCAGCACTTCTCTAATGCTATAAGTTGCTGAAGAAATGTTACTATGCATCTTCAAACTCGAAGTTTCCTTCTCAGATGAAATCACAAGTACAAACCATTCAGTAAATGTACTGAAAAGCTAAATTCAAAAGAATGATATGGAAATACCCATGGTTCTTTAAAAAGGCAATTAAAATATCAAAAGTTCCTTGAGTGTTCTTCAAGAAATCTAAGCTTCCCTTAATATTTTCCCCAGGTTTCTAAGAGCTTTTGTGGACAAAATCCTCTCAGCAAGAGAGCATAGCATCCTACACTTAGCGCTCCTTAGTAATTCGCTAATAAATTTGTTCAGGACGCCAACCAAAATATGTTATTTCAAGCTGCGAGGTCTTAAAACCCAGCATGAGAAATCTGGGTAGTGTTCCATCTGCCTCTTAAATCTTCCCTGGTAATAACAATTTGGTAATCCAATTTTAGCTTACAATTCGCTCAGTGCAGTATGAGATAGAATGGAATTCAGTCCACTCACTTGTTTCCCAAGTGCACAAACTGGAAAGAACCTTGTTATTGTCAAAGCAAGCAGCTGTGACTTGAAGACTTATAAGGAATTGGAAGGTTAGGAAAGAAGATGGTGGGGGTCTTGCTTTTCAGTGCATAGTGATAGCCAGCTTCCAATTATCCCTGTTAATAATAGGGCTGAGTATGAATTATTCAAAACAAAGAAAAACTATAAAAATCCTATGTAAACAAGAAACTTGGTCCAACTCTCTTTCTATATTATTCTCATGAGAGCAGCAGTCACATTTGATATTACTGAGAGGATGAACTGATCACAACATAATGTAAAAGCTGCCCCTTTGCCTCTAAAATGTGCCTGTGTCAATAAGCCTGTACAGATTCATAGTTAAAACCACATCAGAGTTCCAACATCAATTATTCCCCATATCTCTGAAGGGAATATTTAGCACCTAAAAAAGCTTACTTTGAAATATTGGCCCATATCACTTCCTTAAAGATATTTTAATAAGAAAAGGTATCCTGCTTTAAAACAAGTCTCCCTAAGTCCCAGAAAATCACTCAGATTTTAATCTATAATGCACTGAGAATATTTTTGTGTATATGACCACATTGCATCTGTTTAACATCTGCTAGAAATGTCTCTCCCTCCCCTGCCCCCCTCCCCCATTAAATAAATAAATTATAGCATTTTCTATTGGACTGTT
>NW_020948879.1:0-2976 GCF_900497805.2 Vombatus ursinus | reverse complement strand
ATAAAACAAAATAAATTTCCATACTACGTTCAATATAGATGCAGAATTGTGTGTGTGTGAGTGTGTGTTCATGTGTATCATTCTGCATCTTGAGTCTATCACTTCTTTGTCAGTAGATGGGTAGTATGCTTCATCATTGGTTCTTTGGAATCATGGTTGCTGATATTTATTTTCAAAACATCTGATCTAATGCACCCATGTTCTCATATTTGTCTTATATCATATCACAAATGTTCCTGGTTAAGATTTCCTCAGTCCTCACCTCTAGACATTTATTACTCTACCTATACTCATCCATATCTATAGCAAAGTTGACTTCCCATTTTTCTGTGCTTCCAGGAAGTATTTTCCTCTCTCTGCAATATTAACATGTTCAGAAACCTCTCTTGATTAAAGTAAATAATTCATTCAAGCCAGCAAAGGGTAGTACATTTCAGTCAGGCAGATAACCCTAATGATCTCAGGCCTTATCTCTATTCTCTTTGGAGGCAAATATGATTAACTCCTGAATTTCTGAGCTAGAAGAATTGCTAGCTATGCAGTAATATCCTGTGGCATCTGGCACTCTGGGAAAGGTAAATGAGATCTGAAATTTACTAGATAAAAATAAAATTCAGTACATCTGTCAGCTTTAAGATTTTACTGTAAGAACATTTCCCTACTATATACTCAATAATATGATGTTACAAGACACTCTGTATCCATAGCAACATTTTAAAAAATAAAGGTTTACTGATATCTTTTATTCTTCATCACCTACATTTCTCACCATATCCTTTACCCCTCCCGCCTTCTGAGAGTCATCCTTACAATAAAGGATTTTTAAAAAGGAAGAACAAAAAATGTTGAATATAAATAATGAACAGATCAAAAAAATCTAATGTTACATGCAGTGTCCCACACTCATAAATCACCCAAAGAATTGGGGGGAGTGTAATGTCTTCTCATATTTTTTTGTGGCCAAACTTGTTCATTATAATTTTGTAGCATTCAGATTTAATTGGCCTGTTGTTCTTTCCATTTACATTGTTGTAATTACATCACCACCACCAACACTTACTGTGTATGTTGTTTTCTTGTTTCTTGTTATTTCACTTTGCATCATTTTATGTCTTCCCATGTTTCTCTGTATTTCTCTTATTCATCATTTCACACAAAACAGTAATATTCCATTACATTCATGTACCACATTTTTTATAGTCCCAACTGATGCTGTACAATGACTTTTACTTTGTATTTTTCAAGAAGTATTTTCCTCCCTCAGGAAAACTAATATATACAAACACTCTGGTTTTGATAAATGAAAAGAGTTAGCTATATTATGTTTAGTTGTTTCAGTTTTATCTGACTCTTTGTGACCCCATTTGGAGTTTTCTTGCAAAGATACTGGAGTGGTTTGCCATTTCCTTCTCCAGCTCATCTTATGGATGAGGAACTGAGGCAAACAGGGTTAGGTGACTTACCCAGGGTCATACACAGCTAGTAAGTGTTTGAGGCTGGATTTGAATTTAGGAAGATGAGTGTTCCTGACTCTAGGCCCAGCATTCTATCCACTGTGCCATCTTAGTTAGCTACAGTTCAGTGTATTTTAGCACAAATATAGTTACCTTCTTCTTTGAGTCAAATATGTTAATTCTATATTTACTCACATCCAATGGAGTGGCAGTATGTTGTAGTACCTTGGAGATAAGGAAGACCTGATTCAAGTCTGGCCTCTGCTTACATACCAGGTAGGTATGTATCAAAGCTAAATCATTTAACTTCCAAATGACTGCCAGCACTTCTCTAATGCTATAAGTTGCTGAAGAAATGTTACTATGCATCTTCAAACTCGAAGTTTCCTTCTCAGATGAAATCACAAGTACAAACCATTCAGTAAATGTACTGAAAAGCTAAATTCAAAAGAATGATATGGAAATACCCATGGTTCTTTAAAAAGGCAATTAAAATATCAAAAGTTCCTTGAGTGTTCTTCAAGAAATCTAAGCTTCCCTTAATATTTTCCCCAGGTTTCTAAGAGCTTTTGTGGACAAAATCCTCTCAGCAAGAGAGCATAGCATCCTACACTTAGCGCTCCTTAGTAATTCGCTAATAAATTTGTTCAGGACGCCAACCAAAATATGTTATTTCAAGCTGCGAGGTCTTAAAACCCAGCATGAGAAATCTGGGTAGTGTTCCATCTGCCTCTTAAATCTTCCCTGGTAATAACAATTTGGTAATCCAATTTTAGCTTACAATTCGCTCAGTGCAGTATGAGATAGAATGGAATTCAGTCCACTCACTTGTTTCCCAAGTGCACAAACTGGAAAGAACCTTGTTATTGTCAAAGCAAGCAGCTGTGACTTGAAGACTTATAAGGAATTGGAAGGTTAGGAAAGAAGATGGTGGGGGTCTTGCTTTTCAGTGCATAGTGATAGCCAGCTTCCAATTATCCCTGTTAATAATAGGGCTGAGTATGAATTATTCAAAACAAAGAAAAACTATAAAAATCCTATGTAAACAAGAAACTTGGTCCAACTCTCTTTCTATATTATTCTCATGAGAGCAGCAGTCACATTTGATATTACTGAGAGGATGAACTGATCACAACATAATGTAAAAGCTGCCCCTTTGCCTCTAAAATGTGCCTGTGTCAATAAGCCTGTACAGATTCATAGTTAAAACCACATCAGAGTTCCAACATCAATTATTCCCCATATCTCTGAAGGGAATATTTAGCACCTAAAAAAGCTTACTTTGAAATATTGGCCCATATCACTTCCTTAAAGATATTTTAATAAGAAAAGGTATCCTGCTTTAAAACAAGTCTCCCTAAGTCCCAGAAAATCACTCAGATTTTAATCTATAATGCACTGAGAATATTTTTGTGTATATGACCACATTGCATCTGTTTAACATCTGCTAGAAATGTCTCTCCCTCCCCTGCCCCCCTCCCCCATTAAATAAATAAATTATAGCATTTTCTATTGGACTGTT
>NW_020948878.1:0-10229 GCF_900497805.2 Vombatus ursinus | reverse complement strand
GCAGAGCTGTAACTAGGTCAGGGAAGTTGGGTCTTTGGTCCAGGTGCGGATATCTGGGGCTGGGAGACGGGTATATGATTCCATTCTAGTGCAGGCTGGAAAGGGTTGTCCCAGTCTTCTAGAAGCAATGCTGCACCTCACCCCCCCCCCACCAACTCCACCCCTATGGTACCTGAGGAAGAAGGTAATCCTGGGCGAAGGAGAGAGAGCAGAACTGAGGACAGGTTAGAAGTCAGGGAACTAAGAAGCAAGGTGTTCCATTCCTTCTCCTGATGCCACTACACTGGCTCATGTGTAGTTGGGAGGCAGAAAGGAAGGCAGACCCCTAAAGAGGGCAAGAGAGTGGGGCCATTTGTAGCAGAGGTTAGAATAGGAATACAAGAGGATGGGCAATTTCCTTTCCCCCATCAATGACCCAAAGTTGAACTGTCACTCCCAGGGCTGCCTGCTTCCTCAATAGTAAATATAACATTTATTAAATGCTTATTGTGTGCCAGGCACTGTGCCCTTTGTAGGCTAGGAATACAAATGCAAAAAAAGAAAGACGATCCCTGTCCTCAAGGAGCTTATAGTTTAATGGAGAAAGACAACATACAAAAAAAAAGTTTAAAAAAAAAAGAAAAAGAAAAATTGTCTGGGTGGAGGTACCCAGAATGGGACAAGGTTGGAGAAGTCAAAGAAATTAAAAAAAAAAAACAACTAAAGAAAGTAGAGAAGCCAAATTAGTCCCAAATGAAAGTAGTCGGGTGGGAAATGAGGAAATGAGGAGATGTATCTCTTCTTTACATGGAAATTGAAGAGTACATGGTTCTACCTTCCAATCAGAGAGACAGAGGGTACCGAAGAGGTGTGAGTACCAAGGCTGATTGGATCTTGCAAGATGATGAGATTTCCCACTGATGAGGGTGTTCAGGGTACATGGTGGAAAAGTCAAAGGTGTCCAGGATGAGTGCAGGTGGGGAAATCAAATAAGTCTGAAATAAAATGTCTCAAAAAAAAAAAAAAACAACCATGGAAGAACAAGATGGACATCCTGGTTGATGGTGATAACCTAGCTGTTGCTCATTTGAGTCTATCCCAGGTGCCAATATTCCTAGTTAACAACTCTGGAGCCAGAACTTCAAGCATAGGTCTTTTGAGACTAAGTCCAATTCTCTTTCTACCACACCATGCTGTTTAGGCATAAATTACTGTCATTTCAATTAAGTTGGACCAAATGTATTGATCCCTTTGTCAAAATATGGTACTAACATAGGGTGGATGAGAGGAGAACCCTGCCGCTGTAGGAGTTTTCTTCCCAGGCATTTCTTAATTTGATATTTCTTAATATCTCAGAACTCAAGAATTCTCCAACTCCTAGGTTGCTTACTTTTTTATATAAGCCTAAGGGGCATGAATGACTTACTCAGCTAATCACTAAGAAGTTTCTTAGGACAGAACCCTTGTCCTCTTCAGGAAGTCTTGGTAGAAGCCTGGACTGGGTAATCAACTGAATTCTCATAAGGCTGGCAGACTTCTGATTGGGGAAAAGATGAATTGTTTGATAGACTTCAAGGCTCTATGCTTGAACATCTTTGGGGTCTGAGGAGAAGAAACTCTGGACCCACATATTAGGAGTATGATACAAAGACTTGAGTTGTTCTATAGTCCTAGCCAAGTCGCCCTGTTGGTGATAGCCAAGTTTGGTCATTTCATTCAATACAATCTGAATTCTTATCTAAGTGGGCTGCAATTTATCCAGAATGGTACCAAGAGGAGTGAAACTCTCTAAAGATGCAGACATGACTAAGATAATCCAAATAACCAATGGATTATGGGCATGGCTTGATGTAATGGTATCTCTAAGAAGTGTAACAGCATTGAACTGTGATAACTTAATAGACCATATGATATTGTTTGAACATATGGAGAGGGGTTCAAAAGATGGTGAATACTGCAAAGACCTCAAACCTAACCACCACAAGGATATTTTATTGTTCATGGTCCCAGGAAATTAAACAGGGTAAGTGCTCTATAGGTGAAGAATTATCCCAGGCAATTCACAGAAAACCTGATGAGCCCACAAGAAAATCCATTCTAGCTGGAAAGGTAATTGGAGATGTAGACCATGGCAGCCTGACATGAACATCACCATCTAGAGAAAACCAGAAAGGCCAAAATAATCCTTTTTCTTAAAACTGTGAAGAAGATAGCTATACACAGGCCACATGCTTGTGAAAGGAGAAAGTGATGAAAAAGCTAAAGGCAACAGGACCAGTTCTGGGAAAAGTAAATGAGGCCAGGGAATGAGAATATCCTGTTCCACATAAGCAGTGATCATTACCTCATCAGAAATTTCTAATGGGTCTTTTCCATCTGGACTCGTAGGACCTCCTGGGGAGATGACAGAGAAGACTAGGGATATGGACCACACTGCTGCTCGAGATAATGGAGCACAAATGACCATCATGTTTCAGGATTTTTATTTTTAAATTTTTTTTTTCCTTCTCAACTAAAAGCAGACTTTATTGAGATCATAGCCCCACTAAACATGAGATCAAAGTCATGTAACAATCGACTAATCAAGAGCACTTAAATCAAGGGAGTCAAAGCAAAACTTAGCCCAAGCTCTGCCTCTTTATTTGACCTTCTTCTTGGGACACAGATTGTTGTAGTGGCCACACTACTTCTTATAGTAGTTGCCAGTGTGGTGGTACAGGCAGGCACAAAACTTTCAGCAGATCATTTCATCACAGTTATATTTCTGGGCCAATTAGTAAAGGAAAGGTCAATGATACCTCTGCACAGATTCAGCCTCCCAGGTACAAAGTGGATTCCTTTTGGCTGTTGTAGACAGTTGAGATTGTCACCGTCTTCTAGCAGTTTTCCAGGGGAAAAAAATAAAACAGACCTTATTGGTCTGGTGGGATATCTTCCTTGTCCTAGATTTTGACTTTGATATTCTCAATAGTGTTCCACATCAAGAGTGATGGTTTTGCCCATCAGGGTCTTCAAGAAGAGTTATATCTCTGTAATGCTACATGTACATCTCAGCTGCCCCACAGAAGAGAAAGAACTTCCAGTTGTTTTATGAGAGACTTTTGAAAAAAAATATCATTAAAGACTCTAGAAGAACTTGGCCTTGGAGGTTTGAGGGACAAAAATTATGGATATTTGAAATACTTTGAAATAACTTTGAAATTTCCCAAAGAAATTTCTGGCATAAACAAGGCAATGTGCCATGTGTCAGCTCTAATTGGAACCAAGTGCAGCCTGTTGAAGATATTAGCAGAATACAGAAACAATAAAGTGGAAACTGCATACTTCAACCATCCATATGGCCTGTACAAAAGCAAATAGAAGGAGAGTCAAGCAGTGACAAGGAATGTCTCAAGAGCACCAGCTCTTCAACCTCTTAAGTGGATCTAGAGAAATGAAGCCATAGGGACTGGAATGTTAAGGGACCAACCATCTGAATTTGGGAGAAGTACCAGCCCATTTCAATTTGTACCAAACACCAACTTTTCTATATACCCACCAGCAGCTTCAGGGGTAGCTAATACAGTTTGTAAAACCTGTAGACTTTCATTTTCAGTTTCTAGAAGACAACTTTCACTATTTTCTAGTTCCAGAAGAATGGAAGGAAGAGTTGAGCTAGAAGCTGCAGCCAAAAGTTAGGAATGTTATCACTTCATGATTGAGATATGGGTAGTGCTCAAATTGTAGTCCATAGGATCCAGGTCACCAAACCTTTATTGTTCTGGGGAAAAGAAATCCTTTTTCTGTGATGGATGACCTCAGAAACCATTTCAAAGAGTCCATTGGCTAAATGGCATTATCACAGAGTCCAAAAGTCTATCTATGTCACCTATACTGATGTTGTTAAAGAATGGAAAGGTCCACATGTGTGTATACAACTGAACGTTCATGCAGTGGCTATCACCAGATTCCTATGGTGGAGGGAGACAAAGAGAATATTACTATCATCTGCCCAGTTGGATTTTGCCAGTTTGAATGTATGCTCCAGGGTATCTCAGGGGCACGTGTAGGGAAGATTAATAGGAATGCAGTTGCCCTGTCTTGAAGGCCACATCAAACTGTGGTGATATGAAACCTAAAAAGAGTGAAAAGTATACATAATAGTCAAGGAACTGGATTATAAGCCAATGGCAATAAGAAAGTTTGGGACTTCCATCAGAAAGCATGCTAAACACTTCACTGATGAAGTCTTCTTTGCCTTAGCTGTCGTATGGATGACTGGCAACAAGAGAAAATCACTGATAAAGGAATGTGAAGAGTGGTATTGAGCAAGAAAAGTTGGTGGTGATGGATGCCAAAGGACTCAAGTACCAGTACCATGAAAGTACTGTTACTATCATGACAGCACGTGCATTGTGTAATGGAATACTATATCAGACTGTCATTGATGCTACCCATGGTAGCAGGAACTAGCTGGTACTAACTAGTTCATATCACTCTGTGTCCATAAAACAAACTGACTTTGGATATGGACTGATGGACCAATAAAGGACCTTAGGGTTAGAAACAAACAGATTTTTACAGACCTAAGATGACTTCAGATGTCATCAATGGGTGTGAGAAGTGTTCCTTGTGTGCAAAGTACTACCAACCCATCCTGCATATTTTAATAACATAAACATTAACAAACATTTAGAACTTGTCTGCACTGACTTTCTATCTCTGGAAGGAAATGTCAAGAACAAGTCAAAAATGGGCAGTGCCTGGCAACGTATGCACAGGCATAGTAAACTAGGAATCAGAAAGCTTCCATGGTTGCTAAAAAATCACAAGTTAAGTATTTCCTCAGTGTATGGACTTCCAAACAGGATCCACTTGGTCAAAGATAGAGCCTTGGTGATTACACTCCTCATGGAGATGTTAGCTTTGGCTGACATCAAGAAGTATAGAATGATACTTCCCCACCCTCAAGGATGATTTTGGGTGAGAAATCCTTGTATTCATGAGACTTACAAGTTGGCAGATCAATGGAAAGCTATGTCATACCTAGTTGTAGAGAGGCTGGGAAACTTGTCTATTTAAAAAGTAGCCCCACTGGGGCAGTTAGGTGGCACAGTGGATAGAGTGCTTGTCCTGCAGTCAGGAGGACCTGAGTTCAAATCCAGTCTCAGACATTTACTAGCTGTGTGACCCTGGGTAAGTCACTTAACTCCAGTTGCCTAAAAACAAAACAAAAAGCAAACAAATAAAAGTAGCCTCAAAGATGCAGAGACAATCTACTATAACCTCTTAGTGACTATAACTGAGCTAGTCAGATTCCCTGTTCCATAAGTGTAACCTGACCACAGCTGACCCTAAGCAAAAGAGGTCATCATGCAAAGACTGCCTGACTTAGATCCTATATCTGAAAGAGAGATTTCAAATGAGACTCTGTGTATTATAGACCAAGCCAGTTCAAACAGTGGGGAAAAGACTGAATCAGGGACCAGCACTTTTTGTTTGTTTGTTTGGTTTCTCTTGTTTGTTTGTTTGTTTCTAATACAAGTGTTCTTAACCTTTATTGTTTCATGGACCCCTCTGACAGTCTGGTAAACACCTATGGACCCCTTCTCAGAATGTTTTTTCAATGCATATGGCAAAATACAGTTACAAAGAAAACAATTATGTTGAAATACAGTTTTTTAAAAAGTTCATAGACGCTAAGTTAAGAACTCCTGGACTAATACATCTGTTATAGAGATTGCTATGGCGTAGACATATCCCACAGAGTATAATAATACTACTAGCCAGGCTTAGCCCTCAATATCTTCAGGTTTGGAAGGAAGGATGACAGTTCTGATGAAGATTATACTCAGCCCATATGATTAACTAGCTCAGGTATAGGGACAGACACAGGAGAGGCAGGCATATTTAACAGGTGACCAGAGCAACTCACAATTTCCCAGGGGAAACTTCAGAAACGATAATACATGTAGCCAGAAGATAATGCTAAGGTTTACCGATGTAAACTATGTCATGTAATTGCATGATGTATTGATACGTGCACTAATTACTATATCTTTTGAGTATGCTTGTATTTTGTTCTTTTCTGACTTATATTTATTTGCTACTGTTAGCATCATACATATATTGTAGCTACTTTAGTCTGCTAAGTATACAAAATTTTGCTATTTGTTTTTCTCTGTGCATGCTGTTGTTTTTGTATTTTGCTTTCATTTTTTATGCTCATTGACATTATTTTTATTTCACTTTTGCTGGCTGTTCTGCATATTTTCGTGTGCTCTATGTATATGAATGCACTCCTACAGCATGCATGTATTATATCCTGCAAGTAATTTATATATGTCATCACCAAAACAATTGATCAAACAGTGCACTACACTATGCCATGGCTATTACATTTATTGTTGATTTTTGTTTACTCTGAATGGCACCGTAAAGTAATTTACTGGGATGATGAGCTAGATTCCCTTGTGCTAATGTTTCTGCTGATGTTGTTTTGTATAATTTTAAATGTCAAGTAATACCACAGCTGATTTTGCAAGGCTAAAAAACTCTAAACTCTTATCTCTGAAGACAGAGAGATATGATCTGAGCTTATCTGTGGATTTCTGGGAGGTATAGTTTCAAGGAAACAGGTTGGTCTTCTTCCCACCCTGGAAGGAGATCTGAGGACTCTGGTGGGAATGGTCCTTAGAGACAAGAATTTTTTTTAACTGAACACTGTAGAAGTGGAAGTGATGATCTGGATAATGGGAAAGAGAAAGGTTACTGGAAGAAGCTCCTGAGTTTGGAGGAGACAGGTAGTGAGGGAGAGTTCCACTGGTAAAACCAGTGTTTTGTTCACTAGGGAAGATGAGACAGCTATAACCTAACCATGCGGAGTGTCTGATTGTTGGTGAACTTTCCCCTGTTTCAGGAAGCAGGTGAAATGCTGCTTTCCTCCTTTTTTTCCCTATCTGTGAGAATTTAGGTTTTAACGGAGAGCTTTCTCTTCTTCACAGCTGTCTGCTTGCTGCTTTAAATAGTATCAAAGTTGACCCATCTGATGTAAAGGGTCAATCCTAATGACTTTTGAGTTATGGGTTTTCCTTATTTGTGAACAGGGGCTACAAGAGATAAGAACAATGTTTGATTTTGTCATATAGAGTTACAAAAATGACCAAGGTTCAACTCTGTCCAAAAGTGCCATGTGTTCTCCTGCCTGCAGATTGAGACAAATTAAGAAAGAATTCTATGGTTTTAATAAATTTTCACAAAGGTAGAACTAAACTGGATCTGGTTTTTCATTTGTTCTAAGCAAAAAAAAAAATGAGAAAGACAGCCATTTTGCTATCTGCATGACATTTACTCCTTCTCTCTGCCCCATACGATTCATAGAAAGCTTTCTGTGAAGGTGGAGTTGAGGATGGTGTTTACGGAGTCGAACTATCCAATGGAAGGATGTAGCTGGATCCAACTGGAAACACCCATATTCCAAAGGTGGATGCCAAAGGAAGAGGCATTCCTTCACTTTCTATCACCAAACCAATCCCATGCATGTACAACAGCTACAGCTCTGTAATATGACAAAACAACGTGTTATTCAAGGTCTTAGGGGAAGATCATTACTGACAAGAGAAATCAGGGGAAACTTCATGGAGGTGGTAGTCTTAAATGAGGTTGAATTGTACTTCAATAGCAGATGTAGTATCTTCTCTTTTTCAGGACTTTTCCAGAACACCCCAAATCTATATTCCCCACTCCAGGGATCAAAACAATAAGAAGAGATTCTGTAGCCAGAAAGATGTATGTTAGAAGTAAGAATATAGTAATACAGTAAAAGATTATTTCCTCCAGATTCAGTCAGCAGCCTTGGAGTAGTTCTTGGAACTCAAGGAATACGCAAATTTCACTGGTCACCACTAACACTGGTCACCTCCCTCAGCCCTACCCAAAGAAAACCCAAAAAAGTAGGCTGAAGAGAATCCCAGGCTGTTATTAAAGTTTCTCTTGATTCATGTCACCATGGAAAGCATCTAAGAGCAATACAACCTTATATGACAAGAAAACGTCACCACTCCTGCCTAGATAGGAAATAGGGGCCAAATGTTTCTTATCCATGCTTCAAGTAATTACTTATGAGATACTAGGGAGTTTGCCCTAAAGTTGTTATTGGTGTTCTGAAAGTAACTGAGAAAATAATTTAGTCTAATGTAGTTAACTCATTCTCAAAGTCTTCTTTCTGATTCCACAACTATCCATTAGCTCAGCCTAGATTCTTAACTGTCTGCCAGGAGCAACTCCAGCCCTCAGTGAGAAGAGATTGTCTTCTGGCTACCTCCCTTCAAGAGTGAGAGAGCTCTTTTTCCATCATCCAGAGGTACATGCTACCGAGGCTATGACACCACATGCTACCATCTTCTCTTCAAAGACAGTCAAAAATGTTCAATCAAAAGATTCCCTGAAATCCATCCACTGACCCCTTAAGGGTCCATGGATCCCAGATTAAGACCCCTTGTATTAGATGATCACTAAAACTACTTTCGTGATTATGCTTCTGTGGATTTTAATAGAAACCCCTGGGAGGAAA
This sequence comes from Vombatus ursinus, assembly GCF_900497805.2. Lineage (NCBI taxonomy): Eukaryota > Metazoa > Chordata > Mammalia > Diprotodontia > Vombatidae > Vombatus > Vombatus ursinus. The sequence continues at coordinate 1,699 of NW_020948878.1, read as the reverse complement.
AGGGAGAAACATATTGGGAAATAAAGATGTTATCAAAACAAAAGATAGTAATACATTTTATTTAAATGTCTAACTTAGGAAAAGGTGAGCATCTATATCTAAGGTTGTGAAATTTTTGTCTATTGAGGGGTAATGATGCACAGAAAAATACTTTATAAGATGCTTGTTTTTTGCTGTTTCTTCCTTTTATTATAGGCAATAGAAAACATCCTACTCATATGATCTTAAAGTAAGAATATGAAATAGCAGTGCTATTAAGTAAACAACAATCAATTAAAAACTTCATAGGATCATACAAAGAGACCTTAGGGACCATGAAATTCACTCCTTCCTCTTACAGAAGAGGAACCTGAGACAGAGAGTTTAAGTAACTTACCCAGGATTATACAGTTTAATAGTGTAGGGAGGATTAGAACTCAAGTCTTCTTGAGTTCAAGTCCACTGAACCACTTAGCCTCTTGCAGCTCAAAAGCTTCCTCTAGCTCTCATCATTATTTTTGTTTGTCTGCTCATTCTGTTCACTTTATTTGTTGTAACATGTTCTATTTTTCTGGTTCTGCTTTCATTCCCACTTGGTTTCATTTACTAGTATTCTTTCCTGATTTCTTTGTCATATTTGTTCATAATTACATTATGGTAGTCCATGACATGGATATACTACAATTTACTTAGCTATTCTTCTCTTATTAGGCATTGAGGTTATTTCTAACTTTTGTTTTTGTTTTTATATTATATATAGAACTTCTGTGAAAATATTCTTTTATTAAATGGCACTTTTAGGGTATATTTTCAATAAAAGCGTTACTGAGTCAAAAGTTATGATTATATTTGTTACTTTTCCCATACTCTGCTAGATCGATTTAAAAAAATGCTACTAGTTTATAACTAATGAATGAGTGTACCTATTTCTCCAACAACCCCACCAAAATAGTTTTATTCCTTCTAATTATTTTTGTGTCAGGTGCATAGTGGGTGCTTAATAAGTGCTTGTTGATGGATTTTTTCATCTACTTGTACATGAGAATGAGGTAGTACCTCTTTGAAAATTAATTAGGTGGAACATTTTTAAAGGTATTATTAACAATTTCTATTTTCTCCTTTGAAAATAGCCATTGCAAATTCGCTGACCATTTAAATGGATATGTTTTTGATGAGTACTTTATGGATTATTTTGCAAAGATCATCCTCTGCTCTTTTTGCAAAGACTTCCACCACTATGACAATGATAACAAACTTCTAAAATGTTCAACAACCAAAAAAATCACAAAAATACTAGCTGTGTTTCACTAGGCAAGTCACTTAACCTCTGTTTGCCTCAGTTTCTTCCTCTGTAAAATGGGGATAATAATATCACCTACCTTGCAGGGATGTTTGCAGGATCAAATGAGATAGTAATTGTAAAGTACTTAGTGCGGTGCCTGGGACATAGTGAGCACTTTATAAATGTTAGTTATCATTGCTATTGTTATTATTATAATTTTAATACTAATGTTCCCAGTGTCCTTCTGTGGATTGACAAAGTCAATGCAATATTAATATATTTAATATATTAATAATATAATTTTAATTATATATTAATTTAGTTAATATAGATTATCAGACTATCTAATCATAATCTCAATTATTAAGGATGAGGAAAACATTTTTTCCCAAAAAAAACACCCTGATAGACAATTATTTATACTGATCATATTGAACT
>NW_020948877.1:0-10226 GCF_900497805.2 Vombatus ursinus | reverse complement strand
GCAGAGCTGTAACTAGGTCAGGGAAGTTGGGTCTTTGGTCCAGGTGCGGATATCTGGGGCTGGGAGACGGGTATATGATTCCATTCTAGTGCAGGCTGGAAAGGGTTGTCCCAGTCTTCTAGAAGCAATGCTGCACCTCACCCCCCCCCCACCAACTCCACCCCTATGGTACCTGAGGAAGAAGGTAATCCTGGGCGAAGGAGAGAGAGCAGAACTGAGGACAGGTTAGAAGTCAGGGAACTAAGAAGCAAGGTGTTCCATTCCTTCTCCTGATGCCACTACACTGGCTCATGTGTAGTTGGGAGGCAGAAAGGAAGGCAGACCCCTAAAGAGGGCAAGAGAGTGGGGCCATTTGTAGCAGAGGTTAGAATAGGAATACAAGAGGATGGGCAATTTCCTTTCCCCCATCAATGACCCAAAGTTGAACTGTCACTCCCAGGGCTGCCTGCTTCCTCAATAGTAAATATAACATTTATTAAATGCTTATTGTGTGCCAGGCACTGTGCCCTTTGTAGGCTAGGAATACAAATGCAAAAAAAGAAAGACGATCCCTGTCCTCAAGGAGCTTATAGTTTAATGGAGAAAGACAACATACAAAAAAAAAGTTTAAAAAAAAAAGAAAAAGAAAAATTGTCTGGGTGGAGGTACCCAGAATGGGACAAGGTTGGAGAAGTCAAAGAAATTAAAAAAAAAAAACAACTAAAGAAAGTAGAGAAGCCAAATTAGTCCCAAATGAAAGTAGTCGGGTGGGAAATGAGGAAATGAGGAGATGTATCTCTTCTTTACATGGAAATTGAAGAGTACATGGTTCTACCTTCCAATCAGAGAGACAGAGGGTACCGAAGAGGTGTGAGTACCAAGGCTGATTGGATCTTGCAAGATGATGAGATTTCCCACTGATGAGGGTGTTCAGGGTACATGGTGGAAAAGTCAAAGGTGTCCAGGATGAGTGCAGGTGGGGAAATCAAATAAGTCTGAAATAAAATGTCTCAAAAAAAAAAAAAACAACCATGGAAGAACAAGATGGACATCCTGGTTGATGGTGATAACCTAGCTGTTGCTCATTTGAGTCTATCCCAGGTGCCAATATTCCTAGTTAACAACTCTGGAGCCAGAACTTCAAGCATAGGTCTTTTGAGACTAAGTCCAATTCTCTTTCTACCACACCATGCTGTTTAGGCATAAATTACTGTCATTTCAATTAAGTTGGACCAAATGTATTGATCCCTTTGTCAAAATATGGTACTAACATAGGGTGGATGAGAGGAGAACCCTGCCGCTGTAGGAGTTTTCTTCCCAGGCATTTCTTAATTTGATATTTCTTAATATCTCAGAACTCAAGAATTCTCCAACTCCTAGGTTGCTTACTTTTTTATATAAGCCTAAGGGGCATGAATGACTTACTCAGCTAATCACTAAGAAGTTTCTTAGGACAGAACCCTTGTCCTCTTCAGGAAGTCTTGGTAGAAGCCTGGACTGGGTAATCAACTGAATTCTCATAAGGCTGGCAGACTTCTGATTGGGGAAAAGATGAATTGTTTGATAGACTTCAAGGCTCTATGCTTGAACATCTTTGGGGTCTGAGGAGAAGAAACTCTGGACCCACATATTAGGAGTATGATACAAAGACTTGAGTTGTTCTATAGTCCTAGCCAAGTCGCCCTGTTGGTGATAGCCAAGTTTGGTCATTTCATTCAATACAATCTGAATTCTTATCTAAGTGGGCTGCAATTTATCCAGAATGGTACCAAGAGGAGTGAAACTCTCTAAAGATGCAGACATGACTAAGATAATCCAAATAACCAATGGATTATGGGCATGGCTTGATGTAATGGTATCTCTAAGAAGTGTAACAGCATTGAACTGTGATAACTTAATAGACCATATGATATTGTTTGAACATATGGAGAGGGGTTCAAAAGATGGTGAATACTGCAAAGACCTCAAACCTAACCACCACAAGGATATTTTATTGTTCATGGTCCCAGGAAATTAAACAGGGTAAGTGCTCTATAGGTGAAGAATTATCCCAGGCAATTCACAGAAAACCTGATGAGCCCACAAGAAAATCCATTCTAGCTGGAAAGGTAATTGGAGATGTAGACCATGGCAGCCTGACATGAACATCACCATCTAGAGAAAACCAGAAAGGCCAAAATAATCCTTTTTCTTAAAACTGTGAAGAAGATAGCTATACACAGGCCACATGCTTGTGAAAGGAGAAAGTGATGAAAAAGCTAAAGGCAACAGGACCAGTTCTGGGAAAAGTAAATGAGGCCAGGGAATGAGAATATCCTGTTCCACATAAGCAGTGATCATTACCTCATCAGAAATTTCTAATGGGTCTTTTCCATCTGGACTCGTAGGACCTCCTGGGGAGATGACAGAGAAGACTAGGGATATGGACCACACTGCTGCTCGAGATAATGGAGCACAAATGACCATCATGTTTCAGGATTTTTATTTTTAAATTTTTTTTTTCCTTCTCAACTAAAAGCAGACTTTATTGAGATCATAGCCCCACTAAACATGAGATCAAAGTCATGTAACAATCGACTAATCAAGAGCACTTAAATCAAGGGAGTCAAAGCAAAACTTAGCCCAAGCTCTGCCTCTTTATTTGACCTTCTTCTTGGGACACAGATTGTTGTAGTGGCCACACTACTTCTTATAGTAGTTGCCAGTGTGGTGGTACAGGCAGGCACAAAACTTTCAGCAGATCATTTCATCACAGTTATATTTCTGGGCCAATTAGTAAAGGAAAGGTCAATGATACCTCTGCACAGATTCAGCCTCCCAGGTACAAAGTGGATTCCTTTTGGCTGTTGTAGACAGTTGAGATTGTCACCGTCTTCTAGCAGTTTTCCAGGGGAAAAAAATAAAACAGACCTTATTGGTCTGGTGGGATATCTTCCTTGTCCTAGATTTTGACTTTGATATTCTCAATAGTGTTCCACATCAAGAGTGATGGTTTTGCCCATCAGGGTCTTCAAGAAGAGTTATATCTCTGTAATGCTACATGTACATCTCAGCTGCCCCACAGAAGAGAAAGAACTTCCAGTTGTTTTATGAGAGACTTTTGAAAAAAAATATCATTAAAGACTCTAGAAGAACTTGGCCTTGGAGGTTTGAGGGACAAAAATTATGGATATTTGAAATACTTTGAAATAACTTTGAAATTTCCCAAAGAAATTTCTGGCATAAACAAGGCAATGTGCCATGTGTCAGCTCTAATTGGAACCAAGTGCAGCCTGTTGAAGATATTAGCAGAATACAGAAACAATAAAGTGGAAACTGCATACTTCAACCATCCATATGGCCTGTACAAAAGCAAATAGAAGGAGAGTCAAGCAGTGACAAGGAATGTCTCAAGAGCACCAGCTCTTCAACCTCTTAAGTGGATCTAGAGAAATGAAGCCATAGGGACTGGAATGTTAAGGGACCAACCATCTGAATTTGGGAGAAGTACCAGCCCATTTCAATTTGTACCAAACACCAACTTTTCTATATACCCACCAGCAGCTTCAGGGGTAGCTAATACAGTTTGTAAAACCTGTAGACTTTCATTTTCAGTTTCTAGAAGACAACTTTCACTATTTTCTAGTTCCAGAAGAATGGAAGGAAGAGTTGAGCTAGAAGCTGCAGCCAAAAGTTAGGAATGTTATCACTTCATGATTGAGATATGGGTAGTGCTCAAATTGTAGTCCATAGGATCCAGGTCACCAAACCTTTATTGTTCTGGGGAAAAGAAATCCTTTTTCTGTGATGGATGACCTCAGAAACCATTTCAAAGAGTCCATTGGCTAAATGGCATTATCACAGAGTCCAAAAGTCTATCTATGTCACCTATACTGATGTTGTTAAAGAATGGAAAGGTCCACATGTGTGTATACAACTGAACGTTCATGCAGTGGCTATCACCAGATTCCTATGGTGGAGGGAGACAAAGAGAATATTACTATCATCTGCCCAGTTGGATTTTGCCAGTTTGAATGTATGCTCCAGGGTATCTCAGGGGCACGTGTAGGGAAGATTAATAGGAATGCAGTTGCCCTGTCTTGAAGGCCACATCAAACTGTGGTGATATGAAACCTAAAAAGAGTGAAAAGTATACATAATAGTCAAGGAACTGGATTATAAGCCAATGGCAATAAGAAAGTTTGGGACTTCCATCAGAAAGCATGCTAAACACTTCACTGATGAAGTCTTCTTTGCCTTAGCTGTCGTATGGATGACTGGCAACAAGAGAAAATCACTGATAAAGGAATGTGAAGAGTGGTATTGAGCAAGAAAAGTTGGTGGTGATGGATGCCAAAGGACTCAAGTACCAGTACCATGAAAGTACTGTTACTATCATGACAGCACGTGCATTGTGTAATGGAATACTATATCAGACTGTCATTGATGCTACCCATGGTAGCAGGAACTAGCTGGTACTAACTAGTTCATATCACTCTGTGTCCATAAAACAAACTGACTTTGGATATGGACTGATGGACCAATAAAGGACCTTAGGGTTAGAAACAAACAGATTTTTACAGACCTAAGATGACTTCAGATGTCATCAATGGGTGTGAGAAGTGTTCCTTGTGTGCAAAGTACTACCAACCCATCCTGCATATTTTAATAACATAAACATTAACAAACATTTAGAACTTGTCTGCACTGACTTTCTATCTCTGGAAGGAAATGTCAAGAACAAGTCAAAAATGGGCAGTGCCTGGCAACGTATGCACAGGCATAGTAAACTAGGAATCAGAAAGCTTCCATGGTTGCTAAAAAATCACAAGTTAAGTATTTCCTCAGTGTATGGACTTCCAAACAGGATCCACTTGGTCAAAGATAGAGCCTTGGTGATTACACTCCTCATGGAGATGTTAGCTTTGGCTGACATCAAGAAGTATAGAATGATACTTCCCCACCCTCAAGGATGATTTTGGGTGAGAAATCCTTGTATTCATGAGACTTACAAGTTGGCAGATCAATGGAAAGCTATGTCATACCTAGTTGTAGAGAGGCTGGGAAACTTGTCTATTTAAAAAGTAGCCCCACTGGGGCAGTTAGGTGGCACAGTGGATAGAGTGCTTGTCCTGCAGTCAGGAGGACCTGAGTTCAAATCCAGTCTCAGACATTTACTAGCTGTGTGACCCTGGGTAAGTCACTTAACTCCAGTTGCCTAAAAACAAAACAAAAAGCAAACAAATAAAAGTAGCCTCAAAGATGCAGAGACAATCTACTATAACCTCTTAGTGACTATAACTGAGCTAGTCAGATTCCCTGTTCCATAAGTGTAACCTGACCACAGCTGACCCTAAGCAAAAGAGGTCATCATGCAAAGACTGCCTGACTTAGATCCTATATCTGAAAGAGAGATTTCAAATGAGACTCTGTGTATTATAGACCAAGCCAGTTCAAACAGTGGGGAAAAGACTGAATCAGGGACCAGCACTTTTTGTTTGTTTGTTTGGTTTCTCTTGTTTGTTTGTTTGTTTCTAATACAAGTGTTCTTAACCTTTATTGTTTCATGGACCCCTCTGACAGTCTGGTAAACACCTATGGACCCCTTCTCAGAATGTTTTTTCAATGCATATGGCAAAATACAGTTACAAAGAAAACAATTATGTTGAAATACAGTTTTTTAAAAAGTTCATAGACGCTAAGTTAAGAACTCCTGGACTAATACATCTGTTATAGAGATTGCTATGGCGTAGACATATCCCACAGAGTATAATAATACTACTAGCCAGGCTTAGCCCTCAATATCTTCAGGTTTGGAAGGAAGGATGACAGTTCTGATGAAGATTATACTCAGCCCATATGATTAACTAGCTCAGGTATAGGGACAGACACAGGAGAGGCAGGCATATTTAACAGGTGACCAGAGCAACTCACAATTTCCCAGGGGAAACTTCAGAAACGATAATACATGTAGCCAGAAGATAATGCTAAGGTTTACCGATGTAAACTATGTCATGTAATTGCATGATGTATTGATACGTGCACTAATTACTATATCTTTTGAGTATGCTTGTATTTTGTTCTTTTCTGACTTATATTTATTTGCTACTGTTAGCATCATACATATATTGTAGCTACTTTAGTCTGCTAAGTATACAAAATTTTGCTATTTGTTTTTCTCTGTGCATGCTGTTGTTTTTGTATTTTGCTTTCATTTTTTATGCTCATTGACATTATTTTTATTTCACTTTTGCTGGCTGTTCTGCATATTTTCGTGTGCTCTATGTATATGAATGCACTCCTACAGCATGCATGTATTATATCCTGCAAGTAATTTATATATGTCATCACCAAAACAATTGATCAAACAGTGCACTACACTATGCCATGGCTATTACATTTATTGTTGATTTTTGTTTACTCTGAATGGCACCGTAAAGTAATTTACTGGGATGATGAGCTAGATTCCCTTGTGCTAATGTTTCTGCTGATGTTGTTTTGTATAATTTTAAATGTCAAGTAATACCACAGCTGATTTTGCAAGGCTAAAAAACTCTAAACTCTTATCTCTGAAGACAGAGAGATATGATCTGAGCTTATCTGTGGATTTCTGGGAGGTATAGTTTCAAGGAAACAGGTTGGTCTTCTTCCCACCCTGGAAGGAGATCTGAGGACTCTGGTGGGAATGGTCCTTAGAGACAAGAATTTTTTTTAACTGAACACTGTAGAAGTGGAAGTGATGATCTGGATAATGGGAAAGAGAAAGGTTACTGGAAGAAGCTCCTGAGTTTGGAGGAGACAGGTAGTGAGGGAGAGTTCCACTGGTAAAACCAGTGTTTTGTTCACTAGGGAAGATGAGACAGCTATAACCTAACCATGCGGAGTGTCTGATTGTTGGTGAACTTTCCCCTGTTTCAGGAAGCAGGTGAAATGCTGCTTTCCTCCTTTTTTTCCCTATCTGTGAGAATTTAGGTTTTAACGGAGAGCTTTCTCTTCTTCACAGCTGTCTGCTTGCTGCTTTAAATAGTATCAAAGTTGACCCATCTGATGTAAAGGGTCAATCCTAATGACTTTTGAGTTATGGGTTTTCCTTATTTGTGAACAGGGGCTACAAGAGATAAGAACAATGTTTGATTTTGTCATATAGAGTTACAAAAATGACCAAGGTTCAACTCTGTCCAAAAGTGCCATGTGTTCTCCTGCCTGCAGATTGAGACAAATTAAGAAAGAATTCTATGGTTTTAATAAATTTTCACAAAGGTAGAACTAAACTGGATCTGGTTTTTCATTTGTTCTAAGCAAAAAAAAAATGAGAAAGACAGCCATTTTGCTATCTGCATGACATTTACTCCTTCTCTCTGCCCCATACGATTCATAGAAAGCTTTCTGTGAAGGTGGAGTTGAGGATGGTGTTTACGGAGTCGAACTATCCAATGGAAGGATGTAGCTGGATCCAACTGGAAACACCCATATTCCAAAGGTGGATGCCAAAGGAAGAGGCATTCCTTCACTTTCTATCACCAAACCAATCCCATGCATGTACAACAGCTACAGCTCTGTAATATGACAAAACAACGTGTTATTCAAGGTCTTAGGGGAAGATCATTACTGACAAGAGAAATCAGGGGAAACTTCATGGAGGTGGTAGTCTTAAATGAGGTTGAATTGTACTTCAATAGCAGATGTAGTATCTTCTCTTTTTCAGGACTTTTCCAGAACACCCCAAATCTATATTCCCCACTCCAGGGATCAAAACAATAAGAAGAGATTCTGTAGCCAGAAAGATGTATGTTAGAAGTAAGAATATAGTAATACAGTAAAAGATTATTTCCTCCAGATTCAGTCAGCAGCCTTGGAGTAGTTCTTGGAACTCAAGGAATACGCAAATTTCACTGGTCACCACTAACACTGGTCACCTCCCTCAGCCCTACCCAAAGAAAACCCAAAAAAGTAGGCTGAAGAGAATCCCAGGCTGTTATTAAAGTTTCTCTTGATTCATGTCACCATGGAAAGCATCTAAGAGCAATACAACCTTATATGACAAGAAAACGTCACCACTCCTGCCTAGATAGGAAATAGGGGCCAAATGTTTCTTATCCATGCTTCAAGTAATTACTTATGAGATACTAGGGAGTTTGCCCTAAAGTTGTTATTGGTGTTCTGAAAGTAACTGAGAAAATAATTTAGTCTAATGTAGTTAACTCATTCTCAAAGTCTTCTTTCTGATTCCACAACTATCCATTAGCTCAGCCTAGATTCTTAACTGTCTGCCAGGAGCAACTCCAGCCCTCAGTGAGAAGAGATTGTCTTCTGGCTACCTCCCTTCAAGAGTGAGAGAGCTCTTTTTCCATCATCCAGAGGTACATGCTACCGAGGCTATGACACCACATGCTACCATCTTCTCTTCAAAGACAGTCAAAAATGTTCAATCAAAAGATTCCCTGAAATCCATCCACTGACCCCTTAAGGGTCCATGGATCCCAGATTAAGACCCCTTGTATTAGATGATCACTAAAACTACTTTCGTGATTATGCTTCTGTGGATTTTAATAGAAACCCCTGGGAGGAAAAGGGAGAAACATATTGGGAAATAAAGATGTTATCAAAACAAAAGATAGTAATACATTTTATTTAAATGTCTAACTTAGGAAAAGGTGAGCATCTATATCTAAGGTTGTGAAATTTTTGTCTATTGAGGGGTAATGATGCACAGAAAAATACTTTATAAGATGCTTGTTTTTTGCTGTTTCTTCCTTTTATTATAGGCAATAGAAAACATCCTACTCATATGATCTTAAAGTAAGAATATGAAATAGCAGTGCTATTAAGTAAACAACAATCAATTAAAAACTTCATAGGATCATACAAAGAGACCTTAGGGACCATGAAATTCACTCCTTCCTCTTACAGAAGAGGAACCTGAGACAGAGAGTTTAAGTAACTTACCCAGGATTATACAGTTTAATAGTGTAGGGAGGATTAGAACTCAAGTCTTCTTGAGTTCAAGTCCACTGAACCACTTAGCCTCTTGCAGCTCAAAAGCTTCCTCTAGCTCTCATCATTATTTTTGTTTGTCTGCTCATTCTGTTCACTTTATTTGTTGTAACATGTTCTATTTTTCTGGTTCTGCTTTCATTCCCACTTGGTTTCATTTACTAGTATTCTTTCCTGATTTCTTTGTCATATTTGTTCATAATTACATTATGGTAGTCCATGACATGGATATACTACAATTTACTTAGCTATTCTTCTCTTATTAGGCATTGAGGTTATTTCTAACTTTTGTTTTTGTTTTTATATTATATATAGAACTTCTGTGAAAATATTCTTTTATTAAATGGCACTTTTAGGGTATATTTTCAATAAAAGCGTTACTGAGTCAAAAGTTATGATTATATTTGTTACTTTTCCCATACTCTGCTAGATCGATTTAAAAAAATGCTACTAGTTTATAACTAATGAATGAGTGTACCTATTTCTCCAACAACCCCACCAAAATAGTTTTATTCCTTCTAATTATTTTTGTGTCAGGTGCATAGTGGGTGCTTAATAAGTGCTTGTTGATGGATTTTTTCATCTACTTGTACATGAGAATGAGGTAGTACCTCTTTGAAAATTAATTAGGTGGAACATTTTTAAAGGTATTATTAACAATTTCTATTTTCTCCTTTGAAAATAGCCATTGCAAATTCGCTGACCATTTAAATGGATATGTTTTTGATGAGTACTTTATGGATTATTTTGCAAAGATCATCCTCTGCTCTTTTTGCAAAGACTTCCACCACTATGACAATGATAACAAACTTCTAAAATGTTCAACAACCAAAAAAATCACAAAAATACTAGCTGTGTTTCACTAGGCAAGTCACTTAACCTCTGTTTGCCTCAGTTTCTTCCTCTGTAAAATGGGGATAATAATATCACCTACCTTGCAGGGATGTTTGCAGGATCAAATGAGATAGTAATTGTAAAGTACTTAGTGCGGTGCCTGGGACATAGTGAGCACTTTATAAATGTTAGTTATCATTGCTATTGTTATTATTATAATTTTAATACTAATGTTCCCAGTGTCCTTCTGTGGATTGACAAAGTCAATGCAATATTAATATATTTAATATATTAATAATATAATTTTAATTATATATTAATTTAGTTAATATAGATTATCAGACTATCTAATCATAATCTCAATTATTAAGGATGAGGAAAACATTTTTTCCCAAAAAAACACCCTGATAGACAATTATTTATACTGATCATATTGAACT
>NW_020948876.1:0-1186 GCF_900497805.2 Vombatus ursinus | reverse complement strand
GGGGGGGGCTAGGAATTACCATAAATCATTGACATTTCTATAACTCTTTAGATGTTACTAAGAGATTTTCTCGCCCCAGCCCTGGAAGTAGGCAGTACAAGGGAGATTATCCCCATTTTGTTGATGAGGAACCGGAGATTTAAGTGACTTGCCAAGGTCACACAGTTGATAAATCTGCAAGATCATGAATTAAGAGCTGGAGGAAAAGTCAGAGGAAGACGTTGGTACAATAGAATGTTGGCTATGCAGAGGGTTTGGCTGCAAACCCCAACTGTGCCTGAGACCTGGGAAGTCTTGGACAATTCAACCTCTCTGAACTTCAGTTACTCTATGAAGGGATAAGATGAGATGCCTCCAGCCTTCCTTCCAGCTCTCAAGCTCTCATCCAGTCTAATACTCTCATTTTGTGAAGGAAGAAACTGAGGCCCAGAGAGATTAAGTGATTTACCTAACGCAGAAATAAGCTTTGGAGCTGAGTCTGAACCCACATAACCCCCAAGCCAAGGGTGAATAATCTTTGTACCACACTGGCCTTTTCACTTGCTAATGAAGTTTTCTGGTGTCAAGGTCTCGACTCCTCCCGACCAGACAGCTTCACATACCAGACCCTAGTGACTCACCAATCTGGTTATTGGTGTGTTCCGTGGTCGCCCGGGACTCAGGAATGTCCCCAGGGCCAAGATTCTCAGTAGCATTCAGATCCAGGCCAAGGGGCTCCTTGGAGAAGGGGGTCAAGCGGTTGTTTGTCTCCACAGCAGGGCGACTACTCATTAACCCTTGCTTTTCAGAGATCTCGGCATTCCTTGGCAGACTCTGGGGCTGCTGATATAGAGGACGTGGGCTTGAAAAATGAGGGACCCCAATATGACCCCTGGGACAGGAGAGACCCCAACTAGGGCTACAAACATCAACAGGAACCTGATGCTGAGAATTTTGGTCTAAGGAGGATGGGGTAGGGGCTCTATCCACCTCTGTCATAGCCAAGCTTCTGGCTTGGTAATATATATGTATATGTACATACGTATGTATATGTGTGTATATATGTATATGCAAATATATGCTATATATTTGTGTATAGTGTATATATATAGTGTATGTGTGTGTATATATAGTGTATATAGTGTATATGTGTATAGTGCATATATATATATATATCGTATATATGTTGTTGTTGTTCAGTCATTTT
>NW_020948875.1:0-1188 GCF_900497805.2 Vombatus ursinus | reverse complement strand
GGGGGGGGCTAGGAATTACCATAAATCATTGACATTTCTATAACTCTTTAGATGTTACTAAGAGATTTTCTCGCCCCAGCCCTGGAAGTAGGCAGTACAAGGGAGATTATCCCCATTTTGTTGATGAGGAACCGGAGATTTAAGTGACTTGCCAAGGTCACACAGTTGATAAATCTGCAAGATCATGAATTAAGAGCTGGAGGAAAAGTCAGAGGAAGACGTTGGTACAATAGAATGTTGGCTATGCAGAGGGTTTGGCTGCAAACCCCAACTGTGCCTGAGACCTGGGAAGTCTTGGACAATTCAACCTCTCTGAACTTCAGTTACTCTATGAAGGGATAAGATGAGATGCCTCCAGCCTTCCTTCCAGCTCTCAAGCTCTCATCCAGTCTAATACTCTCATTTTGTGAAGGAAGAAACTGAGGCCCAGAGAGATTAAGTGATTTACCTAACGCAGAAATAAGCTTTGGAGCTGAGTCTGAACCCACATAACCCCCAAGCCAAGGGTGAATAATCTTTGTACCACACTGGCCTTTTCACTTGCTAATGAAGTTTTCTGGTGTCAAGGTCTCGACTCCTCCCGACCAGACAGCTTCACATACCAGACCCTAGTGACTCACCAATCTGGTTATTGGTGTGTTCCGTGGTCGCCCGGGACTCAGGAATGTCCCCAGGGCCAAGATTCTCAGTAGCATTCAGATCCAGGCCAAGGGGCTCCTTGGAGAAGGGGGTCAAGCGGTTGTTTGTCTCCACAGCAGGGCGACTACTCATTAACCCTTGCTTTTCAGAGATCTCGGCATTCCTTGGCAGACTCTGGGGCTGCTGATATAGAGGACGTGGGCTTGAAAAATGAGGGACCCCAATATGACCCCTGGGACAGGAGAGACCCCAACTAGGGCTACAAACATCAACAGGAACCTGATGCTGAGAATTTTGGTCTAAGGAGGATGGGGTAGGGGCTCTATCCACCTCTGTCATAGCCAAGCTTCTGGCTTGGTAATATATATGTATATGTACATACGTATGTATATGTGTGTATATATGTATATGCAAATATATGCTATATATTTGTGTATAGTGTATATATATAGTGTATGTGTGTGTATATATAGTGTATATAGTGTATATGTGTATAGTGCATATATATATATATATATCGTATATATGTTGTTGTTGTTCAGTCATTTT
>NW_020948874.1:0-12596 GCF_900497805.2 Vombatus ursinus | reverse complement strand
AAAAACCACAAATTTACAATAAATTATTAAATTTAAGATGTTAATTTAAAATATATATGTCTATATTTTATATCTTTTGAAATGATGCAATTTTAAAAAAGAAAACCACTAAAGGATTAAAGAAAGTAGATTTCTAGGGGGTGCTGAATAACCTCTTTTGAAAAGGGAGTGGTGGGGGCAGCTAGGTGGTGCAGTGGATAGAGTGCTGGCCCTGGCATCAGGAAGACCCGAGTTCAAATCCCACCTCAGACACATAACACTCACTAACTGTGTGACTCTGGGCAAGTCACTTAACCCTGTTTGCCTTAGTTTATTCATCTATAAAAAGAGCTGGAGAAGGAAATGGCAAACCATTCCAGTTTCTTTGCCGAGAAAATCCCAAATGGGATCGCAAAGAATTAGACACAACTGAAAAATATCTGAACAACAACATAAATTTGTAGTGGACCCAATCAGAAAAGATTGAATGATTTTCTCTATCTTTGTTCAACAACACATGTAGGAGCAAAATCAACATGATGGTGGGAATCATCCAAGACTGAAGCTTGGAAGGGCACAATTGGTGATATGATAAGAGTATTAGGGATTCAATATAAGGGGATACTATAGAGTTGAACTAGTTCACTAACTAGTCAAGATAAGGAAAATGCAAGAGTGGTAAGTGCAGAGGGGATGGCCTGGGAGAGAACTGCAAGGTTGATTGATTAGGAATCACAATGTGGACAAAGAGTAGGATTTAATAAGGAAAGGCAGAGGGAGAGGTGGAAAGCCAATAAATTATGGTCAGATATGGAAATTTTGGAAGTCTTGAACTTGAGGGTGACACATATGTGTGTGATGGCAAGACAAGGGTATCATAGGTTGGGTGGTGGACTAGATTGCAGGAAATGTGTAGGTTGGGTAACTGACTGGTGAGGGTGTTTGAGAGAGAGTCAATATATATGTCAAAGTTTCTAATTATAAGGCAGTAGATTAATAGTAGAGAAAAATTATGAGCCAGGTGCTAAATTCATTGAGGAAGGAAGGGGAGTGATCTGGACAACTGGAGACAATTGCTACCAGGATTTTGATTGAGTTAACTGCACGAGAAGTTCCTGAGTGATAGAGTAGGGGGAGAACCTGGAAGTGCAACAGGCAGCAAAGAATATTCCAACTCCCCCACTTTGACCAGTGAATGAAGGGAATGAGTGAAAGTGCAGCCAGTACTAGAAAGGGTGGCCAGGGAGGTTGTGTCATGGGTGAAGTATGGAGGAAGGAAAGGAGTCAGCAGTGATAGCTAGAAAATGGAAGGAACTCAGGAGGAAAGGTTTAAGATAATGGGAAGTTTGTTGCCTGTGAAACATGCATTCTGGAGGGTACAGCGGAAGAAGTGGAGAATGTTTACTTGTGACTTATAGAAAAAAGTCACAAATTTTTTTCATTGTGTTTGACCCAGTGGATCCACACTACTCAACAAATACAAACTAAATGGAAGGCGTTATTTCTCAGCAGCTATGTGTCAAAGTGTATAGAATGAAAGACTTGGAATCAGGAGAACCAAAGTTCCAATTTTGCCTTAGTCACTTACTTGCCCAGTGACTCAGGGCATATCATTAAGCAGCAGTGGCAGCAATAACAACAATTCTGTCTCAGATCCTCACCTGGAAAATGGAAATAATGGTAGCACCTTACAACACAGGGTTGCTGCACAGATCAAATGAAATGATATTTCTAAAGTGCTTTGCAAACCTTGAAGCACTATGTAAATGGAAGATATTATTATTATTATATCATCATTATTCTTTATTATTATTAATATACTTTTAACAAATGGGCCCCAAACTCCTCATTTATAAGTTTTTAAACAGGTTAGAGAATGCTGATTCCAAGTTTTTAAAGTGTCTAGATGAGAATTTTTTGTAGTTTTTGGTTTAAAAAAACCACTTTAGTTTTCAAATATCTTGCTAATAATGATAGTTTTATTCTATCACTAACCAATATCTCAAGGATCAAATTACACTATGGCTAGGTTTATCATTATTTGTATAATATATAAATTCTGGTTTCAAATAAACTTCTTTAACATTTTGAATTTTTTGGTCAACTTCTGATCAGATATGGGTTTTATGTCATGTAGCTGCTACAGAAATGATTTTATGATAAAAAGAAAAATTGGCCCTTTCATTTTCTTGTTTGATTTGTTTGCATTATTAGTATTACATTCAATCCTTGATTTCCTTGAAGTAATGTTTTTAAGTCACTTGTCTATTTTTAAGGGTTTATTTACTTAAAATTAGATATTATAATCTGTAGATCTTTTTAACCAGGCATATATCAACTGCAATATGTTGCAAAATACTAAAAGTAAATGAAAGCATTAAAATGACACTGTAGTAACTCTTTTCCATTGTAGAATTCCCACTCTTCCCTCATTATTATTGTTGTTGTTGTTCAGTTGTTTCAGTCATGTTCAACTCTTCATGACCCCATTTGGGGTTTTCTTGGCAAAGATACTGAAGTGGTTTGCAGTTTCCTTCTCTAGCTCATTTTATAGATGAGAAACTGAGACAAACAAGGTTAAATGACTTTCCCAAAGTCACACAGCTAGTAAGTGTCTGAGTCCATAATTGAACTCATGAAGTGGGTCTTCTTGACTTTAGGCCCTACACTCTATCCACTGTCCCACCTAGCTGCGTTGTTTGCTGCACTCTTCCCTCAAAAAAGTTTAAATATCATGTGTGACACATGATCATTAGACTGAGTAAGAGTACTAGGGTCAATGCATATATTATTTATTAATGAAGTAAAATTTTAATATTTAGATAAAAGAAATATGAATTGAAATTGTAACATTTTCTTCCCACACCATAATATATTGCCTTGTATGCTCCCTAAGATATATGCACTCTACTTTGGAAACAACTGGTTAGGAAAACATTTTAAAAAATAAAATAAATAAATTTTCTTACTTATAATAATAAGCATGATGGTCTAGAATTGCCTATGAAAAGAACAAAATACCCTCTAAAATATATCAAGAAACAAAACTGGTCAAAATCTTGCTTCCAAGTAACACATTTAGTGCAAGAAAGATATAGTTAAAAAAAATTTTGAAATTGAAAGTTCCTTTAAATATATAACATACATCTTCAAAGTTTTTGTTTTTGTTTTTGTTTTTTACAGCAAGGACAGCAGGAATTCAATATGATCAAGTAGAATTCTAAATAAAAATAAGATGGGAAGAGGAAAAAAGAACATTACATAATAGTAAAAGTAGGAGAAAGTACAAAGATTTATGCACCAAGTGATTTGATAGTGAAATTCATAAAAAGAAACATTATCAATGATACAAGAAGAAATTTAAAAATCCTTAGTATTTGTAGAGGATCACAATATTTTGTTACCCTAATATGACAAATCAAATAAAAATATTAAAAGTAAAAAAATCATATATTTAAACTATTCATTTAATACTTTACAATTAAGAGCTATATGGAGAGAACTAAAAAGAAAAATGAGGAAAAAATTCTTCTAAAATACATGTAATACTCAAAAAAGCCAATATATTGCTATTGCATAGAGGAACCATATGTACATTTTATAAAAGATTGAATTATATATGTAAATATACATGTATACCTATACACATGCAGATATGCATGTGTCCCCAAAGAATAGTTGTACCTATTTTGTTTTCAAATCATAATGCAAGAAAACTAGTATTAAATAGCAATTAGCTAAAGTTATAATACTATATGTAAACTGAAAATCAGTATATTAAATAATAATGAAGAAAACATATGAAAAAATATTTAAATATAATGCTAAAAACTATCATGCATTAAAATCTATGAGATACAGATATATTTGTGTTAAATTTACAAAGCTAAGTGTCTATAATAATGAATTAATTTTCTACCTAAAGGCACTGAAAAAGGAACTAAAGAGTCTTCCAAAGTAACATTAAAAACAGAGTGGATATAAAGATAAGAGCTGAAATAAATAAAATAGAAGATGAAATAATTTAAATGATAAATAAAACCAGGAATTTTTGAAAAGGAACAATCATACTGACAAATCATCAGTAAATCTAATCATAATCAGGACAGAAGAAATGAATTAACAAAATGAAAAAAATGAAACGAAAGAACACAAAAATCACAAAATAAATCCAAATTATAATTAGGGAGAGTTATAAATTGTTACATTGTAAAAAGTAGAGAATTTGAAAACAAATAATGATTACAAAACTATGGTACCAAAACTGATACAAAAAAACTAATCATTTAAAGAGAATAATTTTAGAGGAGGAAATAGGAGTGAGGAGAATGGAATTGAATTTTAAAAATTAAAGCGATTTCATGGAACCAGTGAATAACTCACCAAAGCAAACAAACAAACAAACAAAAAACCTAAAGCATTTGATCCAAATTGATTCTCAACATCTTTCAAATTTTCCAGGAACAAATAATCTACATGTTTAATATAATAAATATAAAATTTAGAGAATAATGAACCTAATTCCTTTTGTGATTGAAATACAAAGTTTATTTTTAAAAACCAGGGAAGAACATGGGCTACAATAACTGAAATGTTATTTGAAGAATAACTGAATGACTAAGCTATTCTGAGTACTATAAATATTCAAATCAACTACAAAAGACCTATGAAGAAAGATGCTATCCACCTCCAGAAAAAAGAATTGATAAATAGAAATATGCATATTATGGTTTTACATGTGTGTACACACACACACACACACACACACACACACACACAGTGGTGGCCTTTGGCCTTCTCTAGTATGGGGTGGGGTGGGAGGGAGCTAGACAGCTTGGAATTTAAAATACAACCAAAAAATAGAGCTAAATTAAAAAAAAACAGTGACAACAAAAGCAAAGAAACCAAACAAACAAACAAACAAAAACAAAACAAAACAAAACAAAACAAAAAAACAAAGACTACAGAAGCAAAATATCCATTCAGGGTTATGTCAGAGTGCATCTGTATGGATGGAAAAAAAATCAGAAAAAAAGTTAAAAAATAAATCTAATCACTTGTAATACAAAACATACAATTCCCCAAAACTTAAAAAAAATAACTTATTATTATATCAAAGGATGAAGAAAAACCTTTGATAAAATACAAGCTGCATTTGTATTTTTAAAAGCACATTACTGTAGAATGCTTTTTCAACAATAAAAGAGATATTCTAAAGGTAAGACCAGAAATAAATGGAATAAAAGATTTAATAGCACTTTAAATGATAAATAAAACCAGGAGAGTTTTTTTGTTTGTTTGTTTGATTTGTGGTTTTTTTTTTTTGTTTTTGTTTTGTTTTTGTTTTTAGGAACAATCATAGAGACAAACCATTAGCAAATCTAATCATTCAACCTTAAGTCTAGGCCAACATTTCAACTACAGGGGTTCCCTATTGTCTTTAGGATAAAATATACACTGTTCTGTTTGTCACTTAAATCATTTATAAGTTAGTCTCAAGTCACCTCCTACAAAAACATATTATGACTGACTATTTTTTTCAGCCTTATTATGCATTATTTCCCTTCATACATATAATATTCCAGTACAACTAGCCATCTTACTCTCCCTTAACAAGTCATTTATTGCCTGTCTCCACAACTTTCTACTGACCACTTTCCATTTGTGGAACATACACTTGTCTCACCTTTGATTCTTAGATTTCCTTGTTTTCTTCAAGGCTCAAGTGAAGTGCACCTTTTCTATCAGAAATGTCAAACACACCTCCACAAAGCTCTTGAGTGCAATCTGAACTAGATTCAAATGTAATTGGGAAATATTCAACAAAATAAATAAAACAAAAAAAACCACAGAGAATGTTACATTTTAGAACTAAAACGCATAAAATTTTCTTTGAAGGTAGTTCTATGATTATAAAAGTGAAAAAGATTGTTATTGTGTTTACTAATTCTCATTTGTTAGGGTTGATTAGAGTCTTGATGGTTCATCTTAAGAGAATAATTTTCCATTCTAAGATATCTAGTTGTTATTGGTAATTTTGGAGGAGGCAGGGAGGTGATAGGTGGGAATAGGAGATGAGGAGGTGGTTTACAATATAATTTGGTGCCTGGCAGGGAGGAAGCTCAGAGCAGGTTAATGGGGAGAGGAACTATAGGAGGGAAGCCCACCTTAGCACATTTGGCAGCAAATGGAAATAAGTTTGTGGCATGTGGAAGGCAGAGGTCAGAACCTTACCTATGAACACATGAACAAAACAGCAAAACAATTCTAAAAGTCTTGCAGTTCACAGTCAAGCTCCTGTCTTTGTAAACTGCAATCTGTTTTCTAAGCGGAAAAAAAATCGTAAAGAACTTAATATTTTTAGTATTTGAAGGGATATTAGTAAAAAAGTAGAAATGCCAATTTTCCTTTGCATGGTAGCTGCTATTGTGGCACTGCAAATTATATATTGTCATTTAACTAAACACCTTATGTCACACTAAACACTTAGTCATGCCATCCATGTCTGTACATAGGTACTGATCCACCTGTGCAGTATTAAACCATGTCTTGGGTTAGGCAGCTTTCACTTTTAAGTCAAATTTTCACTTATATTGACAAAATACCATGACAGTGGCAAGCAATCTACTGGAGTTCATATGGAAACTAAGCAGATAAGAAACTATTATGTCTGAGAAAGAGAGGCCAAAAGAGAAAAGCATGTGACAGCATTTCTTCTTCTTCAACAGCTAGTCTCCTCATAGTGTGTTTTATCTCTCATATCAAGTGGAAGCGCCTATCATGTTTTGAAATTCACTAACAATAGTTAGTGGGGGAAGACTTCATGCCAACCATGTAAGCAAATTCTTTCTTTTTTTTTAGGCAACTGGGGTTAAGTGACTTGCCCAGGGTCACACAGTTAGTAAGTGTCAAATGTTTAGTCTGAGGCCAGATTTGAACTCAGGTCCTCCTGACTTCAGGACCAGTGCTCTATCCACTGTGCCACCTAGCTGCCCCAGCAAATTCTTTCTTTGAGGTCCTTTTAAGCACAGGTTGTGCAGTTGATCCATATACCATAGAAATTCATTCTGTGTTAAATGGTATGCAGGAAATAATGTTTTCTTGCTTTCATATTCAATGAGTCTTTATTATAGGCAAAAGAGGTTAAGAGAAGGAAGAGTCTTTACTGAAACTCATATAAGGTAAGAAAATTGTAAATTTATTTATAACTAGAAATATAAAACTATAAATTGTGTGTTTTTGATATTTTAATTTTTCTTTTATGGGAAGGGTATAAATCATGACATGTTCTAAGAGAAGAAAAGACCCATACAAGAAAAACACCAAAATTTTCAGACAATGTGGAAACTAGATTATTTCTTTTCTGAAGTACAAAAAAGGAAGAATTTATGTTTCACTTGTAGACACAATATTGGTGTCCTCAAGGAATATAATTTAAAACACTGCAATGAAATACATTGTTCTTAGTATAACTAATATTAAGGTAAAATAAGGGAAATAAGAAATTTGAAATCTGCACTTCAAAAGCTACAAACAATATTTTAAAATATCCATGAAGACAGTAAGAGTGTGGTCAAAGATAGTTATATTATTTCAGAACATTCAAATTAGTTTAGTGAAAGTGAATTTGTGGAGTAGCACATATTGGAAACTACTGAAATTCTTTGCCCCCCCAAGTTAAAACTTTTCAGAGTATTCCATTATCATGAAACACTGTTACACAAAGAATTAATGAATTTGCAGCTGATGTCAGTGTAAAATTCAAATCAAAAGTGAAAAATCATCTGCCTTTTTATTTTGGTCTATTATTGTCAATTACCAGTGAACTAGCAGAAGTAAATATGTTTATTCATTCAAGTGAAGAATTGCTTGATACTTTTTCTCTTAATGACACTACAACAGATGAAGATATTTTCAAAGAAATATATGGGCTTTTAGAAGAGTATCACCCACTATCAAAAATAATGTGTGAGTCTAGAGATAGTGTAACAGCAATGATAGGGAAGGCAAATGGATTAGTAGCCATATTATTGGTGATGCAGAATGAAATTGCTACTGATAGTAAGTTTCATCATGTTCCCTGCATAATATACCAGAAAGTGTTGTGCTCAAAAGTAGTTAACATGCACTGAAATTTTTAAGAAAACAGAGAATTTTATGTTTTCTATAGTAGGCACTTAATAAATGTTTATGAATTGAATTGAAATTGAATATTCTCGAGGGTCAAATGAATGAGTTTTCTTCATTACTCTTGGAAATTGAAAGGGACCAGAAAATTTTACTTTATTATATTAAAGGTTCCTGGCTTTCCTATAATAAAGATATAAAGATTTTTTTTTGGCAAATGTGCCATGAAATCAAAATGTTTTTAGAAATGAAAAGAGAGTAACCAGAATAACTTAATAATATTAATAATGGGTTTCAGGATTTGGCTTCCATTGTAGATATCATGGAACATTTAAATGAATTTAACTTAAAACTTGAGGTTTGAAATCAGGTTGTAAAATTCATGTATGACTGCATTTAAAATAAAACTTAGTGTTTGGGATAGGCAACTGTCAATTATGATTTGACTCATTTTCCTACATGCAGGAATTATCAAGAATCATTTGGTTCTTGTAATTTCAGTAAGCATGCTTCAAATATTCAGGAATTACTATTTGAATTTAAAAGGTAATTTGAAGGATTTGAAATGTGTGAAAACATCTTTTTAAAACTATTCAGTGTTCCATTTTCTTTGGATATTGAGAGAGTGAAAAGTAACATTCAGGTTAACTAGTTGAAATTCAATGTAAAGCAGTGCCAAAAGAAAAGTCTGATGAAGTTTTTTGTTCTAGTTATGAAGACATTTGTTGAAATGTGCATGTTTGCTGCAAGAATCTTAGCAATATTTGATAACACATACCTATACAAGCAGTTATTTTCAGTCCTGAAGACTATTAAAATTTCACTTAGGGAAAGATTAACAAATGAAAATGTATCATCCATTGTGAAAACTGCATCTTCACAAAAGCTCATGCTCTTATTGATAAAATAGTTTCTGGCAAAGGATAACAAGTTTGTGACAAATGATATTAATTTAATTTTGAATATTATTATAGTCATGTATTTTGTAATTATTTTGAATCTATTCAATATTAAAACAAAATACTATGTTTCTCTTATCTATAACTAATATGTATGTATGTAAGAAGTAAATATTTTTATATACATATACACATAAATATTGAAAATAAATTATAAAAATTAGTTATATCTAGTTCTTATCTCATATCAATGTGTTGATGTGTTAATAAAAAAATGGAATACATAAGGATATGTAATTTTCTAAGTCAATATGTGACACACAGGGATTCTTATGTATGGTTTAATGATACCCATTTCTATTTGAGTTTTACACCACCGTTGACTTGAAATCTTTCCTAATACCTCTTGGCTGTTACTGCCCTTCCCATTTTTGCATTCATTTTATGTGTACACACCCTACACAAAAATGCATATCAACAAATACCTAAGACATGATATAGTAATGTATAAATCCTAATATACTCCCACAGGTGATTAATACTTAAAACCTCAAAATATGACCTGTTTGTAGAAACTACTGAACAGTCATTTCACCTTCACTTCAGCTCTGTATTCTACAATTCATTAAATGTTGTTTTGTTTTGTTTTTTGCCTTCAAGTAAGTAAGAAGCTAATAGGGTTAATCTGCCTGTTGGTGTTCATTTTTTCCTCTAAAAATAGAGAATAGTAGCTATGGAGAATATTTCCAAAAGGGCAACCAATACCAATTTAGGAACCCAGGAACTCTTAAACCCTGAGATACATAGGATAGATAGAATATCCTGTGTATCTCAGGTATCTTATCTACATAGATAGGAGCTCAAAATGTTCGTCTCTTCAGTATCCCTCTTTGGTAACCAGTATAAAAAATTTAGAAACAACTTTTCTTTTCCTCTTAAGCTATGTGTTGAGGTTCAACAACCATGTCCTAGTAATTAAACAAAGTTCCTTCTGATCAAATTTTAGGGGAAAAAGATACCTAATTCTGAGAATTCTTCTTAAATCAAACATTTTTGGACAATAACCACTGAAGTCACATTGTGTTACCTCATGATACTTTTGTGATAATCTTCAGTTGACAGGGATGTATGACTCCTGATACGTCCTACCCAGCTAGAAGGATTTATAGTTTGGGCTCCTTGATAGACTGCATATCTCTTTTTCACAACCTTGCCCTTTTTGGAGAGGCAAATCATTAGGTTGGCTACATGATGAGGAATTTTTCAGCCACATCAGAGATGAGCTACAAAACTGTAGAAAGGTTGGAATCTGTATCTGTGGTGAGTAAACTCCAAACCGATGAGTCCATAGGAAAAGAAACATAAAGCAACAGACTGGGTTGTTAGGACCTTGGGAGTGGGCCCAGGATCACTTAGACAAGTCCATGTTCTTATTGATGCACATAAGCAGATGTCATAGCTACTGGGGGAAGGAAATAAAAATTCTCTCCCTTACCATGGGTAGTCCAAAGGTAAGTTGTAGGGACCCCAAGCCACACCTTCAGAAGAACTCAAGACCGAAATTCATCTCTCTCTTTAAAGTATACTGAGTAGATAGGTCTTGCTGATCACCTTCTCACACTCTTTGATGTAGCCCCATCCCCTCTCCCTGCCCTGACACAATAAAGGTAGAGGAGGTAGCACATGAGAGGAAAGTGCTTATTAATTGTAAAGTTTTATTGACCTTTGTCGATGCAAAAAATTATTATTATTCATAATTTACTTGAATACTTCAGTGCACATGTGATCTCATTGGTTTGGATTATACTCCTCACAGGTACAGAACCTGACCTTTCTACAATTTTGTAGTTCATCTCTCCTATGGCTGGAAAATTCCTCATCATGTAGTCAACTTGGTGATTTGCCTCTCCAAGGTTGTGGAAAAAGAGATAGGCAGTCTATTAAGGAGCTCAAACTATAAACCTTTCTAGCTGTGTAGGAAGCATCAGGAGTCATACTTTCTTGTTGACTCAAGATTATCACAAAAGCATCATGAGGTATCACAATGGGACTTTAGTTGTTATTGTCCAGAAATGTTTGATTTAAGAAGATCCAAAGAATTAGGTATCTTTTTTCCCAAAGAAATTGATTAGAGGGGACTTTGCATAATTATTAGGATATAGTTGTTGAGCCCAAGACATAGCTTATAGGAGGAAAAAGTTGTTCCTAAAGTTGTTTCAAGTAAGTAGTCACCATCACTTCTTTCTGCTCTATGGTGTCAAGAAAGCCTAAAGAGGTATCTGCTAAGGTTTCTTTGCTGTTTTTTGAAAACCTTCTCCATTCAGAGTAAAGCCATCTGGTAGGAAGAGTGAATATTTTGTATATTGCAATAATTTTTAATATTTTATAAGGTAGTTTCTAGAAAAAAAAACACATATAGGTGACTAAAGCTGCATTGTGTCCTGGGAAGAGCAGCAAGGAATGATGCAGAGTGAAATCAACAGTATCAGGAGAAAAATTATACATGAACAACAACAAGATAAATACAACTTTGAATACATTCAGAATTCTGATTAATGCCAGAAGAATGATGATGAAACATGATGCCTACATTCTAGCAAAGAGGTGATGGACTTAAGATGCAGAATGAGACATGTCAAATGTGGGAATTTATTTTACTTAAGAATGCTATGCCTATTTGTTATGAGGGCTTTTCTTTACTTTTCTTTCTTTTTTTTTCCCCACATGAAACTGGAAGTCAAACAATCTGGGTTATAATCTTACCTTTATTCTCAGCTAACTAAGCCTTGCTTATCTACTGTAGGTCCAATTTCCCTCATTTGCAAAATAAAGGGTTTGTACTACATGATGTCTAAGGATTTTATCAATATTTCAAATGCGTTTCCATGGTGGAACTGAGTAGCGTTAAAGGATTTGGGTTCCATTTTTGCTGCTGTTATATCTTGTCATACGATGGGAGTCATGAGGTATTTCCAGAAAATGCAGATAACTCTCCCTACCTGTTTGTCTCAAAAGGGTTTTGGAGTCAGAGCTTTCTCCTGCGGAAGGTAAGATGTTCAAATGTTTTAAAGTTCTCCAATGATGTATAAAGACAACTTTATCTAAACATTCTCATTAATATTTTTATTTTAGTCTATTTGATATTGTGCCTGTAATGCCCAACAAAACTCTATCTTAAATAGAAAGTGAGAAATTTAGGACTTTTTATCGTTAGGGATTGGTGTAAATCCACATGTCAAGTTGAAAAGCTGAGATCTAATACAGCTGTTGTACATTGCCTTCACAGCTTACTTGTGATACCATTAGTCACTGTGAGACCGATTACTCAGAAGTTTCTACTTTTAATGAGATTCACTTGTATAACAGCCATTTTTTGTGATTTTATAATTGTTGACATACATTTTTAATGTGCTGAAATTCAGCTTTATTCACAGATTTCTCCTTCTGTTCTTTTGCAATCAACATGACTAATCTCAAAATAACAGGGCCTCTCCATACACTCAAAGCACAGTGGAAGTTTCATCAAATTAATTTCTTGCCCTTTAATGTTGCCATTAATTAATTTTGCCCTTTAACTTTTGCTGATCAATG
>NW_020948873.1:0-12595 GCF_900497805.2 Vombatus ursinus | reverse complement strand
AAAAACCACAAATTTACAATAAATTATTAAATTTAAGATGTTAATTTTAAATATATATGTCTATATTTTATATCTTTTGAAATGATGCAATTTTAAAAAAGAAAACCACTAAAGGATTAAAGAAAGTAGATTTCTAGGGGGTGCTGAATAACCTCTTTTGAAAAGGGAGTGGTGGGGGCAGCTAGGTGGTGCAGTGGATAGAGTGCTGGCCCTGGCATCAGGAAGACCCGAGTTCAAATCCCACCTCAGACACATAACACTCACTAACTGTGTGACTCTGGGCAAGTCACTTAACCCTGTTTGCCTTAGTTTATTCATCTATAAAAAGAGCTGGAGAAGGAAATGGCAAACCATTCCAGTTTCTTTGCCGAGAAAATCCCAAATGGGATCGCAAAGAATTAGACACAACTGAAAAATATCTGAACAACAACATAAATTTGTAGTGGACCCAATCAGAAAAGATTGAATGATTTTCTCTATCTTTGTTCAACAACACATGTAGGAGCAAAATCAACATGATGGTGGGAATCATCCAAGACTGAAGCTTGGAAGGGCACAATTGGTGATATGATAAGAGTATTAGGGATTCAATATAAGGGGATACTATAGAGTTGAACTAGTTCACTAACTAGTCAAGATAAGGAAAATGCAAGAGTGGTAAGTGCAGAGGGGATGGCCTGGGAGAGAACTGCAAGGTTGATTGATTAGGAATCACAATGTGGACAAAGAGTAGGATTTAATAAGGAAAGGCAGAGGGAGAGGTGGAAAGCCAATAAATTATGGTCAGATATGGAAATTTTGGAAGTCTTGAACTTGAGGGTGACACATATGTGTGTGATGGCAAGACAAGGGTATCATAGGTTGGGTGGTGGACTAGATTGCAGGAAATGTGTAGGTTGGGTAACTGACTGGTGAGGGTGTTTGAGAGAGAGTCAATATATATGTCAAAGTTTCTAATTATAAGGCAGTAGATTAATAGTAGAGAAAAATTATGAGCCAGGTGCTGAATTCATTGAGGAAGGAAGGGGAGTGATCTGGACAACTGGAGACAATTGCTACCAGGATTTTGATTGAGTTAACTGCACGAGAAGTTCCTGAGTGATAGAGTAGGGGGAGAACCTGGAAGTGCAACAGGCAGCAAAGAATATTCCAACTCCCCCACTTTGACCAGTGAATGAAGGGAATGAGTGAAAGTGCAGCCAGTACTAGAAAGGGTGGCCAGGGAGGTTGTGTCATGGGTGAAGTATGGAGGAAGGAAAGGAGTCAGCAGTGATAGCTAGAAAATGGAAGGAACTCAGGAGGAAAGGTTTAAGATAATGGGAAGTTTGTTGCCTGTGAAACATGCATTCTGGAGGGTACAGCGGAAGAAGTGGAGAATGTTTACTTGTGACTTATAGAAAAAAGTCACAAATTTTTTTCATTGTGTTTGACCCAGTGGATCCACACTACTCAACAAATACAAACTAAATGGAAGGCGTTATTTCTCAGCAGCTATGTGTCAAAGTGTATAGAATGAAAGACTTGGAATCAGGAGAACCAAAGTTCCAATTTTGCCTTAGTCACTTACTTGCCCAGTGACTCAGGGCATATCATTAAGCAGCAGTGGCAGCAATAACAACAATTCTGTCTCAGATCCTCACCTGGAAAATGGAAATAATGGTAGCACCTTACAACACAGGGTTGCTGCACAGATCAAATGAAATGATATTTCTAAAGTGCTTTGCAAACCTTGAAGCACTATGTAAATGGAAGATATTATTATTATTATATCATCATTATTCTTTATTATTATTAATATACTTTTAACAAATGGGCCCCAAACTCCTCATTTATAAGTTTTTAAACAGGTTAGAGAATGCTGATTCCAAGTTTTTAAAGTGTCTAGATGAGAATTTTTTGTAGTTTTTGGTTTAAAAAAACCACTTTAGTTTTCAAATATCTTGCTAATAATGATAGTTTTATTCTATCACTAACCAATATCTCAAGGATCAAATTACACTATGGCTAGGTTTATCATTATTTGTATAATATATAAATTCTGGTTTCAAATAAACTTCTTTAACATTTTGAATTTTTTGGTCAACTTCTGATCAGATATGGGTTTTATGTCATGTAGCTGCTACAGAAATGATTTTATGATAAAAAGAAAAATTGGCCCTTTCATTTTCTTGTTTGATTTGTTTGCATTATTAGTATTACATTCAATCCTTGATTTCCTTGAAGTAATGTTTTTAAGTCACTTGTCTATTTTTAAGGGTTTATTTACTTAAAATTAGATATTATAATCTGTAGATCTTTTTAACCAGGCATATATCAACTGCAATATGTTGCAAAATACTAAAAGTAAATGAAAGCATTAAAATGACACTGTAGTAACTCTTTTCCATTGTAGAATTCCCACTCTTCCCTCATTATTATTGTTGTTGTTGTTCAGTTGTTTCAGTCATGTTCAACTCTTCATGACCCCATTTGGGGTTTTCTTGGCAAAGATACTGAAGTGGTTTGCAGTTTCCTTCTCTAGCTCATTTTATAGACGAGAAACTGAGACAAACAAGGTTAAATGACTTTCCCAAAGTCACACAGCTAGTAAGTGTCTGAGTCCATAATTGAACTCATGAAGTGGGTCTTCTTGACTTTAGGCCCTACACTCTATCCACTGTCCCACCTAGCTGCGTTGTTTGCTGCACTCTTCCCTCAAAAAAGTTTAAATATCATGTGTGACACATGATCATTAGACTGAGTAAGAGTACTAGGGTCAATGCATATATTATTTATTAATGAAGTAAAATTTTAATATTTAGATAAAAGAAATATGAATTGAAATTGTAACATTTTCTTCCCACACCATAATATATTGCCTTGTATGCTCCCTAAGATATATGCACTCTACTTTGGAAACAACTGGTTAGGAAAACATTTTAAAAAATAAAATAAATAAATTTTCTTACTTATAATAATAAGCATGATGGTCTAGAATTGCCTATGAAAAGAACAAAATACCCTCTAAAATATATCAAGAAACAAAACTGGTCAAAATCTTGCTTCCAAGTAACACATTTAGTGCAAGAAAGATATAGTTAAAAAAAATTTTGAAATTGAAAGTTCCTTTAAATATATAACATACATCTTCAAAGTTTTTGTTTTTGTTTTTGTTTTTTACAGCAAGGACAGCAGGAATTCAATATGATCAAGTAGAATTCTAAATAAAAATAAGATGGGAAGAGGAAAAAAGAACATTACATAATAGTAAAAGTAGGAGAAAGTACAAAGATTTATGCACCAAGTGATTTGATAGTGAAATTCATAAAAAGAAACATTATCAATGATACAAGAAGAAATTTAAAAATCCTTAGTATTTGTAGAGGATCACAATATTTTGTTACCCTAATATGACAAATCAAATAAAAATATTAAAAGTAAAAAAATCATATATTTAAACTATTCATTTAATACTTTACAATTAAGAGCTATATGGAGAGAACTAAAAAGAAAAATGAGGAAAAAATTCTTCTAAAATACATGTAATACTCAAAAAAGCCAATATATTGCTATTGCATAGAGGAACCATATGTACATTTTATAAAAGATTGAATTATATATGTAAATATACATGTATACCTATACACATGCAGATATGCATGTGTCCCCAAAGAATAGTTGTACCTATTTTGTTTTCAAATCATAATGCAAGAAAACTAGTATTAAATAGCAATTAGCTAAAGTTATAATACTATATGTAAACTGAAAATCAGTATATTAAATAATAATGAAGAAAACATATGAAAAAATATTTAAATATAATGCTAAAAACTATCATGCATTAAAATCTATGAGATACAGATATATTTGTGTTAAATTTACAAAGCTAAGTGTCTATAATAATGAATTAATTTTCTACCTAAAGGCACTGAAAAAGGAACTAAAGAGTCTTCCAAAGTAACATTAAAAACAGAGTGGATATAAAGATAAGAGCTGAAATAAATAAAATAGAAGATGAAATAATTTAAATGATAAATAAAACCAGGAATTTTTGAAAAGGAACAATCATACTGACAAATCATCAGTAAATCTAATCATAATCAGGACAGAAGAAATGAATTAACAAAATGAAAAAAATGAAACGAAAGAACACAAAAATCACAAAATAAATCCAAATTATAATTAGGGAGAGTTATAAATTGTTACATTGTAAAAAGTAGAGAATTTGAAAACAAATAATGATTACAAAACTATGGTACCAAAACTGATACAAAAAAACTAATCATTTAAAGAGAATAATTTTAGAGGAGGAAATAGGAGTGAGGAGAATGGAATTGAATTTTAAAAATTAAAGCGATTTCATGGAACCAGTGAATAACTCACCAAAGCAAACAAACAAACAAACAAAAAACCTAAAGCATTTGATCCAAATTGATTCTCAACATCTTTCAAATTTTCCAGGAACAAATAATCTACATGTTTAATATAATAAATATAAAATTTAGAGAATAATGAACCTAATTCCTTTTGTGATTGAAATACAAAGTTTATTTTTAAAAACCAGGGAAGAACATGGGCTACAATAACTGAAATGTTATTTGAAGAATAACTGAATGACTAAGCTATTCTGAGTACTATAAATATTCAAATCAACTACAAAAGACCTATGAAGAAAGATGCTATCCACCTCCAGAAAAAAGAATTGATAAATAGAAATATGCATATTATGGTTTTACATGTGTGTACACACACACACACACACACACACACACACACACAGTGGTGGCCTTTGGCCTTCTCTAGTATGGGGTGGGGTGGGAGGGAGCTAGACAGCTTGGAATTTAAAATACAACCAAAAAATAGAGCTAAATTAAAAAAAAACAGTGACAACAAAAGCAAAGAAACCAAACAAACAAACAAACAAAAACAAAACAAAACAAAACAAAACAAAAAAACAAAGACTACAGAAGCAAAATATCCATTCAGGGTTATGTCAGAGTGCATCTGTATGGATGGAAAAAAAATCAGAAAAAAAGTTAAAAAATAAATCTAATCACTTGTAATACAAAACATACAATTCCCCAAAACTTAAAAAAAATAACTTATTATTATATCAAAGGATGAAGAAAAACCTTTGATAAAATACAAGCTGCATTTGTATTTTTAAAAGCACATTACTGTAGAATGCTTTTTCAACAATAAAAGAGATATTCTAAAGGTAAGACCAGAAATAAATGGAATAAAAGATTTAATAGCACTTTAAATGATAAATAAAACCAGGAGAGTTTTTTTGTTTGTTTGTTTGATTTGTGGTTTTTTTTTTTGTTTTTGTTTTGTTTTTGTTTTTAGGAACAATCATAGAGACAAACCATTAGCAAATCTAATCATTCAACCTTAAGTCTAGGCCAACATTTCAACTACAGGGGTTCCCTATTGTCTTTAGGATAAAATATACACTGTTCTGTTTGTCACTTAAATCATTTATAAGTTAGTCTCAAGTCACCTCCTACAAAAACATATTATGACTGACTATTTTTTTCAGCCTTATTATGCATTATTTCCCTTCATACATATAATATTCCAGTACAACTAGCCATCTTACTCTCCCTTAACAAGTCATTTATTGCCTGTCTCCACAACTTTCTACTGACCACTTTCCATTTGTGGAACATACACTTGTCTCACCTTTGATTCTTAGATTTCCTTGTTTTCTTCAAGGCTCAAGTGAAGTGCACCTTTTCTATCAGAAATGTCAAACACACCTCCACAAAGCTCTTGAGTGCAATCTGAACTAGATTCAAATGTAATTGGGAAATATTCAACAAAATAAATAAAACAAAAAAAACCACAGAGAATGTTACATTTTAGAACTAAAACGCATAAAATTTTCTTTGAAGGTAGTTCTATGATTATAAAAGTGAAAAAGATTGTTATTGTGTTTACTAATTCTCATTTGTTAGGGTTGATTAGAGTCTTGATGGTTCATCTTAAGAGAATAATTTTCCATTCTAAGATATCTAGTTGTTATTGGTAATTTTGGAGGAGGCAGGGAGGTGATAGGTGGGAATAGGAGATGAGGAGGTGGTTTACAATATAATTTGGTGCCTGGCAGGGAGGAAGCTCAGAGCAGGTTAATGGGGAGAGGAACTATAGGAGGGAAGCCCACCTTAGCACATTTGGCAGCAAATGGAAATAAGTTTGTGGCATGTGGAAGGCAGAGGTCAGAACCTTACCTATGAACACATGAACAAAACAGCAAAACAATTCTAAAAGTCTTGCAGTTCACAGTCAAGCTCCTGTCTTTGTAAACTGCAATCTGTTTTCTAAGCGGAAAAAAAATCGTAAAGAACTTAATATTTTTAGTATTTGAAGGGATATTAGTAAAAAAGTAGAAATGCCAATTTTCCTTTGCATGGTAGCTGCTATTGTGGCACTGCAAATTATATATTGTCATTTAACTAAACACCTTATGTCACACTAAACACTTAGTCATGCCATCCATGTCTGTACATAGGTACTGATCCACCTGTGCAGTATTAAACCATGTCTTGGGTTAGGCAGCTTTCACTTTTAAGTCAAATTTTCACTTATATTGACAAAATACCATGACAGTGGCAAGCAATCTACTGGAGTTCATATGGAAACTAAGCAGATAAGAAACTATTATGTCTGAGAAAGAGAGGCCAAAAGAGAAAAGCATGTGACAGCATTTCTTCTTCTTCAACAGCTAGTCTCCTCATAGTGTGTTTTATCTCTCATATCAAGTGGAAGCGCCTATCATGTTTTGAAATTCACTAACAATAGTTAGTGGGGGAAGACTTCATGCCAACCATGTAAGCAAATTCTTTCTTTTTTTTTAGGCAACTGGGGTTAAGTGACTTGCCCAGGGTCACACAGTTAGTAAGTGTCAAATGTTTAGTCTGAGGCCAGATTTGAACTCAGGTCCTCCTGACTTCAGGACCAGTGCTCTATCCACTGTGCCACCTAGCTGCCCCAGCAAATTCTTTCTTTGAGGTCCTTTTAAGCACAGGTTGTGCAGTTGATCCATATACCATAGAAATTCATTCTGTGTTAAATGGTATGCAGGAAATAATGTTTTCTTGCTTTCATATTCAATGAGTCTTTATTATAGGCAAAAGAGGTTAAGAGAAGGAAGAGTCTTTACTGAAACTCATATAAGGTAAGAAAATTGTAAATTTATTTATAACTAGAAATATAAAACTATAAATTGTGTGTTTTTGATATTTTAATTTTTCTTTTATGGGAAGGGTATAAATCATGACATGTTCTAAGAGAAGAAAAGACCCATACAAGAAAAACACCAAAATTTTCAGACAATGTGGAAACTAGATTATTTCTTTTCTGAAGTACAAAAAAGGAAGAATTTATGTTTCACTTGTAGACACAATATTGGTGTCCTCAAGGAATATAATTTAAAACACTGCAATGAAATACATTGTTCTTAGTATAACTAATATTAAGGTAAAATAAGGGAAATAAGAAATTTGAAATCTGCACTTCAAAAGCTACAAACAATATTTTAAAATATCCATGAAGACAGTAAGAGTGTGGTCAAAGATAGTTATATTATTTCAGAACATTCAAATTAGTTTAGTGAAAGTGAATTTGTGGAGTAGCACATATTGGAAACTACTGAAATTCTTTGCCCCCCCAAGTTAAAACTTTTCAGAGTATTCCATTATCATGAAACACTGTTACACAAAGAATTAATGAATTTGCAGCTGATGTCAGTGTAAAATTCAAATCAAAAGTGAAAAATCATCTGCCTTTTTATTTTGGTCTATTATTGTCAATTACCAGTGAACTAGCAGAAGTAAATATGTTTATTCATTCAAGTGAAGAATTGCTTGATACTTTTTCTCTTAATGACACTACAACAGATGAAGATATTTTCAAAGAAATATATGGGCTTTTAGAAGAGTATCACCCACTATCAAAAATAATGTGTGAGTCTAGAGATAGTGTAACAGCAATGATAGGGAAGGCAAATGGATTAGTAGCCATATTATTGGTGATGCAGAATGAAATTGCTACTGATAGTAAGTTTCATCATGTTCCCTGCATAATATACCAGAAAGTGTTGTGCTCAAAAGTAGTTAACATGCACTGAAATTTTTAAGAAAACAGAGAATTTTATGTTTTCTATAGTAGGCACTTAATAAATGTTTATGAATTGAATTGAAATTGAATATTCTCGAGGGTCAAATGAATGAGTTTTCTTCATTACTCTTGGAAATTGAAAGGGACCAGAAAATTTTACTTTATTATATTAAAGGTTCCTGGCTTTCCTATAATAAAGATATAAAGATTTTTTTTTGGCAAATGTGCCATGAAATCAAAATGTTTTTAGAAATGAAAAGAGAGTAACCAGAATAACTTAATAATATTAATAATGGGTTTCAGGATTTGGCTTCCATTGTAGATATCATGGAACATTTAAATGAATTTAACTTAAAACTTGAGGTTTGAAATCAGGTTGTAAAATTCATGTATGACTGCATTTAAAATAAAACTTAGTGTTTGGGATAGGCAACTGTCAATTATGATTTGACTCATTTTCCTACATGCAGGAATTATCAAGAATCATTTGGTTCTTGTAATTTCAGTAAGCATGCTTCAAATATTCAGGAATTACTATTTGAATTTAAAAGGTAATTTGAAGGATTTGAAATGTGTGAAAACATCTTTTTAAAACTATTCAGTGTTCCATTTTCTTTGGATATTGAGAGAGTGAAAAGTAACATTCAGGTTAACTAGTTGAAATTCAATGTAAAGCAGTGCCAAAAGAAAAGTCTGATGAAGTTTTTTGTTCTAGTTATGAAGACATTTGTTGAAATGTGCATGTTTGCTGCAAGAATCTTAGCAATATTTGATAACACATACCTATACAAGCAGTTATTTTCAGTCCTGAAGACTATTAAAATTTCACTTAGGGAAAGATTAACAAATGAAAATGTATCATCCATTGTGAAAACTGCATCTTCACAAAAGCTCATGCTCTTATTGATAAAATAGTTTCTGGCAAAGGATAACAAGTTTGTGACAAATGATATTAATTTAATTTTGAATATTATTATAGTCATGTATTTTGTAATTATTTTGAATCTATTCAATATTAAAACAAAATACTATGTTTCTCTTATCTATAACTAATATGTATGTATGTAAGAAGTAAATATTTTTATATACATATACACATAAATATTGAAAATAAATTATAAAAATTAGTTATATCTAGTTCTTATCTCATATCAATGTGTTGATGTGTTAATAAAAAAATGGAATACATAAGGATATGTAATTTTCTAAGTCAATATGTGACACACAGGGATTCTTATGTATGGTTTAATGATACCCATTTCTATTTGAGTTTTACACCACCGTTGACTTGAAATCTTTCCTAATACCTCTTGGCTGTTACTGCCCTTCCCATTTTTGCATTCATTTTATGTGTACACACCCTACACAAAAATGCATATCAACAAATACCTAAGACATGATATAGTAATGTATAAATCCTAATATACTCCCACAGGTGATTAATACTTAAAACCTCAAAATATGACCTGTTTGTAGAAACTACTGAACAGTCATTTCACCTTCACTTCAGCTCTGTATTCTACAATTCATTAAATGTTGTTTTGTTTTGTTTTTTGCCTTCAAGTAAGTAAGAAGCTAATAGGGTTAATCTGCCTGTTGGTGTTCATTTTTTCCTCTAAAAATAGAGAATAGTAGCTATGGAGAATATTTCCAAAAGGGCAACCAATACCAATTTAGGAACCCAGGAACTCTTAAACCCTGAGATACATAGGATAGATAGAATATCCTGTGTATCTCAGGTATCTTATCTACATAGATAGGAGCTCAAAATGTTCGTCTCTTCAGTATCCCTCTTTGGTAACCAGTATAAAAAATTTAGAAACAACTTTTCTTTTCCTCTTAAGCTATGTGTTGAGGTTCAACAACCATGTCCTAGTAATTAAACAAAGTTCCTTCTGATCAAATTTTAGGGGAAAAAGATACCTAATTCTGAGAATTCTTCTTAAATCAAACATTTTTGGACAATAACCACTGAAGTCACATTGTGTTACCTCATGATACTTTTGTGATAATCTTCAGTTGACTGGGATGTATGACTCCTGATACGTCCTACCCAGCTAGAAGGATTTATAGTTTGGGCTCCTTGATAGACTGCATATCTCTTTTTCACAACCTTGCCCTTTTTGGAGAGGCAAATCATTAGGTTGGCTACATGATGAGGAATTTTTCAGCCACATCAGAGATGAGCTACAAAACTGTAGAAAGGTTGGAATCTGTATCTGTGGTGAGTAAACTCCAAACCGATGAGTCCATAGGAAAAGAAACATAAAGCAACAGACTGGGTTGTTAGGACCTTGGGAGTGGGCCCAGGATCACTTAGACAAGTCCATGTTCTTATTGATGCACATAAGCAGATGTCATAGCTACTGGGGGAAGGAAATAAAAATTCTCTCCCTTACCATGGGTAGTCCAAAGGTAAGTTGTAGGGACCCCAAGCCACACCTTCAGAAGAACTCAAGACCGAAATTCATCTCTCTCTTTAAAGTATACTGAGTAGATAGGTCTTGCTGATCACCTTCTCACACTCTTTGATGTAGCCCCATCCCCTCTCCCTGCCCTGACACAATAAAGGTAGAGGAGGTAGCACATGAGAGGAAAGTGCTTATTAATTGTAAAGTTTTATTGACCTTTGTCGATGCAAAAAATTATTATTATTCATAATTTACTTGAATACTTCAGTGCACATGTGATCTCATTGGTTTGGATTATACTCCTCACAGGTACAGAACCTGACCTTTCTACAATTTTGTAGTTCATCTCTCCTATGGCTGGAAAATTCCTCATCATGTAGTCAACTTGGTGATTTGCCTCTCCAAGGTTGTGGAAAAAGAGATAGGCAGTCTATTAAGGAGCTCAAACTATAAACCTTTCTAGCTGTGTAGGAAGCATCAGGAGTCATACTTTCTTGTTGACTCAAGATTATCACAAAAGCATCATGAGGTATCACAATGGGACTTTAGTTGTTATTGTCCAGAAATGTTTGATTTAAGAAGATCCAAAGAATTAGGTATCTTTTTTCCCAAAGAAATTGATTAGAGGGGACTTTGCATAATTATTAGGATATAGTTGTTGAGCCCAAGACATAGCTTATAGGAGGAAAAAGTTGTTCCTAAAGTTGTTTCAAGTAAGTAGTCACCATCACTTCTTTCTGCTCTATGGTGTCAAGAAAGCCTAAAGAGGTATCTGCTAAGGTTTCTTTGCTGTTTTTTGAAAACCTTCTCCATTCAGAGTAAAGCCATCTGGTAGGAAGAGTGAATATTTTGTATATTGCAATAATTTTTAATATTTTATAAGGTAGTTTCTAGAAAAAAAAACACATATAGGTGACTAAAGCTGCATTGTGTCCTGGGAAGAGCAGCAAGGAATGATGCAGAGTGAAATCAACAGTATCAGGAGAAAAATTATACATGAACAACAACAAGATAAATACAACTTTGAATACATTCAGAATTCTGATTAATGCCAGAAGAATGATGATGAAACATGATGCCTACATTCTAGCAAAGAGGTGATGGACTTAAGATGCAGAATGAGACATGTCAAATGTGGGAATTTATTTTACTTAAGAATGCTATGCCTATTTGTTATGAGGGCTTTTCTTTACTTTTCTTTCTTTTTTTTTCCCCACATGAAACTGGAAGTCAAACAATCTGGGTTATAATCTTACCTTTATTCTCAGCTAACTAAGCCTTGCTTATCTACTGTAGGTCCAATTTCCCTCATTTGCAAAATAAAGGGTTTGTACTACATGATGTCTAAGGATTTTATCAATATTTCAAATGCGTTTCCATGGTGGAACTGAGTAGCGTTAAAGGATTTGGGTTCCATTTTTGCTGCTGTTATATCTTGTCATACGATGGGAGTCATGAGGTATTTCCAGAAAATGCAGATAACTCTCCCTACCTGTTTGTCTCAAAAGGGTTTTGGAGTCAGAGCTTTCTCCTGCGGAAGGTAAGATGTTCAAATGTTTTAAAGTTCTCCAATGATGTATAAAGACAACTTTATCTAAACATTCTCATTAATATTTTTATTTTAGTCTATTTGATATTGTGCCTGTAATGCCCAACAAAACTCTATCTTAAATAGAAAGTGAGAAATTTAGGACTTTTTATCGTTAGGGATTGGTGTAAATCCACATGTCAAGTTGAAAAGCTGAGATCTAATACAGCTGTTGTACATTGCCTTCACAGCTTACTTGTGATACCATTAGTCACTGTGAGACCGATTACTCAGAAGTTTCTACTTTTAATGAGATTCACTTGTATAACAGCCATTTTTTGTGATTTTATAATTGTTGACATACATTTTTAATGTGCTGAAATTCAGCTTTATTCACAGATTTCTCCTTCTGTTCTTTTGCAATCAACATGACTAATCTCAAAATAACAGGGCCTCTCCATACACTCAAAGCACAGTGGAAGTTTCATCAAATTAATTTCTTGCCCTTTAATGTTGCCATTAATTAATTTTGCCCTTTAACTTTTGCTGATCAATG
>NW_020948872.1:0-34530 GCF_900497805.2 Vombatus ursinus | reverse complement strand
GCAACATTCCTGTCTGGGAACTAATACCAAATGAAGATTAATAGTGGCATGCTGTGAGGTAATGAATGATATTTATTACTGTTACTATTACTATTACTAATATAATTATTATTATTATTGCATGGTGAATGGATGTTGTTGTACCATATGGACATCTCTGGGTTTGGGTTTAAGCTCTGGTTGGGAAAGATTTTTAGTATTTCATTTGTTTATTCTAGCATCCTTGTTGTGACTCAGAAGCAAAAAGCTGGTGGTCTGGAACATTAGAGCTATTATCCAGATAGAATAATAACTACAAATGGGGGGAAACTAGATTAATTAAATCAATTAGTGTAGAGGTGAGAGAGGTGAGGCAGGCATATATTTTCCCCCATTGGTTTGGAACTGTGATTTCGCTAATGTAGGGAAGTGGTTTGGAGTTCGAGGTTCACCATGATGGTCCAATGCATTTGTGCTAAAAATTCAACAGTTCTTTAAGTAGCAACATTATTGCAGAACATCATGATTTGCATATTAAATTATACTGGGGTTTCACAATACAATTTTGGTGGCTTTGAAAGGGGTTTACTATGAGGAAACTCCACTTCCTAATGCATAGCTGGGTATATTTTCTCGCTAAGATTACTCTTAGAGAATTGCCTGGGGCACTAAGAAATGAAGTTACTTGCTCAGGGTGACAAGACCCTCTATGTTTCAGAAGCAGGACTTGAAGGCAGGACATCTTGAATCTGAGGCTTGATCTCTATCCACTTCACCCTGTTCTCTCTCTATTCAAATCATAAAGCCTCCAAAATGGCATATGGGAAAAGGTGAAGTGAAAGTGAAGGTTCATTAGACAGAGGGCCCAAGTACTGCACAAAATGGGGAAGGGAATGATCCTTTATTAAGTGCCTGCTATGTGGAAGGCATTGGGCTAAATGTTTTATAAATATTACACTTGAGCTTCATTGTACAGTTGAGGAAACTGAGGCACACAAAACCTAAGTGACTTGCTCAGGGACACACAATTAGTAAGTTTCTGTGAATAGCTTGAACTCAGTTCTTCCTGACTCTAGGCCTAATGCTTTATGCACTATCATCTAGCTGCCTCTAAATATTAAAAAAATCTGGAGGAAGACTTTCACAATATTAGAAAGATTCTCTGTGAAAGAAATATGGAAAAAATGACAAGAATCATATAGATAGGAATAGATTTATTGGCAGAGATATAAGAGGAACACTGGAGACTTCCTAGATTAATCCCTTCATTTCACAAATAAGGAAAGTAGGACCCAGATTGATAAAATAGGTCCCACAGGGACAAAGTACCCTGTATAAGATTTGTACTCTGACCTTCTAACTCCTAATTCAGAAGCTGGATGGATTAGCCAGATCACTAAAATAATACATATATTGGATGTATTGCAGTATGGAGGAAAACATATTTTTAAAATTTTGTTTTGTTTTTAGACCAGAGTTACCCAAATTAACTGTGTTGATCAAATATCCACTTTACAAGTACACACATATTGACCTTAGAGCCTCACATTATTTCATTTTCTCAAATAACAGCACATATGTAAATTTAGAGACAGTTTGGTTTATTAGGACAAGTACTGAACTTGGTTGGAAAACCTGACAACAAATGAAATTCTAGTCCTGACACTAGTTGTATGACCTTGTGATCCTGGGAGAGTTAAGTCAATCAACTAATATTTCATTAAGCTCCTACTACTTGCTAGATGCCATGCTAAGTGCCAAGGACATCAAATTAGTCAATAAATATGCAAAGAAGAGCAAAAAAATCCCTACTGTCAAGGAACCCAGTCTAATGGTGGAAACAACATGCAAACAACTATGTACAGACATGGTAAACATAGGATAAATTGAGGGTGTCCTCAGAGGGAAGTCACTAAGATTAAGGAGGACATGAGAAAGTTTCTTGTAGAATGCAGGCCTTCAGATGAAACTTGAAGGATGCCTAGAAACCTAGGAGCCAGAAAGTCACATTACCTCTTCTTGCCTCAGTTATGTCATCCACAGAATGGGGACAATGGTCTTTGCACTATTTATCTTATACAATTGTGAGAAAAACAATTTCTAAACCTTAAAGTACTACTTAAGCATGGCTTGATATACTAGTTTTAAGCACCCATATGCATATCACACTGATAGGGAGCAGTGGAATATGGGGGAAAGAGCTCCTGGAATCAGGAAAGAACAGAGTTCCAATCATGTCTCTGCCACTTAATGTGTCAGTACTATGTTAGTGGCTGGAGATAAAAGTACAATTAAAGAACTAATCCCTACTTGCAAGGAGCTCACATTCTAAATGCAAATTAGATAATGTGTGGAAAACACTTTCGAAACCTTAAAAATATATTTTAGACTGTTAGCATGGCATAACAGTCTGGGTTCAAATCCTACTTCTGAAACACATTGCCTATATAATCCAAGGGATACCCTTAACCTCTCAGTGGCCCCAAGCAATGCCTTAAGATTACAAATTGCAGAGAAGAAGCTTATCTGAGCTTCTTACTAGAGGTCCCATACACTAATGAAATCACAGGCTCAGTCCTACTCCCACCCAATTATTATTATAATATGATTTCAATAAAAATGATACTTAGTCTTTAAAAATGTACCATCTAAGATGATCTTTCTCTCTTTGTGTGCCTTCCTAGAATGGGGGATAAGTCTCTTTACTTATATTAAAGGCTGTTATCTTTACATTATAGGACTGTAGAACATGCATGCTAAAGATTGTTTTTCTCTGTTTTCCTTACTTTCTGTTAATGGATGCAACTTTTTAATCAAACAGTGCAGGCTTATCATTAAAGATTTGTCTACTTTTTTCTGCCTAGGTATCTAATTCATTGCAAAATTGAAGGTCCCTTCAGGCTCTAAAATTGGGTGATTTTTATAAGATAAGTTAAGATATAACGCACAATTATGGAAGAGACACAAATATTAGAAAATCTTCCTTGAAAGCCTATTTGATGAAGGAATTATTGTAAAGAGAAGATATAACTCTGATTATGGGAGAACTGAAACTAGATGTCATAGATGTCACTTATCTGAGACCACTCAATCAATCATAGATTCATAGCACCTGGAAGTGATCTTGAAAGTTATAATAGCTAATCTCATTAATTTACAGATGAAGGAAACTCAGGCCTAGAGAGGTCAAGTGACTTGCCCACAGTCAAATATCTAGCTTAGGACATTAAATATAAAGAGGAAAGTTAGAAGAAATAATGAATTGGCCAAGTTTGAAGGGAATCCTTTCCTAGTTTGTTTCAAACCATTTAGTCCATTACCTGGACTGTGAGATAGGAAAAATATATATAGACAACCATTAGCTGACTAAATATTCATAAAATTATATTGTTGTTTTGAGAGAGAAAGCAAACAAAATAGCATTGGGTGATACAAATCCGAGCATAAACTAAGAACCTCAAAGTATTCTTTTAATTACTTTTTATGCTAATGATGCACATATTAAATTTCAGTCTTATTTGTTGCTCTACATTTAGGGAGAAATAAATGGATATTGAACAAAGAAAAAAAAAGGCCTCCATCTTTACAAAACACTTAAAAAGGAGCTTTTGGTGTGATGCTGCAATAGGTACTGTAACCAAAAAAATTAGACAAATATGGTATATTTGTCCTGAGTAAATATAAGGTAAATAGAGCTTTGAAACAGGAGTTTGGAATGGATGACCTCCTGAAGTCCTTTTGAAACCCAATTTTGATGATGTCTAATGCCTACCCTTTCATTTAATGAATTGTTGAATAATGAGTCTTTCGTTAGACTTTATATGAGTGTCCTGATAAATATATAACCATTAATATTATAATGGATGGATAGAATTATGCATGGTGAAGGCCCTAGTAAAGACAGGAAGTAAAGGATGAAGGTATAGAATGAATACATGTAGAAAGAAATGTTTGACAATAATGATAGTAATAGGACTAAGAAATCATTTGTCTCATCAGGTAATTATGTAATAATCATTCAAAATCAGGTTAAATACTTTTATGGGGAAGAGAACCATTCAGCTTTTTTTTTTGCGTACTCTAGTCTTTTGAATTGAGTTGAATGAGGTCTCTGACAAATCTATGCATTGGTATTCTTTAATGTAGCCATACATCACAGGTATTCTTTGTCTATTTCTTTTTTCTTAATAGTATTTTGTTTTTCCTCCCAATTACATGTTAAGATAGTTTTTAACATTCATTTTTGTAAAATTTTGAGTTCCAAAGTTTTCTCGCTTCCTCCTCCTTCTTCTCCTTCCCCAGGACAGCAAAGAATCTGATATAGGTTATATACGTACAAGTATGTTAAACATATTTCCATATTAGTCATGCTGTGAGAGAAGAATCAGAACAAAAAGAGAAAAAAAACATGAGAAAGAAAAAACATCAAAAAAATGAAAATAGTATGCATTTAGACTCCATATTTTTTTTTCTGGATGTGGTTAGCCTTTTCCATCACAAGTCTTTTGAAATTGTATGGGATCATAGTATTACTGAGAAGAGTTAAGTTTATGTCAGAGTTGATCATCACAAAATACTGCTGATACTGTGTACAATGTTCTCCTGGTTCTACTCACTTCCCTCAGCATCAGTTCATATAAGTCCTTCCAGGTTTTTCTGAAATTTGCCTGTCATCGTTTCTTACAGCACAATAGTATTTCAGTCATAAACCCTAACTTGTTCGGCCATCCCTCAATTGATGGGCATCCCCTTAATTTCCTACTATTTGCCACCACAAAAAGAGCTGCTATAAACATTTTTGTACATGTGAGTCCATTTCCCTTTCTTATGATCTCTTTAGGATACACACCTAGTAGTGACACTGCTGGATCAAAGGGTATACACAGTTTTATAGCCCTTTGGGCATAGTTCTAAATTGCTCTTCAGAATGGTTGGATCAGTTCACAACTCCACTAGTAATGTGTTAGTGTTCCAGTTTTCCCACATCTTCTCCAACATTTGTCATTTTCCTTTTCTCTCATATTAGCCTATCTGATAGGTGTGAGGTGGTAGCTCAGAGTTGTTTCGATTTGCATT
The DNA here is from genome assembly GCF_900497805.2 of Vombatus ursinus. Lineage (NCBI taxonomy): Eukaryota > Metazoa > Chordata > Mammalia > Diprotodontia > Vombatidae > Vombatus > Vombatus ursinus. The sequence continues at coordinate 29,475 of NW_020948872.1, read as the reverse complement.
TCTCTAATCAATAGTGATTTAGATAATTTTCATATGATTATAGATAGCTTTAATTTCTTCCTCTGAAAACTGCCTGTTTATATCCTTTGACCATTTATCAATTGGGGAATGACTTGTATTCTTATAAATTTGACTCAGTTCTTTATATATTTTAGAAATGAGGCCTTTATCAGAAACACTGGCTGTAAAAATTGCTTCCTAACTTTCTGTTTTCCTTCTAATCTTGGTTGCATTGGTTTTGTTTGTGAAAAACCTTTTTAATTTAATGTAATCAAAGCTATCCATTTCTCTTGTTTGGTCATAAATTCCTTCCTTCTCCATAGATCTGACAGGTAAACTATCCCTTGCTCTCTTAATTTGCTTATGGTATCATCCCATATGTCTAAATTATGTAGCTATTTTGACCTTATCATGGTATAGGGTGTGAAATGTTGGTCTATGCCTAGTTTCTGCCATACTATTTTCCAGTTTTCCTAGCAGTTTTTGTTAAATTGTGAGTTCTTATCCCAGAAGCTGGATCTTTAGGTTTATCAAACAGTGGCTTATTATAGTCATTGACTACTGTGTCTTGTGTACCTAACCTATTCCGCTGATTTGCCACTTTATTCCTTAACCAGTACCAAATAGTTTTGATGATTGCCACTTCATAATATAGTTTCAGATCTAATATGGCTAGGCTATCTTCTTTTGCATTTTTCATTAATTTCCTAGATATTGTTGACATTTTGTTTTTCCAGATGAATTTTGTTATTATTTTTATAGCTATGTAAAATCATTTTTTGATATTTAATTAGAAATGCTCTTTGCAAATTTCTGAGTTATTTCCCTTATAAATGAGAAGTACATCAATGTTTGAATTTGAGTAGTCATTTGGCTGAGTTTGCCCAGTCTTAATTTAACTTTTTTTTAAAATAATATTTTATTCTCCCCCAATTACATGTAAAAAAGATTTTTACGATTCATTTTTAATGGTATTTTTTTTGTTTTCAACATTTACTTCCACAAGATTTTGAGTTCTAAATTTTCACTCCATCTCGCCCCTCCCCCACCCCAAGATGGCATGCATTCTAAATACACCTTTCCCCTAGTCTGCCTTCCCTTCTATCTCTCCCCCCCTTCTCTTATCCCCTTTCCCTTCAATTTTCCTGTAGGGCAGGATGGATTTCTGTACTCCATTTCCTGTATTTCTTATTTCCCAGTTGCATGTGAAAACTTTTTTTTAAACATGTGTTTTTAAAACTTTGGGTTCCAAATTTTCTCCCTTCCTCCCTCCCCACCCACCCTCATTGATAAGGCAAGCAACTAAATATAGGTTATATATGTGCAGTTATGCAAAACACATCCATAGTACACATGCTGTGAAAAACTAACTCTATTTCCCTTAATCCTATCCTGCCCACCCATTTATTCTATTCTTTCTTTTGACCCTGTCCCTCCTCAGAAGTATTTGCTTCTGATTACTCCCTTTCCCAATCTGCCCTCCTCTCTATCATTCCCCTACTCTCTTGTCCCCTTCCCCCACTATTTTCCTGTAGGGTGAGACAGATTCCCACACCCAATTGAGTGTGTATGTTATTCCCTACTTAAGTCAAATCCTGTGGGAATAAGATTCACTCATTCCCTCTCACCTTCCCCCATTTCCCCTCCATTGTAAGAACCTTTTCTTTTCTGTTTTTTTTTTTTGTGGGATAATTTACCCCATTCCACCTCTCCCTTTCTCTTTCTCCTAGTATATTCCTCTCTCACTCCTTAGTTTTATTCTCCAGATATGACCCCTTCATTTTCAACTCACCCTGTGCCCTCTATATATCTATCTATATCTATATATAAGTACATATAATTTTTTCCCCTCCAACTACCCTAATACTGACAAAGGTCTCATGAGTTACAAATATCATCTTTCCATGCAGGAATGTGAAGAGTTCAACCTTAATAAGTCTCTTATGATTTTCTCTTTCCTGTTTGCTTCTTCACGTTCCACTCGAGTCTTGTATTTGAAAATCAAATTTTCTATTCAGTTCTGGTCTTTTCATCAAGAATGCTTGAAAGTCCTCTATTTAACTGAATGACCATTTTTTCCCCTGCAGGATTATACTCAGTTTTGCTGGGTAGGTGATTCTTGGTTGCAATCCTATCTCCTTTGCCTCCGGAATATTATATTCCATGCCCTGCGGTCCCTTAATGGAGTAGCAGCTAAATCTTGTGTAATCTTGATTGTGTTTCCACAATACTTTAATTGTTTCTTTCTGGCTGCTTGTAATATTATCTCCTTGACCTGGGAACTCTGGAATTTGGCTACAATATTCCTAGGAGTTTTCCTTTGGGGATCTCTTTCAGGAGGAGATTGGTGGATTCTTTCAATTTCTATTTTGCCCTCCGGTTCTAAAATATCAGGGCAGTTTTCCTTGATACTTTCTTGAAAGATGATGTCTAGGCTCTTTTTTTGATCACAGCTTTCAGATAGTCCAATAATTTTTAAATTCTCTCTCCTGGATCTATTTTCCAGATCAGTTGTTTTTCCAATGAGATATTTCACATTGTTTTCTAATTTTTGATTCTTTTGGATTTGTTTTACAGTGTCTTGATTTCTCATAAAGTCACTGGCTTCCAATTGCTCTATTCTAATTTTTAAGGAAGTATTTTCTTCAATAATCTTTTGGACTTCCTTTTACATTTGTCCAGTTTTGCTTTTTAGGGCATTCTTCTCCTCATTGGCTTTTTGGACCTCTTTTGCCATTTGGGTTAGGCTATTTTTTAAGGTGTTATTTTCTTCAGTATTTTCTGGGGTCTCCTTTAGCAAGCTGTTGACTTGCTTTTCATGATTTTCTTGCATCACTCTCAGTTTTTTCTCTACTTCTCTTACTTGCTTTTCAAAATCCCTTTTGAGCTCTTCCAAGGCCTGGGACTGATTCATATTTTTCTTGGAGGCTTTGGATGTAGGAGCTTTGGCTTTGTTGTCTTCTTCTGGTTGTATGTTTTGATCTTCTTTGTCACCAAAGTAAGATAATATAATCTGACTCTTTTTGCACTGCTTACTCATGATGCTGGCCAATTACTTGAGTTTTAAACTCTTTGTTAAGGTAAAAGTCTGCTTCCAATGTGAAGAGTGTACTGTCACAAGCTTCAGGGATTTGTACAGCTGTTTTCAGAGGTACTTCTAGGGACCTGTAAATTTACAGTTCTTCCAAGGTGGTATGATAAGGGGCGAGGTATTTCCTCTCCACAGCCACAAGCTCCACCAGGCCAGCACTCCTCCTCACCCCAGGACCACCCCTCAGAACTGTGACCCAGATCCAAGCACTAGTAAAGCAAGAGATTCCTGCCTCAGCACTGGCAAAGAGATCCTTGCAATCCCCCTCTGATCAGCCACTTGATTCCCCCTCAGTCTGTGGGCCAGAAGCTCAGGAAAAAGCTGCAGCCCCGGGCCATGCTTGAGACTTGAGGCTGAGACCTTGCTCCTCTCTCACTACAGTCACAGACTTTTCCCACTGACCTCTAAGTTGTCTTTGGCATTCAGGGGTTGAGAAGTCTGGAAACCACCACAGCTGTCTGTGATTCAGTCCACTGAAGCCTGCTCCAGGGTCGCTGTGGGCTGCGTGCCCATGCTGAACTACGCTCCTCTCCACACCCAGCACTATATACCTTTCTGATCAACCATCCAGGCTGTCTTTGGCTGGAAATTTGTTTCACTCTGTCTTTTTGTGGGTTCTGCTGCTTTAGAATTTGTTTAGAGCCATTTTTTTTAGGTATTTGGAGGGCTTTGGGAGAGAGCTCAAGACAGTCACTGCTTTCCCTCTGACATCTTGGCTCCGCCCCTCCTTAAGATTAATTTTTTAAAAAGTTTTGTGTTCCAAATTCTATCTATCCTACCTCTCACCCCTCCCCTCCTCTCTGAGACAGTAAGCAATTGAATATAGATTACAAATGAGCAGTCACATAAAACATTTTGATATTAGTCATTTTCTACAAGAAGATTTGAACAAAAAGAGAGAAAGAGGAAAAAAAAGAAAGGAAGGAAGGAAGAAAGGAAGGAAGGAAGAAAGAAAATGAAAAATAGTATGCTTCAGCTGGCATCCAGACAACATCAGCTCTTTCTCTGGAGGCAAATGTTATTTTTCATCATGAGTCTTATAAGATTGTCTTGGATCTTGCTAAGATATTGCTATGAATTATTCTTCATTCACCGTTCTTTCTCATACAATATCACTGTGTATAATGTTCTCCTGGTTTTGCTCACTTCACTTTGTAGCAGTTCATGTAAATCTTTCCAGGATTATCTGAAATCATCCTGCTTGTCATTTTTTATGGCACAATAATATTCCCTTGCAATCATATACCACAACTTTGCCATTTCACATTTGATGAGATCCCCTCAATTTCCAATTCTTAGCTATCACAAAACGAGCTGCTCTAAATATTTTTGTAGAAATAGGTTCCCCCCCTTTATAAAATCTTTTTGTATACAGACCTAGCAGTGGTATTACTGAATCAAAGTGTATGCACAGTACCTGTGCCTTTGGGCATAGCTTAACTTAATTTAACTTTTGATAAAAAACACTTTCAAATATTGGTTCCCCTGGCATACTACAGGTAGCAAGGCCAGGCCATGGGAAAATATAAAGAAGATAATGTTTTTCCTCTGTACCCCTCTTCTTCTTAGAGTCTCCTCCCTTTTCCACTATAATTTCTGGTTTCCAGTGCATTTTCCTTTTACAAAGTCTATCTTTAGGAAATCATTTTACATTAGTCATTAATCCTTTTTAGTATGACCTACAGGTTGAGATTACTTTGCAAAGGGGAGGCCTTGCATTGCCTCCCTGAAGTCACAGGTGCTTCTATCAATTAGGCTTATACCTAAGGATGGAAGTCATCTTTAGACATGACTACAATTTAATGGGGCTTGAAGTGTCCTATATGGCACACTCCAAAGATCAGGTACCTGGAGTCCACCTGGAAATTTCTGGAAATTCCATGGATGTGGTGCCTCAGTACTTGGCACCTATGGAAATGAGGAACTTCCTGTTCACTTCTAGCCATGTGATGGTACAGTACTAAAAGGGTTTAGTGCTTTGAGATAATAAAGCTACTCCTTTACTGGCCTCTGAGCAAAAAGAGCTGATAACTCAATGGATATTTAAAAGAAACTAATCCTGCCCTGCATGTTCACTTCCTTTCTGGATTCCCATCCTATTAGGACTGTTTGGGTCATCTTTCTAAGAGGGGAAAGGAAGGAGCAGCTTCCTTCATACTCTAAACTAGCTACCATGCAACCAAGAACACATGGCAACCAGAATACATATTCTACCTAGGCAAGCCTGAGACTAAATTTTGAGCCTCATCTTTTATGTTTATTTATTTATTGTTTTAGTTTAGGTAAATAAGTATCTAACCTGAGATTAATATGTCCTGGCTTAGAGTCTGTCCACCTTACTAACTGGAGAGTTTAAGGCATCCTAGGTTCTTTTGGTTAGTGAGAGCTTACTGACAGCCTAGGGAGGTGTGCCTGATAACTATCCAAACACTCTTGGTGAAGATGATCACCAGCAAGACAATGGGTCCTTGTCCAACTCATATTGTAGAAGACATGAACCAGAAGTTGTTTGGACAATGCAGAAATGAGGGGTAATATAACAATGTCTATTCAAAAATCCCACCCCATCCCCACAAAAAAACCTGCTATATATTCTGATAATATTTAAATTTCAACCTTTTGGAAAAGTATAACTATAGTTTTAAATTAAGTGACTGAATCTTTTTAAGTATTTATGTCACTTTTTATACTAATGAAGTCAGATTTAGATAACTGGAGAAATATTAATTGTCCATAGATGGTCAGATCCAATATAATTAAAATGACAATTCTACCTAAACTAATCTATTTTTTCAATGCCATTCCAATTAAATTACCAAAAATTATTTTATTGAGCTAGAAAAACAATAATAAAATTCATTTGGAAGGACAAAAGGTCAAGAATTTCAAAGGAATTAATGAAAAAATGTAAAAGAAGGAGGTTTAGTAGTACCAGATCTTAAACTATATTACAAGGTAGTAATTATCAAAACTGGCTAAGAAATAGAAGGGTGGGTCAGTAGAACAGAATAGCTATAGAATGCACAGTAGTAAATGATTATGTTAACCTTCTGTATATTTTAAAGTAAATCCTTCACTATCACTGAGGAACAAAGAAAGAGGGTACCAAAGGAACAAGGGATGTTTTGTCATTTTGCCCTTTCCTTAGTGCCAAGACAAAAACATTTCATGACTTTGTTTTCTGGGCTGATCTTTAGAGAGAGGACATAATTTGTCTATAGGCAATCTTTCCAGCTAATTTGAATCTGTTCAAACTTATGCTATGTTGGCCTAGCTTTCAAGAACTCAGTGTCAACTCTACTTTCAGGTGACACTTCAGAGGAGGTTCTTTATTCATGTGACAGTAGCGATGAGACATCTGCTAGAGCTCTCTATCTCCTCTGTTTCTGTCCTTGTCTCTCTCTGCTCTGAATAGAGAAGTTGAAGACTTGTCTTAATATTTGAATTCTTTAAAAAGTGGGAGGAAGTGATCAGTGGGATTCCTATTCAAAACCTGATTCTGATCAATAAGGAGGAACTTGAAAGAAAAGTCAGATATATCCTGACATAATCCCCAAATTTGGGAGAATGGATTTCAGATTTCAGAGAAAGAATAGATATGACCATTTGTTCCAAAATTCTTCAGGCAAGAAATACGTGATGCTTTCAAGAATGAAATTCCGATAATAAAGAAAAAGTGGAGGAGACTGCCAAAAGAGAATAAAGATAATTGTCACTACCAAGAGTCTATCTTACCCAAAGTTCAAATGGAATTATTCCTTTTGGAGTGCTGGACCTGGAGTCAGAAAGACCCAAGTTCAAATCTGGCCTCAGATACTTACTAACTGTGGAACCCTGAGCAAGTCACTTAACCTTTGTTTGCCTCAGTTTTCTCATCTGTAAAATATGCATAATAATTGCCCTAGGGCTGTTATTAGAATCAAATGAGATAATGATTGTCAAGCATTTAGAACAGTGTGGCACATAGTAAGCATTATATAAATGTTAACTATTATTATTGTTATTATTGATGGTGAAGTTATTCATGTATCTGTCTATAGATGATACACAAACTGATTACATCAAACCCTAAAATATTACAGGGCTTCCCTCAATGAGCTGCATGTATATTCAAGAGATTGGTTTAATAATCCATTCAGTGAACACTAATTAAATGAAAATGCCTATTGTTTTTACTGTGGCATGCAGTTATATATCAATCCATTGAGTTAGTGTATATACACACACACACATACATATATAAGTATGTGTGTGTATATATATAGGTATATGTATATGTGTGTATATGTGTATGTGTATATATTTTGTTCTGGTACCAAGTGGACTACAGCTTCTCTGAGTTTTCCTTCATGTCTGAGATTCTGCCATTCTATAACCTGAAGAAATTCATTGGTTTGAGGGAATAGTGATGAGCCTTCCCAGTATTCTTTAGTCCATCTCACTTTTTTCTTCCAAATCAGAAAACTATTGTAGTTGTTTCCCAATAAATATATCCTTTCCAGAAAGACATAGTAATTGAACAAATTAGTGTATTCTTATCACAATCTTTAAATTTTCATTAGGTGTACTCTAAAATATTTAATCAAAAATTGATTTTCTATCCAGGGCACTTTGCTGATAATGTGTGAAAGTGACAATAGCAAGTCATTATCAAGAAATAATAGGAGAAATAGAACCAATCAATGTTCACTGATTGGTAAAGGTAGTGATCCATGGTGGTTTTATTGCTGATGCTTAGACGTGATAATAAATCAAATGTGACTATTATCATTTGTTGCTATTCCCTGAACTACTTAGCTTTCTAGTCAGTACTAGTACCTTCCCACAATACTAATGACATGGTTGCCTGATGAAAGAATAGTTTTTTTCCCCCCTAATTGGACTATTTGTTTTTGTGAATAAAAAATAGACCCTACTTTTTGTAAGATGATTTGGGTGCTCAGGTTTTTACAAATCATAAAAAAAAGTTAGTTTTAAAATATACCCTTAGGTTTAGCTTCTAAATTTAAATTTCATTGTAGTCATTATTATGCTTGGCAATAAGAATATTTGAGATGAGCACCTAAACTTTGAGATTTTACAGTAATTTTTGGCATATGTGATTTGCTTTTTATATTTGAAAGTCTTGCTAAAAGTACTTCTACTAATGAATAGAACTGCTAAAATTCCCTTCAAAAGATTGTGTGTCTGTATGCATATGTATGCACATATACACATATATGTACGTGTGTATGAGAGAGAATTTGAGAGAGAGAGACAGAGAGACAGAGACAGAGAAACATAGAGCAGAGTGAGATCTTTTGCAGGACACCTTTAGTCAAAGATGACTGGTGAAGAACTTCTAGCAGGACAAATGGAGACTGTTATCTTTTTCTTGGTCCACATGCATTGTACTTTGGAGTCCTTCTTCATAGTCAGTTGAATCATTTTAAAGGACTGGATGCATGACTAGGTTTGATAAATGATCCTCTGGTATATCCCTTAACAAATGGCCCTGGCCAGGTATTAAAGGGTATTCCAAACACCTGAGGCATGAATAAGGTAGCTGTCAGAAACACAAGAGAGATAGGAACTATTGCATTATTGAAAAAAAAAATCCTGAGGAATACATGCAAAGATATCATGACTTTGGGAATTCCCAATCAAAGCAAGATATTCTAGTAAGTATAGGGATCTGCTTTCCTCTTTCTGTTTCTTTTCCTCACCCTCATCCCCTTCTATCTCTCCTTCAGTGATTTTTCTAAGTTCTCTTTCTCTATGCCTTTCTCCATTGATGTGCAATACTCTTCTTCATTCCCCTTGGCTCTCCAAGGCTCTGGACCCTTTATATTCATTTATCTCACAGTCCTATTCTCCATAGTTATATTACAAGCCCCTGACTGTCATCTCATGAAAACTTCCCATTATAACTTCATCACTTTACTCCCTGGAAATCTTTCCACAACCCCCCTTGCCACCTAGGGTCTTAACTTTTTCATCCTTGGATCTCCCACTATGTGGTCCCACTGTCCTGATTAATGAGTGTCTCAAGTGGCCCACTATATAAGAACAGGCTTGTTCCAGTTGTGTTGGTTGGTAATTGTTGGTAGAGAACAAACCCCAAAATCTAAAGTACATTTAGAAAGAATTTTATCACGTCATTTGGCAAAAGAGAGAGCCAAAAGGAGATATGGCTCTCTCTCTCCTTGAGTCTTTGTTATTCTCTCTCTCTCTCTCTCTCTCTCTCTCTCTCTCTCTCTCTCTCTCTCTCTCTCCCTCTCTCTCTCTCTCTCCATATATGTGTATAGATATACATATATACACATATTTATCTATATCTATATGTATTTATCTATACACATATGCATATGTATGTTCATTATATATGTGTGTATATATGTATATGTATATGTGTGTGTGTATATACATACATATATATATATATAGAGAGAGAGAGAGAGAGTTCAAGCAAGGGCATAAGGATATTTGCTTGATTGGCTGCACATAGACAGCAGGGAAGTTTGAGGTGTATATCAGCTAGTAAGTATAAACATTAAAATTTGTGGAATCCAAAACACAAGCTTTTGGTGTTCCCAAAACAAGACCTGGGTGGGATCTAAGCATTCTCTGAAAGACATCTGACTTTCCTGGAGGATCTGTCTCTGAGGTCTGTCTGACCTCTACTATAAACTTTGAGTTAGAAAATTTCTAGCCATATAAAGCTAGGTTCAAATGATATTAATAAATAATTTTCTCCACATGCTTACTCATTAGAATGTTAACATTCTATCATCACATAACCCCTTCCAATTACTCCAATAGATTTTCCTTTATAAATTTCTCTTGTATCTTGTGTTTCTTTTTCTAAGTTCTTACTTTTATTTTTAGTTTTTTTAGTCATAAATACCTGAAAGTCCTCAATTCCATTAAATTTATATTCTACCCCCATTGTATTATACTGAGCTTAGCTTTACAAGGTGTCATTCTTTATTAAAAGCCTGTATCTTTTGACTTTCTTAACATTGTAATTCAAGATTTCCTTTCTTTAATGGTAGAAGCTGTCAAGTCTTAAGTGAACCTGACTAAGTTCTTGGTACTTGAACTGTTTCTTTTTGGATGCTTGAAGTCTTTTTTTTTTTTCCTTTAACTGGGATGCTTTGAATTTGGACTATGACATTCACATAACTTCTTTCCTGAGGTGATTGTTAGATTTTTTTTTCCTACCTAAACTGTGCTCCTTGTTTCTAAATGTATTAGAAACATTTTTAATGTTTCTAAGCAATTTTAATTTAGATAATTTCTTCAAATACATGATGTACTAAAAGTTTTAGATTTGGCTATACCCAACTTAGCATCCAGGCTTCTAAAAAATTATCATGGTTTTCAAGATGATGAACGATTATTACGTTTTCTCTCCTTGACCTACTTTTCAAGTCAGTTATTTTGAATAATATGTATCTTTTTTTTCCAATCGTTTGACTTTGTTCTGATACTTCTTTATGCCTCATTGTTTTCTTTTAGGTTCATTCTAGTTTTGAAGGAATCCATTTCTTGGGTAAAGTTTTGGGTTTGTGGGAAGGAGTTAAGCTGGAGAGTATAAGCCACATGTTTTCTTCTGAACCAAGACTCATATTCTTAGACAAGAGATACTTGAGGAGTGGCAGCTAGATCAAATTCTAATCTAAAATCTTTCTTGGAGACAGGATGAGAGTTTACTTAGCCTTGGTCAGTTCAGATCCTGCTTGCTCCATCTACAAGCTGAACTGCTTTTATGACCCTTCTACTCTCTGAATAAGAAGAAAGGTCAGATTGGGTCTCAGAAATATCGCTTCATGCTATTAGGGAACCATGCCTCTATATTTAGATATCCTGTTATATATGTACATACGTAATATAATAAATTCGATATGTACTTTCATGTTACTTTCTGCTTGTCTGGGACATTAAAAATGCTTCAATGACCTGTTTTTCTCCTTTTTTTCTTTTTTATATGGGGGTAATTCTCTAGCTAGCTCTTTTTTTTCATCTTCCCAAATATTAAAAAAATTGACAAATAATTATAGTCAAAACAAATTCACATATTTTCTTATCAAAATATATATCTAATTTTGAACTTTGAGTGCATTACAACTACCAGAAAATGGATAGCATGATTCCCCATCAGTCTCCTGAAATAATGGTTGGTCATTGCATTGATTAGAGTTCTTAAATCTTTGAGAGCTGTCATTACAATGCTATTGTTACTGCACAAATTGTTACCCAGTTCTGCTCACTTTACTCCATACCAGTGCATACAAGTCATTCCAGGATTCTCTAAAACTATCCTCTGTAACATTTTTTACAGGTATATTTTTATAAAAAATATTTCATAAATGCCCTTTTTACTCAAAAGTCATTTTTTTATATCACCTGACCCCAGTACTGAAGTCTCTCTAGAAACTAAGAAAAACAAGTTAAGTAAAAACAACTGGTATAGTGTATCAACAGTTTTATTTAGTTCCCCCACCATAGTTCCTCACCTCTTTGCCCAGAGGAAGAGAGAAGTAATTACATGAATAATATGTAGCTTCAAGTACTACATGAGAGATAATTTTATACACAATTTTCATGAGTGCATTTGTCATTATGATCAGAGGCAGGCAGGACGTACATTTATTTTTCTTTCTTTTTGCTCTATTACAAACAGCTCTATTCTGAGTTTCTCTAATTGGGTCAAGTATATACTCATTTTCTCTGATCAAGCAACTTGTGAGTTCCCAAGAGCTTTTGGAGCAAATTCTGGGAATCATTTCATTTTGGCAGTTTTATGTTGTGAAATGTAGTTCAGAATTCTCATCTAGCTTTTGAGGCTCTCATTTTACAAAATACCCAGTGTAAATTTGGTCCTGGATCCTAATAATGAACTATTCCTTCATTGCACCCTCAATTTCTGAAACTTCTTCCAAAACAGCCCTTATGTTCTTTTATATAATAAATATTCCATTGATCTTCATTTTACTTGATCAGTTTTCTTAAACAACCCCTCCCCTTTTTTTCCCCTTAAACAACTTTCCAGCTTTATCAGGTGTACTGTACGTTGCAGTAGAAAATCCATTACAATGACATTTTGTATAAAAAAATGTCAAACACAAGCTCATCTTCCTTTCATTTCAGTGACAGGCAAAGTGAGTCTTTGAAATTCTAGAGAAAATGTGCTCTTTTTCAAGGAGGCAAGTAAAGGCAAAAGTTGAGGAAAACTGTAGAGAAATAGAATTGTAATAACATATGACCCTTTTCACATTGAACTTAGGATCACAGAATTTTAGAAATGTAAAGATGCTTAAAAATTATCTAACCCAGGGTTCTTTTTTCTACAGCTAAGGAAAATGGAGCCAAGAAAGGTTAAAGAATATGCTGAAAGTCACATGGCTAGATGATGACAGAGTTGGAACTAGAACCCAAGTCTAGCCAGAAATGTCCACTACAATATAGATTCTTATAAAGCCTAGATTTACTCAAATGCCAGTAAACTGCAAGGAACAAGAGTTGCACTGATGAATCAAATAATAAAAAATATTATAAAATAATAGAGATATGTCTTCTAGAAGTCTCATAGTCCATGTCATGGGAAATGAGCACAACAAATATTTTGCCCCCATTATGTATAAAAGGAAACTGGAATTCAAGGAGACCAAGTCCCAAATATGAATATTGGTAATCTTGGACTGGGAACACAACTCATATGGTACATGTGTGTAATGAAATATTATTGTGCTATAAGAAACGATAAGCATGATGAATACAGAAATATACGAACTGATGCAAAGTGAAATAGGGCCAGGAAACAATGTAAATGGAAAGAACACCCAAAACAAAGTGACCAAAACTGAATGAGCAAGTCATTTAACCTCTGTCTGCCTCAGTGCCTTATCTGTAAAATGGGGTTAATAATGATACCTACTTCCCAGAGTTGTTATGAGGATAAAATAAGAATATTTGTAGTGTTTTGCAAACTTTAAATTGCTAGATTAGTGTTAGCTATTGTTATTATGATTATGCTATTTTTGTTGTTGTTGCTTAATTACAAAGAATAAGCTTGGCCTCAAAGAAGATATATGAGAAGACATCTCCCCCTGCTCCTTAGCAGAGTTTGGTATCTATGGGTATGGTATGTTGCCAATAACATCAGATTTTTAATGTATCGATTGGTTTTAATATATATTTTATTTTCCTTTTCTCTTTGTCCTTTTTCCTCCATCTCTTTCTTTTCCTCTTCTTCTCTTTTTCACCCTCCCCCTCATTCCTCTTTGTTATAAACATAATGGGATTGGGGGAAAGGGGACTAGTCAATGAGCCAAGTCCTTCTGAACATGTACAGCATGCTTGACTAACAAAATCTCCACATGAGCTTGACCATGTGCTGATATTGACTGTACTTTGCTTACCATGTGAAGAAGATAGTCCTTTAGATTAGCAGATGAGTTAGAACTGGGGTACTTAAAAATAACTGCCAGGGTATTTCCCTCTTTCCTCCCTGGCTGAGTTTGAGCAAGATAAACATGTTGTAAACTTCTTCGTGGGGAGAGACCTATACCACCCCCCCCCACCTAGGGATCAACATGTGGCTTTTGAAAATGGGCCTCTGCTCTTTGCCTCTTTGAATTTACCTTTTCCTTCTTTTAGGTGAAGGAATATTAATACCTATAATGTTGTGATATTTGAAAGCTCATGACAGCAAACCACCACAAGTCCAGTGTTAGGAGTCTAGACCAGAATTTGCTACTAAATGAAGAGCTAGCATAGCCCCAAGGAGCAGGAACCAATCCCATCAATAGCTGAGAAGCAGATTTCCAGTAGTTATACCAAATTCAGAAGTAAATTTGATAGGGGAAAAGTTTATAGCAGTTACTTTAAGTTTGATCTCTCACTCCCCAGGGATCAAGGCTGTATATGGTAGAATGTGCCTTTAGATGGAAGGAAATGTTTGTATGTCTATTCTTACTATATCTTCCAAGTTAATATCACTTTGTAAAAGCTAACTTATGATATTGGAGCACTAATCATTGACTACTGATGTTTAGGAGAACACATTGGAATAGGGGCTCAAGTGGATGGTGTTAGAGATAGACCTATTGCTCCTCAGGAATATGCCTAGAATCCTGAGGGATAGCAGTATCTAGCTTAACTCTGGGAATCCAACCTAACTCATCAGTGTGAGTATGAGTTGGGACATGATACCCCATCTTTGAAAGGCTATAGAAAGGACAGATCTATAGCAATGGGTAGTGAGAAGGATACAGGGGGAAATCTGGGCGATGTAAAATCAAAAGACATCAATAAAACCTATTTAAAAAGCAAAGCGAAGCAAAACAAAATAAAATTATCAAACTCAATAGTTACTTCTTCTTGACTTATTTTGAGAAATGAAATCTTCTTATACTTATACAGTTTGAATATAGAACATAGAAATAGTTTCTACTTTTCCTTCCTAGGGATAGGAATGGAGGAAAATGCAGGAAATAATCCACCCAAGATGTTCAACCATTTTACTACTATACTTGTTTACTTTTGGAAGGTAAAATAAGATAACCTTAAGGGGAGATAATGGAATATCAACAGTTCTCAAATCTCACATCAAGGAAACCTATCACACACAGAAACTGTTCCTCCATTATTTTTTATACCTGTAGTCAATAGTGGTTGAAGATTATACAATGCTTTTATTTGTATCATTATTATCCTTAATAGCAATGAAACATCTCAACAAAGCAGCATAACAAGAAAGTTAGGTTAACAAAAAAAATGCAACTGAAGTCATTGAAGAAACACTACATAGAAACAAATAATAATAGTAGAGTCTATTGAAATAAATGCTTTGTGCTTTACAATGAGTTTTCCCCACAACCACCCTGTGAGGTAAGTCCTATTGAACATTGATGGTTCCTGATTCCAGGTCTGACACTCTATCCAATATGCCACCTACCTAAAGGCATTATCCCTCCCCAAATACTTGATAGAACTGATAGAGTCAAATGAATGGGAGGAATAAGAAGAGAATTCCACATAGGTGAGGCAATGGTATATTTAAGTTAGATGAGTTGAGCCTTATGGAAAAAAAATTTTCACACTAGCTGTAACTGAAAAAATTAGCATATTCCATTGCCTTTGTGAAAAATTACACATCTTCATCAGTTAACAGTTCAGTTAGTATTTTAAATGACTTCTATTTTGCCACTATCTGATGATGTCTGTTTAATAAGAGAAGTACCTTTATAGACAGAATTATTCTTATTTGTACACTTATTGTGTATTTGATACCAATAGTATTTATCCAGGGAATTTATGATATAATTTAGACCATTCTCTTTCTGTCTTCTCCTGACCAAAATGTAAGGTACGGTTGTACATATTAGCCTTCCCCCAAGAGAATGTAAACTTTTTGGGAGGAGGGTCTTTTTAAGCTGTGTCTTTGCATCCTGTGTGCTTGGCATGATTCTTGGCACATTATAGGTGCTTAATAAATTCATTTTGGCTGAGTTTCATGAGATAATCATAGATTAAAAACTAAGGACTACAGACTTCAGAACTCTAAAGTAAACTGACCCTGCTGAGGTGATGAACCATGGTGACAAGGTTTTTTCATGATGGGGATGATAAACTGGTAATTCATTTGCATTGGTTACTAGATTTGGGGGTAGAGGAAAAGGTAAGATTTCAGGGAAAGACTTGTTTCAGGGGGGAAAGTACAGTATTTAAGGTTCAGATGTATAATTACTATTATAATATCCTCCTCCCAGCCCCAGTTCACTTATTCAATCCCCCATTCACATTGGTAAGCTGGTTCCCTGGCAAGATAGCTGCTTTTACTTTCAAAGTTCTTGCAATAATCCTATGGGTAGCTTTCATCCTTACATTATCTCATGAACTCCAATTGGTATGCTTCTCCTTAACAGTCAGGCAAGTAGCTCTCAGTTAGTTGTTTAGCAAAGATATTTAGTCAAATGGTATAGCTAGCAGAGTAGTTAAAAAGTCCATCCTCCCACCCCCAAAACCACAGACACATTATTCCACTCAGAGTCCTTGGTGGGGGGGGAAGAATGGGCACAGTCTTCAGAAATAATGGTAGTGAAGCAAATGATAAGGAAAGCACTCAATCAGGCTACTCATAATCTTGGATGTGTGGGGCTTCCCTGCACTTTCTTACTCTGGAGAGTTTTCACAAAGTTCACTGCAGGGTGTCACATCAGTGATGGATGGGCACCTCTGCCACTCTGCTGAATAACACCTCACAGGGCCCAGTATCTCAATTGGGTAAGGGATTTAATTATGTTTGCTCCTCAATGGGCCTAACATCTCAGCTGTTTGGACCATTTTTCTGCTGGGTTGGATAAAATAGGTCACTCAGTGGTTGCATTATTTCCTTATTGGTCTTGGATGTACTCTTGCTGGATTAGAACAGGCAGGTCACTCCACATGGCTTCTATTTCAAAGCTTGGCTCATTTCAAAGCATGTTGTCTCTGCTGGATAGGTTGGGTTCACTGTTTGACAGAGAAGAAGGAAAGACAGAAACAGATATAAGAACCTACTACGTTCAAGTCTTTATGGCAAGCACTTTATAAATATTATCTCATTTGATTCTCACAACAACCTCGTGAGGTAGGTGCTATTATGCTCATTTTACAGTTGAAGAAACTGAGACAAACAGAAGTTAAATGATTTGTCCAGTGTAGCACAATTAGTAATTGAGGATGGACTTGAACACATGTCTTCCTCACTTCAAGCCCAGTGCTCTCAACATCATGCTTATCTGTATGCAATCTTTTCCATTGTTAACCATTATCTTTTCTGGGTTGTGTTATACTCTTCAGCTAGAGTGTTACAATCAGAGTGCTAAAGTGCCCTTTCAGCTAAGGCTACAACTCTTAGGATTGGCAGAAGCATCTTCCCTTTGACTTCCTCATAACATTAGCCCTTAGGTTGTTTCCAGGTAGGAGATGGTTGAGGTCTGCCCTTTTCTATTTCAGCAATCCTGCCCATCATAAAAGCCCCATTCCCTCAGTTAGACACTGTGCCTTGCTTTAAGGTGACCAGTTCCAATTCATTCAGCTCTATGTCCCATACTCTTTATGGAATCTTATGCAAAGGAGTGTCCAGTTTAAAAGTTATATAGTCTGTGCTCTTTAGGCAAGATCATTGACTTGTAGGTTTCATCATAGGTAATTAAACTATTAAAGCCTCAGAATCTTTCTAGCGAAAGGAATGCCTATTTTTGTATTAGAAGGCCTTCACTTTCATATTTTAATATTTTTGTCTTTTAACCTGTCCAAACCTCTAGGTTTTGCTGGTCTCATTGGGATATTCCCTTTTACATTACAATTATTCCTTGCAATGTGTATTATCACACAAAATGTACTCATAAATAATTCCATTCTCATCACAACCCAGTGAGGTTTAATATATGTATGTAGGAATTACATATTCACATATACAAACATGTATATGTGTATAATGTATATTTATATAAAATGCACATATGTGTATATTTAAATATCTATATAGATATGTAAATGCATACTATGTAATATTACATATTTTACTTATAATATTACATAAATATATATATATATATATATAGAGAGAGAGAGAGAGAGAGAGAGAGATTATGATGATTATGATTTCATTGGTGTGTGGAGACTTCCTTTGTGTGGAAATTTCTTTCTCTAATGTGCGTTGGCATCATGCCTGTGTAATATATAGTATTAGATGGTTTCCTGGAGTCCTAAAAGAGGAAGTGTTTTTTGCCTACGAACTAATCCTACAGCTAGTAAATGTCAGATTTGAATCCAGGCTTCCCTTCTTTCAAGTCTGGACATCTATCCATTATACCATGCTGCCTGAACAAGGTATACATAAGGGGTTGGTTACTTGCTTTACCAAAGAACATTTCACACTTCACATCACAAAATAATTCCCTATAAATTTTCTTTAATAGTCAGTTCATCTAAGACAAAGTTACTAATATTGTCCTAGTTGCCAAATCCAATGGTCTTTTCTCAGTCCTCATTCTCCTTGACCTCTCCTTGATATTACTGCTCACTCTCTCTTTGATACTCTCTTCTTTCCAGGTTTTTGGGACACTGTCTCCTGGTTCTCCTCCTACCTCTCTGACTGCTCCTTTTCTGTGTCCTTTGCTAGATCTTCACCCAGACCATGCTCTCTATCTGCAGTGTCCCTCAGGGTTCTGTCCAAGCCTTCTTCTCTTCTCTCTCTTTAGTACTTTGCTTGGTGATTACATCAGCTCCCATGGATTTAATTACCATCGCCATGATAATGATTTTCAAATCTATCATGCACCAAATTCTCTGCTGACCTCCAGTCTCACATCTTCAACTGCCTTTCAGACATCTCAAAGTGGATGTCCATTAAATTCAATATGTTCAAAATGCAACTCATTCTCTCTCCACCTAACTCTCTTTCCCCTCCTACCATCCCTACTATTTTAGGACAACACCATCCTTCCATACCCTCAGGCTCAAAACCTAGGAATCATCCCGGATTCCTCACTGTCTTTCATTGGCCATATTCATACTCTTGCCAAGGCTCGTCACTTTCACCTTTGCAACATCTCTCAAATATGCCTCCTCTGACATTGCTGCCCCTCTAGTGCAGCATTACCTCATACCTGGATTATTGCAATAGCCTGATGGTGGGTCTGCCTGCCTCAAGTCTCTCCCTAGTCTAATCTATCCTCCATTCAGTCACTAAAATGATTGTCCTAAAGCACAAGTCCTATCATGTCACCTCCTTTGCCCACCTTAATAAGTTCAGTGGCTTTCTGTCACATTCAGGATCAAATAAAAATACTCTGGCATTCAAAGCCCTTCATAGCCTAGCTCCCTCCTACATTTCCAGTCTTCTTACTCCTTACTCCCTGACATGTACTCTTTGATCTAGTGACGCTGGTATCCTGGGTATTCCACGAATAAGACACTCCATCTCACAGGTCTAAGCATTTTATCTAACTGACTGTACCCATGCTTGGAATGCTCTTCCTCCTCTGCTCTGACTATGGACCTCTTTAGCTTCCTTTAAATCCCAACTAAAAATCCTGCCCTTTACTGGAAGCTTTCCCCAATCTCTCAATTCTAATGCCTTTCCTCTGTTATTTTTTCACTTGTTTATACTGTATATAGCTTGTTTTGTATATATTTATTTGCATGTTGTAAGCTCCTTGAGGGCAGGTACTGTCTTTTGTATTTTTATATCCTCAGCACTTAGAACAGTGCCTGACACAGAGTAGGCACTTAATAAATATTGATTAATTGATAGGCCATGACTCAATTTACAAAAATGTAACCTACATTTGAGTCTTTTCAGAGCATATGAAAAATTCTCCATTGGGAACAACACAGTGTCAAATGACCTAGAAGAATGTGTCTAGCCCATTGATCACATTCATGGTCACTATGGATAAGCATGATTCTGAATGAGAGAGAGGGAAGGGATTTATTGTGACCTACCAGATTGGAGGTAGTATATACATGGATGAGATCATAGATCCATCAACATCTCCAAAAACCAAGTCTACAAAATGAGGCATACTTGTAACTTTCTTGTAAGCCTTTGCTAATGTAATAGCATTCAGAGAGGAAGAATATTTTGTCACAGATGTTTTAATTAGTTAACTTAATAAAAAATAAAACCAACTGTTGCAACTCTGTCTTTTATTCAGCCCAGAAACTGTACACTGGCCTGTAGGTCAGCTCCTATAAGACAATTAAGTGACAGAAAAGTCAGGGCCTCCCCCTGAGTAGATATAACAATGTCAGAGAAGTGTTGAAATAACTTAACATTCCCTAATAAGTTCCTGGGCTTTAATGAGATTTATATTCTTCTGTGGCTGATGTTGCTTTCAGTGAGAAAGGGAGGATTTTCTTTTTCCCTGAAAGAAATGAAGGGGAAAAAAAAAACTCAAGGCAAATGATCAAGGGCAACATATATGCTAAGAAATGAATAATCACCTGGATCTTGACTAAGATTGTTTATTGATTTATATAATGCACACTAGCATTGACAGGATCTTATAACAGCAGTCAAATATCTTGAACATAGAAGATATTACCATAGTCCATCTATATGAGCAAATGGTTTGAAACATTGTTTAATCTAACCTCTGTATAGTAAAAAATTCAGTCAAATGATTCAAAATAAGACATGTACTTTAATAATAACATTAATAATAACAAATACTGGCATTGATATGGGAGTGCTTTAAGCTCGGCAAAACTACATAAATGTGTGATCTCATTAAATCCTCATATCGATACGGTAGGTGTTATCGCAATTTTACAGATGAAGAAACTGAGGCTAAATGACTTATCCAGTATCACACATCAAGGAAACATCTGAAGCAGGATTTGAACTCAAGTCTTTCTTACTCCCTTTCCAACATAGTGATTTTGTTGAAGTGAATTCTTCCACTGATGCAGATTGCAACCATTATTCCACTTGGTAGATGGTCTTCAACAGCTGCTGTAGTTAGAATACTCATATACAAAATCATCACTTTCTGTCCAACCTGGTGATAGTCTGCTCTGATCTTAACTAGATTGATCCTTAGATAACAGATTTTTGGACCTGAAGCTTTTCTAGTTACATGAAGGCATTCTTTGTCTCCTCTGTAATTAGTGCTCTACTTTCACTTTGTACATATTTTATATTTATTTCTCTTTGTAATGTTTTCTCCCAGTAGAATGTGTTTGTTGAGATTCGGGACTGTTTTATTTTTGTTCTACATCCTTTGGGCCTTGCATAGTTGGGTCATCTAGTAGTGCTTAATCATGTTTGGTGAAAGAAATTGAATTACCAAGATCAGTTCTCCACTGAATATCTTTCAAGAAAATATGGTCATCCCCACAATGTAAAGAGATACCAGAGAAGAACTTCAAGGAAGGAGAAAATATAATAAAATCAGCCAAAACTTTTTTGACTTGATCAGTTTGGTTAATTTCTTAGTCATGTTATGATAAGATAAACATTGATTAAATATTTACTATGTGTCAGGCATTGGGTTAAGCCCCAGGGATACAAATAAGAAAAAGAAAGACAGTACTTGCCTTCAAGGAGCTTACAATCTAAATGGGGAAGACACTATACAGAAGGAAGCTGAAAGTACTAGGCCTAGGGCATAATGATGATGATGATGATGGTGAATGAGGTAAAGTTGAAATAAAGCAGAGGAGCTGGTGGGAAATTAAAAGATGGCTAGGATTTTGATGGGTGGGGTAGCTAGGTAGTACAGTGGGTAGAACATGAGGCCTGGAGTCAGGAAGACTCATTTTCCTGAATTCAAATCTGCCCTCAGACACTTACTAGCTTTGGGACCTTGGCCAAGTCACTTAACTCTCTTTGCCTCAGTTTTCTCACATGTAAAATGAGGTGGAGAAGGACACGGCAAACCACTCCAGTATCTCTTCAAGAAAACCCCAAATGGGGTCACAAAAAGTCAGACATGACTGAAAATGACAACAAAAGTGGATTTTGAACCTTCTACTTAGGGAGCCTATGGAAGGGTTATTTGGTTCTTCGCTTCAGCCCTCCAGTCAGAAGAGCAGAAGCAAATGAGGGTACTGATGAGTGTGAGTATTGAAGCTGAAGTTATCGCCATGATGATGCATTTCCGGTTGATGAGCTTATCCTGAGTGGGGCATGATGAAGATGATGGTGGAGTTGAAGCCAAGCATAGTAGCTAGTGGCAAATGAAGATTAACTCAATTATATATAAGACTTGAAGCTATGACTAAAAATAACTATTGTGTATAAGAACAGCTGCAGTATAGTGGAAAGATAATTTGATTTGATGTCAGAGGATCTGGGTTTGAGTCCTGCCTTTGCCACTTACTATTGGTATGATATGAGGGAATTTGCTTATCCTGTCTAGATCTCATTTTTCTCATTTCAAAAATGAAGGGTTTAGACTAGGTAATTTCAAAGGTTCCTTCCAGCTCTAAGTCAATGACCTTATGACATTATTTCTCATAAACCTTAAATTTTCCTTCTTTTGAAAAATATAGATATTTATTGTGTCTGTTCAGTTCAGCCAAGATGGTCAAACAAACTGGCTGTGGATATAGAAATAAGCTTTGTGATTCAAACTTCTATTGATTAAGTGGAGAATAAGAAGTAGAGGTCAGGAATGGCAAGAAATGGAGACTCAAAGAGGGCATAAGGGTGACCTAAGGAGACCAACATTGTCTGTCTCCGCACACATACCAATCTTCTGATATTAAAAAAAAATTAGTCCAAGTGGATACTAAATTGTAGCCAATGATATGTATGGACATCGCTTCTGTGGTTACAGAAGCCAGACTGCATGGAGTCAGGGATACAATTAGTGAAGGAGAAATGATTGTATCCTGTGTAGACATTGCATTCTATTAAGTTTAGCCATGACCTGAATAGAAAAGGGGGCATTGGGAATTAGAAGAGTCCATAGAGGAAATGATGACTTTTTTCCTTAAAAGAAAAATTGATTATAGGTAAAGGGGAGTGATTAAGAGATGTAGAGAAGTTGACAATGTTAATGAAAAAGAGTTTAAGGGTATAAGCACAGTAGATAGTGTGAAAGACTTTAAGTCAGAAAATCTGAGTTTGAATCATACCACAAATATTGAATCAGGGGCAGCTAGGCAGTACAGTGGATAAACTTCTGATTCCGGATGGAGTCAGGAAAACCTGAGTTCAAAACTGACCTCACATGCTGACTGGCTGTGTGACCCTAGGCAAGTCATTTAACCTCTACTTGCTTCGGTTTCTTCATCTGTAAAATGGTGATACTGATAGTGTTATTGTGAGGATTAAATGAGACAATAATTGGAAATTGCATAGTGCGGTGTCTGGCACACAGTAGTACTAAGTAAATGTTAGCTAAAAAATAAAAACTTTTTTAAAAAAAAAGAGATAGTGATTAACTGTGTCACCCTGAGACAGATACCTAACCTCCGTAAGCTTCAGTTTCTTCATCTATAAAATGAAATTAATATTAGCACTGTACTTCACAGGGTTGTTGTGAGGATAAAATAATATGATGTATGTAAAGTATGTGGTTGTATGTATTTAGGCAAATGTACATAGGATTATCAACACTTGGCAAAGATGGCACTGAAATCTTCATCTATAAACCTCTTCTCTTTGTTTTTGTTTGTTTTGGAATTTCTGTGATTATATCTATACTACCAATGGAAATTGAACAACTGAGGCAGTTAATCACACAGCCTAGGCCCCCAAACTGCTACTGAGGACTGACATTGACATTAACAATATTAATTGACTCTGGCCTTCATTTTTCTCATGATAAGACAGCATATACTGTAAGTCTATTCTTCTGAACTTGCCCAGTAAAAAGTAAAACAAACGATCAAACATTTTGATGGACAAAAATGATTAAAATTGCCAGTCTTCCAAACATTTCAGGATTCCACCTCAAGTAGAATCTTTTGTTGCAGTTTGTTTTTCCTTGTAAATAAAGGGTCAATCAACACGTTCAAATAACTTAAAATGATATATATTCTTGCTAGAACATTCATCCAGCTCTTTTTGATTATATGTTCTCAGAGAATAGGCAGGGCAGTTTGACCAAAAGAGAGCAATTTCTTTAATCATAACGATTCTATCACAAACTTTTGATAGGGCTGTGGATATCATCAAATTTCTTTTTGTCTATTAATAGTTCTGTATCTGGTAGAATTGAAGGACGCTGATTCTGCAGAGTTGAGGCAAAGTTGGCTAAAGGTCATAATGATGCTACTCAATATCAACCATTTTGGAGGCAGATTTTAAAGTAACTAGTAAGTGGCTTGAGAGTGGGGATTGTATAAATAAGAAATATTACTTTTTGTACAGTGAAAAGAACCTTGATCTAAAAGTCAAATGCAGAGCTTGGGGTACTGACATACTGTATGTGGGTTTCTTAGAAAAGCTATCCTAGGTTCAAGATACAGTACATTGTAGATAATAGCTAATGAACCCCTACTGATGTGTTCATTTTTACCTTAAAGGACATATTAGTTCAAATAAAAGACATTTAAGCAAAATAAATAAAGTGATGAGAAAATGTTCTCTTTTTGCATAGGGAGCGCATGCTTATATAGGTTAATATATTACCAGTGAAGCACTATGCACATACAAAGAACGCATATGAATAGGAGCAACACATGGGGATAGATAGGGAATATGTTTGGTCAGGGAACATGAATGAAAAGGTAGGTAATATGAATGTATGCAGCCAGAACATACATGTGGTTATTCACGGAGAGACGACATGGAGCCAGAGCAATTCATACCACCGAAGTGTAGGGATGCTACTATATTCTAGTGATGTATATATATGTATACATATATATGTATATATGTATACATGCGCATATACATTTGTGTGTGCACATATGTATACAGTTATACATGTATACATGTGCACATATATGTGTGTATATAACATATATATTGATCAATTAAAAAAGCGACTAATCCTTCAGCTTTGAAAAATAAAAAGCAAACAATGCAAAAAACAAACATACAAGCAAAACAAAAAGGAGAAATCAACTTTGCCATCTTTCTACATAAGATACAGAGGTTCTGATTCTGCCCCTTCCACTAACTAGCTTCATGACTAGTCACTTTACCTTTCTCCCCTTTGATTTTTTCATATCTGTAAAAAAGAGAGATTTGGGCTAGATATAATCTATAATGTTTCTATCTCAAATTTCAGAAATGCCATATTGCTTAGCACATTACTATATATTTTGTTGAACAGAAAGATTGGTGAAGATTCAGCAAATGAAAGATAAATAATCTCATTCTGTGGGCATTTTTTTAAAAAGAATGGATAAAATTTCCTTTGCACTTTTGAAATGACTATCTCTAGTACTTTGAAAATGGAATCAATTTTTCATTCTTCTAACAGTCAAGTTGCTTTTAAATTATTGAGACACAACTATAGTGAACTTTTTAACTATATTTGAAGAAATAAACCACAAAATTTTCCATTCAGGTGCCTCAAAAAAATCCATCTACCTTCCCTCTTTCAAAACCATGAGAAAAGACTGGCAATTTTACTGATATGTCTTGTGCCATACAATGCACTGAAATTGTAAAACAAAAAATAATTAAAAAAAGAAAAAAAGAGACAGTAAATGTAATAAAAAAGGAGAAAGAAGAAGAGGGGGAAATAATCAAACAGTATAAGATATCATCTGCTTTTAGAGAGGCCAGTAGTATATAATCTTTTATTTTTTAATCATGTCTGACTTTCATGAACCCATTTAAGGTTTTCTTGGCAAAGATACTAGAGTGGTTTGTCATTTCCCTCTCCAGCTCATTTTATAGATGAAAAACTGAGGTAAACAGGCTTAAGTGACTTGCCCAGGGTCACATAGCTAGTAAGTATCTGAGATCAGAGTTTAATTCAGGTCCTCCAGGCTGCAGAGACAGCATTCTATCTACTGCATCACCTACCTGCACTTTGATTTTATATCTTAGCTAGGCCAAGCTAGTTGAAAGCATATATGCTCATCACCTGGTTGACCTTTTCTAGGCAGTTTGATGGCACCATATGTAGAATGCTGGGCCTGGAGTCTGGAAGTCCTGAGTTCAAATCCATATTCAGACAATTCCTAACTATGTGATCCTGGAATCATTTACCCTGATTGCCTTAGTTTTCTCTGCTATAAAATGGAAATAACGATATCACCTACCTTACAAGGTTTTTATGAAGATCAAATGAGATAATATTTGCAAAGTGCTAAGCACTGTGCCTATAACATAGTAGATGATTAATAAATGCTTATTCCCTCCCTCAAGTGATATTATTTTAACTGGAAAGTGTCCTATATATATCAAAATAATCAGAAATGTTTGCAATATCAGTGATGTCTTATCACATTACTTAATGCAAGCTTCTAAGATATCTGAAACACATTAGTTTACCTTTTTAAAAAAAACAAGCTCAATAAAGAATGAATTTTCTTTCTATATTCTCAAATAAAATGAAACTTTTTTTCTCCTCAACACAATTGCCATTTCTATTTTTCTATCTTTTATAAAATCAAAGAGATCTAATAGTAACTCTTTTTAATGTTTTTCCCCTTAGACTGCAACTCATTGATTGCATTTGCTAGCTTATCTGCTAGAATATATTGATGATTTTATCTTTCTATGCTTTTTAATATGTAGGGAACCAATTTATGACAAATTACCATGCACTGAGAAGTACAACGTACTGTATGTAAGTTGAAAGTATCCAATATAGGCTCTCTTTTCATTCTTTCGAGAAGCCTTATTTAGTTCTGTTAGCATTATCTCAGAACTGAATGTGTTCCATTTAGAAATGATTGAACCAAATGTTTTACTAGACCAAGTGACATTCAATCACACATTAATATTATTTCATTTCCCATTCAGGTGCCTCAAGAAAAAATCCATCTACTCTTCATCTTTCAAGACCATAAGAAGGGACTGGCAATTATAGTGATGTGTCTTTGCTATAAAATGTAATGAAATTGTAAGTAAACCAAAAATAATAACAAAAGAAAAGAAGAGATTAATTTTTTAAAAAAGAAGAGGGGGGGGGATAAAAAAGTATACACTATCACCTACTTTTAGACAGGTAAACAACTACTTGTTTGAAATAGATACCAAACAGTCTATGGCCTTTTAAAGGACAATTTCTTTTGCAAAGGTTGGGATATTTGAGGACCCCTTTTAATAATGTAGCACTTCTTGCAAATTGATGGTAGAAGTCTTTTCCAGAATTCTACTTTTGGAAAAGGTAGTAGTGAGTAGAAAAATAGGTTTAAAAAAAACTTTACAATACACTTTTGTTTCCACTAGCATAAATTGTCAGATAAAAATTTCATTTCTATTTTACCCTAATAATTAACATTTACCTTCATTTACACTCTATAGACCCAGTGAGTATCATAATGGTTCAGATTAAGTTGAATAAGTGATATGAGTCTAACTATATTTATTATAAATAATAACAATCAACATACAATGTAGTTCTGACCAATGGCATTTTGCAATCCAGTGTGATAGTAGGTGCCATTGGAACCTGAGGATCTGTGCTCTCCTCACTTTCTCTTCCCTTTGGGAAAAGTTTAGCCTGCTATATATGCATTCATACCCTCAGTGACACAATGTTCCAATGGCTCATTTTTACAGGAAAAATCTAAATAAGGCCCATGTTCAAGGTTTAATGTTCTCCTTTAGCAAGTTATGTGATCATTCGTAAGACTAAACTGTGTCTTGACAGTCCTCTGAGAAATTTTAGTATTTTTTCACTAAAATTTCAGAATCCTAGTGTAGTTCATGAAACTTGGGAAGGGAAAAAAAAAAACCTTCAGAGATCTGCCTTCATGCACACTTTGACAATAGAAATGACTAATATGTAAAAAGAGAGTTAGGTTTACAAAATGCCACCAATAGTTGTGGTTGGCAAAAGAGGACTTTTTTTAAGTTCTTCATAAATAAGTAGAAGGAGGAGAGAGGACAGGGGATGATCCATTACTGATTAGGTCCTTCCTCCAGTTGAGCTATTGCTTTCTCATCTGCCTGCTACTGAAGATGGCTTTGGATGCCCAAAAGTAAGATGAGTCGTTTTCTGAAACATTAAACAATCATTTGCCCTACTTCACAATCTCTGAGGTTGTGGCTAACTATACTACCTCCTGGTGGCTCACTCCTCTTCCACTCATCAGACAGATTTGTGTGGCCACCAGTTTTCATACCTACTCTACCCAAATTATGTGCAGCCACTACAAAAAGACCACTTATAGTGAGAATGAGTATGTTAACTAGCATGAATGACTCCATTTTGTTTTAATTCTCCATTTTATGACCAAGTAATTTTTATATAAGATGTTATATAAGATGGCCTGAGCCTGGAGTCAGGAAGATGTGAGTTTAAAATCCAGCCTCAGACACTTACTAGCTGTGTTACCTTGGGCAAGTCACTTAACCTCTGTTTGCCTTAATCCAACAGAGAAGGAAATGGCAAATCACTCTAGCATCTTTGCCAAGAAAACCCCATAGACAGCATTGGCATTCACACAGTTCACAGAGTCACACAGCATTGGACACAACTGAACAACTAAACAATTGAACAACAGCAGTTGTTATATAAGCTGGTTTTCTATAATAAAATAAATACTTGAATACAGTTTGCAGATGACATGTGTGTCCTCCAAATCTGGTAAATAACTACTAATAAAATGTGTATTTCCCTCAAATCTAATAAGCAACTATTAATGATTTGTGTGTCTCATGTCTTGTAAATAGCTACTAATAAACATATATGTGTATCCTCCAAATTTGGTAAACACCTAGTAATGGCATGTATGTATGTGTGTGTTTGTGTGTGTGTGTGTGTGTGTGTGTGAGTCCCAAATCTGGTAGACAATTGGTAAGCACCGGCTAATAATGTTAGAAGACTAAAACTTTGAGAGATAGTTCCCTTTCATTATAAGTTTGGGTGACAAATCACTAAGTAGCCCTTAGATGTAACTTAAAATATAACTCTTAAACCATAGAAACCCATCAAAGGCTCAGCCATCAATCTGGTTCTGTATGGCCATGAAAACTGACTCCTGAACACTTGAAGATTCAAGTATCCCCATGTTTGTTTGAAAAAGCTTATTGATGGTCAAAATGCCACTTCAGAGGGAGATACCTGGCCACTGGCTGGGCAGAGAGGGAACTTGTTCTGAGCACCAGTAAGAGACATGATTATCAGGACCTCTAGGAATCAGGTTGTTAATTTGTTCCTTAAAGGGTAGATATTTGTATTTATATTTCAAACCCCAAAGGCCATTGGTAAAGGACCCTCTCCTCACTAGTGGAAATTAATGTCTCTTGGTTGTCCTTCTCTTGGAAGCTCTTGAAGGAAGTATTAGGGTCAGCGTCAGGAGAATTGCTGAAGCCCCATGTTCTAACTCTCATCAGTTCCTTCCTGCTTCCACACATGACACCAAAAATGCAGGACTTTCCATTGCCTCTAGGGAAATAAGTTGCACCTTCACCAGCTGTGAAAAATATTGTGGTGGAATTATGATCGCACTGATATAGTTATTCTTTTTAATGATGACTGTTGTAACACCCATGCCTTCTCATCCCACTTAACTCTTGCAGAATTATTCTATAAATCTGTCTCTGAGAGTCCATCCAAAATTCTAGGGGTTTTCCTCTAGATGTATTGCTACCGCATGGATACCAACATAGTACAAGAGCCATCTATAGACTCACCCTTGCCAAGTGACTGACACAGTCATCCTTTACATATAAATATTTCACTGATAGTTCCCTTTAGGATATTTCCATTGTGTTTTTTTTTTTTCACTAGCAATGCACTGTAGCTTGTTTATGCTCAGCA
>NW_020948871.1:0-34529 GCF_900497805.2 Vombatus ursinus | reverse complement strand
GCAACATTCCTGTCTGGGAACTAATACCAAATGAAGATTAATAGTGGCATGCTGTGAGGTAATGAATGATATTTATTACTGTTACTATTACTATTACTAATATAATTATTATTATTATTGCATGGTGAATGGATGTTGTTGTACCATATGGACATCTCTGGGTTTGGGTTTAAGCTCTGGTTGGGAAAGATTTTTAGTATTTCATTTGTTTATTCTAGCATCCTTGTTGTGACTCAGAAGCAAAAAGCTGGTGGTCTGGAACATTAGAGCTATTATCCAGATAGAATAATAACTACAAATGGGGGGAAACTAGATTAATTAAATCAATTAGTGTAGAGGTGAGAGAGGTGAGGCAGGCATATATTTTCCCCCATTGGTTTGGAACTGTGATTTCGCTAATGTAGGGAAGTGGTTTGGAGTTCGAGGTTCACCATGATGGTCCAATGCATTTGTGCTAAAAATTCAACAGTTCTTTAAGTAGCAACATTATTGCAGAACATCATGATTTGCATATTAAATTATACTGGGGTTTCACAATACAATTTTGGTGGCTTTGAAAGGGGTTTACTATGAGGAAACTCCACTTCCTAATGCATAGCTGGGTATATTTTCTCGCTAAGATTACTCTTAGAGAATTGCCTGGGGCACTAAGAAATGAAGTTACTTGCTCAGGGTGACAAGACCCTCTATGTTTCAGAAGCAGGACTTGAAGGCAGGACATCTTGAATCTGAGGCTTGATCTCTATCCACTTCACCCTGTTCTCTCTCTATTCAAATCATAAAGCCTCCAAAATGGCATATGGGAAAAGGTGAAGTGAAAGTGAAGGTTCATTAGACAGAGGGCCCAAGTACTGCACAAAATGGGGAAGGGAATGATCCTTTATTAAGTGCCTGCTATGTGGAAGGCATTGGGCTAAATGTTTTATAAATATTACACTTGAGCTTCATTGTACAGTTGAGGAAACTGAGGCACACAAAACCTAAGTGACTTGCTCAGGGACACACAATTAGTAAGTTTCTGTGAATAGCTTGAACTCAGTTCTTCCTGACTCTAGGCCTAATGCTTTATGCACTATCATCTAGCTGCCTCTAAATATTAAAAAAATCTGGAGGAAGACTTTCACAATATTAGAAAGATTCTCTGTGAAAGAAATATGGAAAAAATGACAAGAATCATATAGATAGGAATAGATTTATTGGCAGAGATATAAGAGGAACACTGGAGACTTCCTAGATTAATCCCTTCATTTCACAAATAAGGAAAGTAGGACCCAGATTGATAAAATAGGTCCCACAGGGACAAAGTACCCTGTATAAGATTTGTACTCTGACCTTCTAACTCCTAATTCAGAAGCTGGATGGATTAGCCAGATCACTAAAATAATACATATATTGGATGTATTGCAGTATGGAGGAAAACATATTTTTAAAATTTTGTTTTGTTTTTAGACCAGAGTTACCCAAATTAACTGTGTTGATCAAATATCCACTTTACAAGTACACACATATTGACCTTAGAGCCTCACATTATTTCATTTTCTCAAATAACAGCACATATGTAAATTTAGAGACAGTTTGGTTTATTAGGACAAGTACTGAACTTGGTTGGAAAACCTGACAACAAATGAAATTCTAGTCCTGACACTAGTTGTATGACCTTGTGATCCTGGGAGAGTTAAGTCAATCAACTAATATTTCATTAAGCTCCTACTACTTGCTAGATGCCATGCTAAGTGCCAAGGACATCAAATTAGTCAATAAATATGCAAAGAAGAGCAAAAAAATCCCTACTGTCAAGGAACCCAGTCTAATGGTGGAAACAACATGCAAACAACTATGTACAGACATGGTAAACATAGGATAAATTGAGGGTGTCCTCAGAGGGAAGTCACTAAGATTAAGGAGGACATGAGAAAGTTTCTTGTAGAATGCAGGCCTTCAGATGAAACTTGAAGGATGCCTAGAAACCTAGGAGCCAGAAAGTCACATTACCTCTTCTTGCCTCAGTTATGTCATCCACAGAATGGGGACAATGGTCTTTGCACTATTTATCTTATACAATTGTGAGAAAAACAATTTCTAAACCTTAAAGTACTACTTAAGCATGGCTTGATATACTAGTTTTAAGCACCCATATGCATATCACACTGATAGGGAGCAGTGGAATATGGGGGAAAGAGCTCCTGGAATCAGGAAAGAACAGAGTTCCAATCATGTCTCTGCCACTTAATGTGTCAGTACTATGTTAGTGGCTGGAGATAAAAGTACAATTAAAGAACTAATCCCTACTTGCAAGGAGCTCACATTCTAAATGCAAATTAGATAATGTGTGGAAAACACTTTCGAAACCTTAAAAATATATTTTAGACTGTTAGCATGGCATAACAGTCTGGGTTCAAATCCTACTTCTGAAACACATTGCCTATATAATCCAAGGGATACCCTTAACCTCTCAGTGGCCCCAAGCAATGCCTTAAGATTACAAATTGCAGAGAAGAAGCTTATCTGAGCTTCTTACTAGAGGTCCCATACATTAATGAAATCACAGGCTCAGTCCTACTCCCACCCAATTATTATTATAATATGATTTCAATAAAAATGATACTTAGTCTTTAAAAATGTACCATCTAAGATGATCTTTCTCTCTTTGTGTGCCTTCCTAGAATGGGGGATAAGTCTCTTTACTTATATTAAAGGCTGTTATCTTTACATTATAGGACTGTAGAACATGCATGCTAAAGATTGTTTTTCTCTGTTTTCCTTACTTTCTGTTAATGGATGCAACTTTTTAATCAAACAGTGCAGGCTTATCATTAAAGATTTGTCTACTTTTTTCTGCCTAGGTATCTAATTCATTGCAAAATTGAAGGTCCCTTCAGGCTCTAAAATTGGGTGATTTTTATAAGATAAGTTAAGATATAACGCACAATTATGGAAGAGACACAAATATTAGAAAATCTTCCTTGAAAGCCTATTTGATGAAGGAATTATTGTAAAGAGAAGATATAACTCTGATTATGGGAGAACTGAAACTAGATGTCATAGATGTCACTTATCTGAGACCACTCAATCAATCATAGATTCATAGCACCTGGAAGTGATCTTGAAAGTTATAATAGCTAATCTCATTAATTTACAGATGAAGGAAACTCAGGCCTAGAGAGGTCAAGTGACTTGCCCACAGTCAAATATCTAGCTTAGGACATTAAATATAAAGAGGAAAGTTAGAAGAAATAATGAATTGGCCAAGTTTGAAGGGAATCCTTTCCTAGTTTGTTTCAAACCATTTAGTCCATTACCTGGACTGTGAGATAGGAAAAATATATATAGACAACCATTAGCTGACTAAATATTCATAAAATTATATTGTTGTTTTGAGAGAGAAAGCAAACAAAATAGCATTGGGTGATACAAATCCGAGCATAAACTAAGAACCTCAAAGTATTCTTTTAATTACTTTTTATGCTAATGATGCACATATTAAATTTCAGTCTTATTTGTTGCTCTACATTTAGGGAGAAATAAATGGATATTGAACAAAGAAAAAAAAAGGCCTCCATCTTTACAAAACACTTAAAAAGGAGCTTTTGGTGTGATGCTGCAATAGGTACTGTAACCAAAAAAATTAGACAAATATGGTATATTTGTCCTGAGTAAATATAAGGTAAATAGAGCTTT
Organism: Vombatus ursinus; assembly: GCF_900497805.2. Taxonomy (NCBI): domain Eukaryota; kingdom Metazoa; phylum Chordata; class Mammalia; order Diprotodontia; family Vombatidae; genus Vombatus; species Vombatus ursinus. The sequence continues at coordinate 30,851 of NW_020948871.1, read as the reverse complement.
GAAACAGGAGTTTGGAATGGATGACCTCCTGAAGTCCTTTTGAAACCCAATTTTGATGATGTCTAATGCCTACCCTTTCATTTAATGAATTGTTGAATAATGAGTCTTTCGTTAGACTTTATATGAGTGTCCTGATAAATATATAACCATTAATATTATAATGGATGGATAGAATTATGCATGGTGAAGGCCCTAGTAAAGACAGGAAGTAAAGGATGAAGGTATAGAATGAATACATGTAGAAAGAAATGTTTGACAATAATGATAGTAATAGGACTAAGAAATCATTTGTCTCATCAGGTAATTATGTAATAATCATTCAAAATCAGGTTAAATACTTTTATGGGGAAGAGAACCATTCAGCTTTTTTTTTTTGCGTACTCTAGTCTTTTGAATTGAGTTGAATGAGGTCTCTGACAAATCTATGCATTGGTATTCTTTAATGTAGCCATACATCACAGGTATTCTTTGTCTATTTCTTTTTTCTTAATAGTATTTTGTTTTTCCTCCCAATTACATGTTAAGATAGTTTTTAACATTCATTTTTGTAAAATTTTGAGTTCCAAAGTTTTCTCGCTTCCTCCTCCTTCTTCTCCTTCCCCAGGACAGCAAAGAATCTGATATAGGTTATATACGTACAAGTATGTTAAACATATTTCCATATTAGTCATGCTGTGAGAGAAGAATCAGAACAAAAAGAGAAAAAAAACATGAGAAAGAAAAAACATCAAAAAAATGAAAATAGTATGCATTTAGACTCCATATTTTTTTTTCTGGATGTGGTTAGCCTTTTCCATCACAAGTCTTTTGAAATTGTATGGGATCATAGTATTACTGAGAAGAGTTAAGTTTATGTCAGAGTTGATCATCACAAAATACTGCTGATACTGTGTACAATGTTCTCCTGGTTCTACTCACTTCCCTCAGCATCAGTTCATATAAGTCCTTCCAGGTTTTTCTGAAATTTGCCTGTCATCGTTTCTTACAGCACAATAGTATTTCAGTCATAAACCCTAACTTGTTCGGCCATCCCTCAATTGATGGGCATCCCCTTAATTTCCTACTATTTGCCACCACAAAAAGAGCTGCTATAAACATTTTTGTACATGTGAGTCCATTTCCCTTTCTTATGATCTCTTTAGGATACACACCTAGTAGTGACACTGCTGGATCAAAGGGTATACACAGTTTTATAGCCCTTTGGGCATAGTTCTAAATTGCTCTTCAGAATGGTTGGATCAGTTCACAACTCCACTAGTAATGTGTTAGTGTTCCAGTTTTCCCACATCTTCTCCAACATTTGTCATTTTCCTTTTCTCTCATATTAGCCTATCTGATAGGTGTGAGGTGGTAGCTCAGAGTTGTTTCGATTTGCATTTCTCTAATCAATAGTGATTTAGATAATTTTCATATGATTATAGATAGCTTTAATTTCTTCCTCTGAAAACTGCCTGTTTATATCCTTTGACCATTTATCAATTGGGGAATGACTTGTATTCTTATAAATTTGACTCAGTTCTTTATATATTTTAGAAATGAGGCCTTTATCAGAAACACTGGCTGTAAAAATTGCTTCCTAACTTTCTGTTTTCCTTCTAATCTTGGTTGCATTGGTTTTGTTTGTGAAAAACCTTTTTAATTTAATGTAATCAAAGCTATCCATTTCTCTTGTTTGGTCATAAATTCCTTCCTTCTCCATAGATCTGACAGGTAAACTATCCCTTGCTCTCTTAATTTGCTTATGGTATCATCCCATATGTCTAAATTATGTAGCTATTTTGACCTTATCATGGTATAGGGTGTGAAATGTTGGTCTATGCCTAGTTTCTGCCATACTATTTTCCAGTTTTCCTAGCAGTTTTTGTTAAATTGTGAGTTCTTATCCCAGAAGCTGGATCTTTAGGTTTATCAAACAGTGGCTTATTATAGTCATTGACTACTGTGTCTTGTGTACCTAACCTATTCCGCTGATTTGCCACTTTATTCCTTAACCAGTACCAAATAGTTTTGATGATTGCCACTTCATAATATAGTTTCAGATCTAATATGGCTAGGCTATCTTCTTTTGCATTTTTCATTAATTTCCTAGATATTGTTGACATTTTGTTTTTCCAGATGAATTTTGTTATTATTTTTATAGCTATGTAAAATCATTTTTTGATATTTAATTAGAAATGCTCTTTGCAAATTTCTGAGTTATTTCCCTTATAAATGAGAAGTACATCAATGTTTGAATTTGAGTAGTCATTTGGCTGAGTTTGCCCAGTCTTAATTTAACTTTTTTTTAAAATAATATTTTATTCTCCCCCAATTACATGTAAAAAAGATTTTTACGATTCATTTTTAATGGTATTTTTTTTGTTTTCAACATTTACTTCCACAAGATTTTGAGTTCTAAATTTTCACTCCATCTCGCCCCTCCCCCACCCCAAGATGGCATGCATTCTAAATACACCTTTCCCCTAGTCTGCCTTCCCTTCTATCTCTCCCCCCCTTCTCTTATCCCCTTTCCCTTCAATTTTCCTGTAGGGCAGGATGGATTTCTGTACTCCATTTCCTGTATTTCTTATTTCCCAGTTGCATGTGAAAACTTTTTTTTAAACATGTGTTTTTAAAACTTTGGGTTCCAAATTTTCTCCCTTCCTCCCTCCCCACCCACCCTCATTGATAAGGCAAGCAACTAAATATAGGTTATATATGTGCAGTTATGCAAAACACATCCATAGTACACATGCTGTGAAAAACTAACTCTATTTCCCTTAATCCTATCCTGCCCACCCATTTATTCTATTCTTTCTTTTGACCCTGTCCCTCCTCAGAAGTATTTGCTTCTGATTACTCCCTTTCCCAATCTGCCCTCCTCTCTATCATTCCCCTACTCTCTTGTCCCCTTCCCCCACTATTTTCCTGTAGGGTGAGACAGATTCCCACACCCAATTGAGTGTGTATGTTATTCCCTACTTAAGTCAAATCCTGTGGGAATAAGATTCACTCATTCCCTCTCACCTTCCCCCATTTCCCCTCCATTGTAAGAACCTTTTCTTTTCTGTTTTTTTTTTTTTGTGGGATAATTTACCCCATTCCACCTCTCCCTTTCTCTTTCTCCTAGTATATTCCTCTCTCACTCCTTAGTTTTATTCTCCAGATATGACCCCTTCATTTTCAACTCACCCTGTGCCCTCTATATATCTATCTATATCTATATATAAGTACATATAATTTTTTCCCCTCCAACTACCCTAATACTGACAAAGGTCTCATGAGTTACAAATATCATCTTTCCATGCAGGAATGTGAAGAGTTCAACCTTAATAAGTCTCTTATGATTTTCTCTTTCCTGTTTGCTTCTTCACGTTCCACTCGAGTCTTGTATTTGAAAATCAAATTTTCTATTCAGTTCTGGTCTTTTCATCAAGAATGCTTGAAAGTCCTCTATTTAACTGAATGACCATTTTTTCCCCTGCAGGATTATACTCAGTTTTGCTGGGTAGGTGATTCTTGGTTGCAATCCTATCTCCTTTGCCTCCGGAATATTATATTCCATGCCCTGCGGTCCCTTAATGGAGTAGCAGCTAAATCTTGTGTAATCTTGATTGTGTTTCCACAATACTTTAATTGTTTCTTTCTGGCTGCTTGTAATATTATCTCCTTGACCTGGGAACTCTGGAATTTGGCTACAATATTCCTAGGAGTTTTCCTTTGGGGATCTCTTTCAGGAGGAGATTGGTGGATTCTTTCAATTTCTATTTTGCCCTCCGGTTCTAAAATATCAGGGCAGTTTTCCTTGATACTTTCTTGAAAGATGATGTCTAGGCTCTTTTTTTGATCACAGCTTTCAGATAGTCCAATAATTTTTAAATTCTCTCTCCTGGATCTATTTTCCAGATCAGTTGTTTTTCCAATGAGATATTTCACATTGTTTTCTAATTTTTGATTCTTTTGGATTTGTTTTACAGTGTCTTGATTTCTCATAAAGTCACTGGCTTCCAATTGCTCTATTCTAATTTTTAAGGAAGTATTTTCTTCAATAATCTTTTGGACTTCCTTTTACATTTGTCCAGTTTTGCTTTTTAGGGCATTCTTCTCCTCATTGGCTTTTTGGACCTCTTTTGCCATTTGGGTTAGGCTATTTTTTAAGGTGTTATTTTCTTCAGTATTTTCTGGGGTCTCCTTTAGCAAGCTGTTGACTTGCTTTTCATGATTTTCTTGCATCACTCTCAGTTTTTTCTCTACTTCTCTTACTTGCTTTTCAAAATCCCTTTTGAGCTCTTCCAAGGCCTGGGACTGATTCATATTTTTCTTGGAGGCTTTGGATGTAGGAGCTTTGGCTTTGTTGTCTTCTTCTGGTTGTATGTTTTGATCTTCTTTGTCACCAAAGTAAGATAATATAATCTGACTCTTTTTGCACTGCTTACTCATGATGCTGGCCAATTACTTGAGTTTTAAACTCTTTGTTAAGGTAAAAGTCTGCTTCCAATGTGAAGAGTGTACTGTCACAAGCTTCAGGGATTTGTACAGCTGTTTTCAGAGGTACTTCTAGGGACCTGTAAATTTACAGTTCTTCCAAGGTGGTATGATAAGGGGCGAGGTATTTCCTCTCCACAGCCACAAGCTCCACCAGGCCAGCACTCCTCCTCACCCCAGGACCACCCCTCAGAACTGTGACCCAGATCCAAGCACTAGTAAAGCAAGAGATTCCTGCCTCAGCACTGGCAAAGAGATCCTTGCAATCCCCCTCTGATCAGCCACTTGATTCCCCCTCAGTCTGTGGGCCAGAAGCTCAGGAAAAAGCTGCAGCCCCGGGCCATGCTTGAGACTTGAGGCTGAGACCTTGCTCCTCTCTCACTACAGTCACAGACTTTTCCCACTGACCTCTAAGTTGTCTTTGGCATTCAGGGGTTGAGAAGTCTGGAAACCACCACAGCTGTCTGTGATTCAGTCCACTGAAGCCTGCTCCAGGGTCGCTGTGGGCTGCGTGCCCATGCTGAACTACGCTCCTCTCCACACCCAGCACTATATACCTTTCTGATCAACCATCCAGGCTGTCTTTGGCTGGAAATTTGTTTCACTCTGACTTTTTGTGGGTTCTGCTGCTTTAGAATTTGTTTAGAGCCATTTTTTTTAGGTATTTGGAGGGCTTTGGGAGAGAGCTCAAGACAGTCACTGCTTTCCCTCTGACATCTTGGCTCCGCCCCTCCTTAAGATTAATTTTTTAAAAAGTTTTGTGTTCCAAATTCTATCTATCCTACCTCTCACCCCTCCCCTCCTCTCTGAGACAGTAAGCAATTGAATATAGATTACAAATGAGCAGTCACATAAAACATTTTGATATTAGTCATTTTCTACAAGAAGATTTGAACAAAAAGAGAGAAAGAGGAAAAAAAAGAAAGGAAGGAAGGAAGAAAGGAAGGAAGGAAGAAAGAAAATGAAAAATAGTATGCTTCAGCTGGCATCCAGACAACATCAGCTCTTTCTCTGGAGGCAAATGTTATTTTTCATCATGAGTCTTATAAGATTGTCTTGGATCTTGCTAAGATATTGCTATGAATTATTCTTCATTCACCGTTCTTTCTCATACAATATCACTGTGTATAATGTTCTCCTGGTTTTGCTCACTTCACTTTGTAGCAGTTCATGTAAATCTTTCCAGGATTATCTGAAATCATCCTGCTTGTCATTTTTTATGGCACAATAATATTCCCTTGCAATCATATACCACAACTTTGCCATTTCACATTTGATGAGATCCCCTCAATTTCCAATTCTTAGCTATCACAAAACGAGCTGCTCTAAATATTTTTGTAGAAATAGGTTCCCCCCCTTTATAAAATCTTTTTGTATACAGACCTAGCAGTGGTATTACTGAATCAAAGTGTATGCACAGTACCTGTGCCTTTGGGCATAGCTTAACTTAATTTAACTTTTGATAAAAAACACTTTCAAATATTGGTTCCCCTGGCATACTACAGGTAGCAAGGCCAGGCCATGGGAAAATATAAAGAAGATAATGTTTTTCCTCTGTACCCCTCTTCTTCTTAGAGTCTCCTCCCTTTTCCACTATAATTTCTGGTTTCCAGTGCATTTTCCTTTTACAAAGTCTATCTTTAGGAAATCATTTTACATTAGTCATTAATCCTTTTTAGTATGACCTACAGGTTGAGATTACTTTGCAAAGGGGAGGCCTTGCATTGCCTCCCTGAAGTCACAGGTGCTTCTATCAATTAGGCTTATACCTAAGGATGGAAGTCATCTTTAGACATGACTACAATTTAATGGGGCTTGAAGTGTCCTATATGGCACACTCCAAAGATCAGGTACCTGGAGTGCACCTGGAAATTTCTGGAAATTCCATGGATGTGGTGCCTCAGTACTTGGCACCTATGGAAATGAGGAACTTCCTGTTCACTTCTAGCCATGTGATGGTACAGTACTAAAAGGGTTTAGTGCTTTGAGATAATAAAGCTACTCCTTTACTGGCCTCTGAGCAAAAAGAGCTGATAACTCAATGGATATTTAAAAGAAACTAATCCTGCCCTGCATGTTCACTTCCTTTCTGGATTCCCATCCTATTAGGACTGTTTGGGTCATCTTTCTAAGAGGGGAAAGGAAGGAGCAGCTTCCTTCATACTCTAAACTAGCTACCATGCAACCAAGAACACATGGCAACCAGAATACATATTCTACCTAGGCAAGCCTGAGACTAAATTTTGAGCCTCATCTTTTATGTTTATTTATTTATTGTTTTAGTTTAGGTAAATAAGTATCTAACCTGAGATTAATATGTCCTGGCTTAGAGTCTGTCCACCTTACTAACTGGAGAGTTTAAGGCATCCTAGGTTCTTTTGGTTAGTGAGAGCTTACTGACAGCCTAGGGAGGTGTGCCTGATAACTATCCAAACACTCTTGGTGAAGATGATCACCAGCAAGACAATGGGTCCTTGTCCAACTCATATTGTAGAAGACATGAACCAGAAGTTGTTTGGACAATGCAGAAATGAGGGGTAATATAACAATGTCTATTCAAAAATCCCACCCCATCCCCACAAAAAAACCTGCTATATATTCTGATAATATTTAAATTTCAACCTTTTGGAAAAGTATAACTATAGTTTTAAATTAAGTGACTGAATCTTTTTAAGTATTTATGTCACTTTTTATACTAATGAAGTCAGATTTAGATAACTGGAGAAATATTAATTGTCCATAGATGGTCAGATCCAATATAATTAAAATGACAATTCTACCTAAACTAATCTATTTTTTCAATGCCATTCCAATTAAATTACCAAAAATTATTTTATTGAGCTAGAAAAACAATAATAAAATTCATTTGGAAGGACAAAAGGTCAAGAATTTCAAAGGAATTAATGAAAAAATGTAAAAGAAGGAGGTTTAGTAGTACCAGATCTTAAACTATATTACAAGGTAGTAATTATCAAAACTGGCTAAGAAATAGAAGGGTGGGTCAGTAGAACAGAATAGCTATAGAATGCACAGTAGTAAATGATTATGTTAACCTTCTGTATATTTTAAAGTAAATCCTTCACTATCACTGAGGAACAAAGAAAGAGGGTACCAAAGGAACAAGGGATGTTTTGTCATTTTGCCCTTTCCTTAGTGCCAAGACAAAAACATTTCATGACTTTGTTTTCTGGGCTGATCTTTAGAGAGAGGACATAATTTGTCTATAGGCAATCTTTCCAGCTAATTTGAATCTGTTCAAACTTATGCTATGTTGGCCTAGCTTTCAAGAACTCAGTGTCAACTCTACTTTCAGGTGACACTTCAGAGGAGGTTCTTTATTCATGTGACAGTAGCGATGAGACATCTGCTAGAGCTCTCTATCTCCTCTGTTTCTGTCCTTGTCTCTCTCTGCTCTGAATAGAGAAGTTGAAGACTTGTCTTAATATTTGAATTCTTTAAAAAGTGGGAGGAAGTGATCAGTGGGATTCCTATTCAAAACCTGATTCTGATCAATAAGGAGGAACTTGAAAGAAAAGTCAGATATATCCTGACATAATCCCCAAATTTGGGAGAATGGATTTCAGATTTCAGAGAAAGAATAGATATGACCATTTGTTCCAAAATTCTTCAGGCAAGAAATACGTGATGCTTTCAAGAATGAAATTCCGATAATAAAGAAAAAGTGGAGGAGACTGCCAAAAGAGAATAAAGATAATTGTCACTACCAAGAGTCTATCTTACCCAAAGTTCAAATGGAATTATTCCTTTTGGAGTGCTGGACCTGGAGTCAGAAAGACCCAAGTTCAAATCTGGCCTCAGATACTTACTAACTGTGGAACCCTGAGCAAGTCACTTAACCTTTGTTTGCCTCAGTTTTCTCATCTGTAAAATATGCATAATAATTGCCCTAGGGCTGTTATTAGAATCAAATGAGATAATGATTGTCAAGCATTTAGAACAGTGTGGCACATAGTAAGCATTATATAAATGTTAACTATTATTATTGTTATTATTGATGGTGAAGTTATTCATGTATCTGTCTATAGATGATACACAAACTGATTACATCAAACCCTAAAATATTACAGGGCTTCCCTCAATGAGCTGCATGTATATTCAAGAGATTGGTTTAATAATCCATTCAGTGAACACTAATTAAATGAAAATGCCTATTGTTTTTACTGTGGCATGCAGTTATATATCAATCCATTGAGTTAGTGTATATACACACACACACATACATATATAAGTATGTGTGTGTATATATATAGGTATATGTATATGTGTGTATATGTGTATGTGTATATATTTTGTTCTGGTACCAAGTGGACTACAGCTTCTCTGAGTTTTCCTTCATGTCTGAGATTCTGCCATTCTATAACCTGAAGAAATTCATTGGTTTGAGGGAATAGTGATGAGCCTTCCCAGTATTCTTTAGTCCATCTCACTTTTTTCTTCCAAATCAGAAAACTATTGTAGTTGTTTCCCAATAAATATATCCTTTCCAGAAAGACATAGTAATTGAACAAATTAGTGTATTCTTATCACAATCTTTAAATTTTCATTAGGTGTACTCTAAAATATTTAATCAAAAATTGATTTTCTATCCAGGGCACTTTGCTGATAATGTGTGAAAGTGACAATAGCAAGTCATTATCAAGAAATAATAGGAGAAATAGAACCAATCAATGTTCACTGATTGGTAAAGGTAGTGATCCATGGTGGTTTTATTGCTGATGCTTAGACGTGATAATAAATCAAATGTGACTATTATCATTTGTTGCTATTCCCTGAACTACTTAGCTTTCTAGTCAGTACTAGTACCTTCCCACAATACTAATGACATGGTTGCCTGATGAAAGAATAGTTTTTTTCCCCCCTAATTGGACTATTTGTTTTTGTGAATAAAAAATAGACCCTACTTTTTGTAAGATGATTTGGGTGCTCAGGTTTTTACAAATCATAAAAAAAAGTTAGTTTTAAAATATACCCTTAGGTTTAGCTTCTAAATTTAAATTTCATTGTAGTCATTATTATGCTTGGCAATAAGAATATTTGAGATGAGCACCTAAACTTTGAGATTTTACAGTAATTTTTGGCATATGTGATTTGCTTTTTATATTTGAAAGTCTTGCTAAAAGTACTTCTACTAATGAATAGAACTGCTAAAATTCCCTTCAAAAGATTGTGTGTCTGTATGCATATGTATGCACATATACACATATATGTACGTGTGTATGAGAGAGAATTTGAGAGAGAGAGACAGAGAGACAGAGACAGAGAAACATAGAGCAGAGTGAGATCTTTTGCAGGACACCTTTAGTCAAAGATGACTGGTGAAGAACTTCTAGCAGGACAAATGGAGACTGTTATCTTTTTCTTGGTCCACATGCATTGTACTTTGGAGTCCTTCTTCATAGTCAGTTGAATCATTTTAAAGGACTGGATGCATGACTAGGTTTGATAAATGATCCTCTGGTATATCCCTTAACAAATGGCCCTGGCCAGGTATTAAAGGGTATTCCAAACACCTGAGGCATGAATAAGGTAGCTGTCAGAAACACAAGAGAGATAGGAACTATTGCATTATTGAAAAAAAAAATCCTGAGGAATACATGCAAAGATATCATGACTTTGGGAATTCCCAATCAAAGCAAGATATTCTAGTAAGTATAGGGATCTGCTTTCCTCTTTCTGTTTCTTTTCCTCACCCTCATCCCCTTCTATCTCTCCTTCAGTGATTTTTCTAAGTTCTCTTTCTCTATGCCTTTCTCCATTGATGTGCAATACTCTTCTTCATTCCCCTTGGCTCTCCAAGGCTCTGGACCCTTTATATTCATTTATCTCACAGTCCTATTCTCCATAGTTATATTACAAGCCCCTGACTGTCATCTCATGAAAACTTCCCATTATAACTTCATCACTTTACTCCCTGGAAATCTTTCCACAACCCCCCTTGCCACCTAGGGTCTTAACTTTTTCATCCTTGGATCTCCCACTATGTGGTCCCACTGTCCTGATTAATGAGTGTCTCAAGTGGCCCACTATATAAGAACAGGCTTGTTCCAGTTGTGTTGGTTGGTAATTGTTGGTAGAGAACAAACCCCAAAATCTAAAGTACATTTAGAAAGAATTTTATCACGTCATTTGGCAAAAGAGAGAGCCAAAAGGAGATATGGCTCTCTCTCTCCTTGAGTCTTTGTTATTCTCTCTCTCTCTCTCTCTCTCTCTCTCTCTCTCTCTCTCTCTCTCTCTCTCTCCCTCTCTCTCTCTCTCTCCATATATGTGTATAGATATACATATATACACATATTTATCTATATCTATATGTATTTATCTATACACATATGCATATGTATGTTCATTATATATGTGTGTATATATGTATATGTATATGTGTGTGTGTATATACATACATATATATATAGAGAGAGAGAGAGAGAGAGAGTTCAAGCAAGGGCATAAGGATATTTGCTTGATTGGCTGCACATAGACAGCAGGGAAGTTTGAGGTGTATATCAGCTAGTAAGTATAAACATTAAAATTTGTGGAATCCAAAACACAAGCTTTTGGTGTTCCCAAAACAAGACCTGGGTGGGATCTAAGCATTCTCTGAAAGACATCTGACTTTCCTGGAGGATCTGTCTCTGAGGTCTGTCTGACCTCTACTATAAACTTTGAGTTAGAAAATTTCTAGCCATATAAAGCTAGGTTCAAATGATATTAATAAATAATTTTCTCCACATGCTTACTCATTAGAATGTTAACATTCTATCATCACATAACCCCTTCCAATTACTCCAATAGATTTTCCTTTATAAATTTCTCTTGTATCTTGTGTTTCTTTTTCTAAGTTCTTACTTTTATTTTTAGTTTTTTTAGTCATAAATACCTGAAAGTCCTCAATTCCATTAAATTTATATTCTACCCCCATTGTATTATACTGAGCTTAGCTTTACAAGGTGTCATTCTTTATTAAAAGCCTGTATCTTTTGACTTTCTTAACATTGTAATTCAAGATTTCCTTTCTTTAATGGTAGAAGCTGTCAAGTCTTAAGTGAACCTGACTAAGTTCTTGGTACTTGAACTGTTTCTTTTTGGATGCTTGAAGTCTTTTTTTTTTTTCCTTTAACTGGGATGCTTTGAATTTGGACTATGACATTCACATAACTTCTTTCCTGAGGTGATTGTTAGATTTTTTTTTCCTACCTAAACTGTGCTCCTTGTTTCTAAATGTATTAGAAACATTTTTAATGTTTCTAAGCAATTTTAATTTAGATAATTTCTTCAAATACATGATGTACTAAAAGTTTTAGATTTGGCTATACCCAACTTAGCATCCAGGCTTCTAAAAAATTATCATGGTTTTCAAGATGATGAACGATTATTACGTTTTCTCTCCTTGACCTACTTTTCAAGTCAGTTATTTTGAATAATATGTATCTTTTTTTTCCAATCGTTTGACTTTGTTCTGATACTTCTTTATGCCTCATTGTTTTCTTTTAGGTTCATTCTAGTTTTGAAGGAATCCATTTCTTGGGTAAAGTTTTGGGTTTGTGGGAAGGAGTTAAGCTGGAGAGTATAAGCCACATGTTTTCTTCTGAACCAAGACTCATATTCTTAGACAAGAGATACTTGAGGAGTGGCAGCTAGATCAAATTCTAATCTAAAATCTTTCTTGGAGACAGGATGAGAGTTTACTTAGCCTTGGTCAGTTCAGATCCTGCTTGCTCCATCTACAAGCTGAACTGCTTTTATGACCCTTCTACTCTCTGAATAAGAAGAAAGGTCAGATTGGGTCTCAGAAATATCGCTTCATGCTATTAGGGAACCATGCCTCTATATTTAGATATCCTGTTATATATGTACATACGTAATATAATAAATTCGATATGTACTTTCATGTTACTTTCTGCTTGTCTGGGACATTAAAAATGCTTCAATGACCTGTTTTTCTCCTTTTTTTCTTTTTTATATGGGGGTAATTCTCTAGCTAGCTCTTTTTTTTCATCTTCCCAAATATTAAAAAAATTGACAAATAATTATAGTCAAAACAAATTCACATATTTTCTTATCAAAATATATATCTAATTTTGAACTTTGAGTGCATTACAACTACCAGAAAATGGATAGCATGATTCCCCATCAGTCTCCTGAAATAATGGTTGGTCATTGCATTGATTAGAGTTCTTAAATCTTTGAGAGCTGTCATTACAATGCTATTGTTACTGCACAAATTGTTACCCAGTTCTGCTCACTTTACTCCATACCAGTGCATACAAGTCATTCCAGGATTCTCTAAAACTATCCTCTGTAACATTTTTTACAGGTATATTTTTATAAAAAATATTTCATAAATGCCCTTTTTACTCAAAAGTCATTTTTTTATATCACCTGACCCCAGTACTGAAGTCTCTCTAGAAACTAAGAAAAACAAGTTAAGTAAAAACAACTGGTATAGTGTATCAACAGTTTTATTTAGTTCCCCCACCATAGTTCCTCACCTCTTTGCCCAGAGGAAGAGAGAAGTAATTACATGAATAATATGTAGCTTCAAGTACTACATGAGAGATAATTTTATACACAATTTTCATGAGTGCATTTGTCATTATGATCAGAGGCAGGCAGGACGTACATTTATTTTTCTTTCTTTTTGCTCTATTACAAACAGCTCTATTCTGAGTTTCTCTAATTGGGTCAAGTATATACTCATTTTCTCTGATCAAGCAACTTGTGAGTTCCCAAGAGCTTTTGGAGCAAATTCTGGGAATCATTTCATTTTGGCAGTTTTATGTTGTGAAATGTAGTTCAGAATTCTCATCTAGCTTTTGAGGCTCTCATTTTACAAAATACCCAGTGTAAATTTGGTCCTGGATCCTAATAATGAACTATTCCTTCATTGCACCCTCAATTTCTGAAACTTCTTCCAAAACAGCCCTTATGTTCTTTTATATAATAAATATTCCATTGATCTTCATTTTACTTGATCAGTTTTCTTAAACAACCCCTCCCCTTTTTTTCCCCTTAAACAACTTTCCAGCTTTATCAGGTGTACTGTACGTTGCAGTAGAAAATCCATTACAATGACATTTTGTATAAAAAAATGTCAAACACAAGCTCATCTTCCTTTCATTTCAGTGACAGGCAAAGTGAGTCTTTGAAATTCTAGAGAAAATGTGCTCTTTTTCAAGGAGGCAAGTAAAGGCAAAAGTTGAGGAAAACTGTAGAGAAATAGAATTGTAATAACATATGACCCTTTTCACATTGAACTTAGGATCACAGAATTTTAGAAATGTAAAGATGCTTAAAAATTATCTAACCCAGGGTTCTTTTTTCTACAGCTAAGGAAAATGGAGCCAAGAAAGGTTAAAGAATATGCTGAAAGTCACATGGCTAGATGATGACAGAGTTGGAACTAGAACCCAAGTCTAGCCAGAAATGTCCACTACAATATAGATTCTTATAAAGCCTAGATTTACTCAAATGCCAGTAAACTGCAAGGAACAAGAGTTGCACTGATGAATCAAATAATAAAAAATATTATAAAATAATAGAGATATGTCTTCTAGAAGTCTCATAGTCCATGTCATGGGAAATGAGCACAACAAATATTTTGCCCCCATTATGTATAAAAGGAAACTGGAATTCAAGGAGACCAAGTCCCAAATATGAATATTGGTAATCTTGGACTGGGAACACAACTCATATGGTACATGTGTGTAATGAAATATTATTGTGCTATAAGAAACGATAAGCATGATGAATACAGAAATATACGAACTGATGCAAAGTGAAATAGGGCCAGGAAACAATGTAAATGGAAAGAACACCCAAAACAAAGTGACCAAAACTGAATGAGCAAGTCATTTAACCTCTGTCTGCCTCAGTGCCTTATCTGTAAAATGGGGTTAATAATGATACCTACTTCCCAGAGTTGTTATGAGGATAAAATAAGAATATTTGTAGTGTTTTGCAAACTTTAAATTGCTAGATTAGTGTTAGCTATTGTTATTATGATTATGCTATTTTTGTTGTTGTTGCTTAATTACAAAGAATAAGCTTGGCCTCAAAGAAGATATATGAGAAGACATCTCCCCCTGCTCCTTAGCAGAGTTTGGTATCTATGGGTATGGTATGTTGCCAATAACATCAGATTTTTAATGTATCGATTGGTTTTAATATATATTTTATTTTCCTTTTCTCTTTGTCCTTTTTCCTCCATCTCTTTCTTTTCCTCTTCTTCTCTTTTTCACCCTCCCCCTCATTCCTCTTTGTTATAAACATAATGGGATTGGGGGAAAGGGGACTAGTCAATGAGCCAAGTCCTTCTGAACATGTACAGCATGCTTGACTAACAAAATCTCCACATGAGCTTGACCATGTGCTGATATTGACTGTACTTTGCTTACCATGTGAAGAAGATAGTCCTTTAGATTAGCAGATGAGTTAGAACTGGGGTACTTAAAAATAACTGCCAGGGTATTTCCCTCTTTCCTCCCTGGCTGAGTTTGAGCAAGATAAACATGTTGTAAACTTCTTCGTGGGGAGAGACCTATACCACCCCCCCCCACCTAGGGATCAACATGTGGCTTTTGAAAATGGGCCTCTGCTCTTTGCCTCTTTGAATTTACCTTTTCCTTCTTTTAGGTGAAGGAATATTAATACCTATAATGTTGTGATATTTGAAAGCTCATGACAGCAAACCACCACAAGTCCAGTGTTAGGAGTCTAGACCAGAATTTGCTACTAAATGAAGAGCTAGCATAGCCCCAAGGAGCAGGAACCAATCCCATCAATAGCTGAGAAGCAGATTTCCAGTAGTTATACCAAATTCAGAAGTAAATTTGATAGGGGAAAAGTTTATAGCAGTTACTTTAAGTTTGATCTCTCACTCCCCAGGGATCAAGGCTGTATATGGTAGAATGTGCCTTTAGATGGAAGGAAATGTTTGTATGTCTATTCTTACTATATCTTCCAAGTTAATATCACTTTGTAAAAGCTAACTTATGATATTGGAGCACTAATCATTGACTACTGATGTTTAGGAGAACACATTGGAATAGGGGCTCAAGTGGATGGTGTTAGAGATAGACCTATTGCTCCTCAGGAATATGCCTAGAATCCTGAGGGATAGCAGTATCTAGCTTAACTCTGGGAATCCAACCTAACTCATCAGTGTGAGTATGAGTTGGGACATGATACCCCATCTTTGAAAGGCTATAGAAAGGACAGATCTATAGCAATGGGTAGTGAGAAGGATACAGGGGGAAATCTGGGCGATGTAAAATCAAAAGACATCAATAAAACCTATTTAAAAAGCAAAGCGAAGCAAAACAAAATAAAATTATCAAACTCAATAGTTACTTCTTGACTTATTTTGAGAAATGAAATCTTCTTATACTTATACAGTTTGAATATAGAACATAGAAATAGTTTCTACTTTTCCTTCCTAGGGATAGGAATGGAGGAAAATGCAGGAAATAATCCACCCAAGATGTTCAACCATTTTACTACTATACTTGTTTACTTTTGGAAGGTAAAATAAGATAACCTTAAGGGGAGATAATGGAATATCAACAGTTCTCAAATCTCACATCAAGGAAACCTATCACACACAGAAACTGTTCCTCCATTATTTTTTATACCTGTAGTCAATAGTGGTTGAAGATTATACAATGCTTTTATTTGTATCATTATTATCCTTAATAGCAATGAAACATCTCAACAAAGCAGCATAACAAGAAAGTTAGGTTAACAAAAAAAATGCAACTGAAGTCATTGAAGAAACACTACATAGAAACAAATAATAATAGTAGAGTCTATTGAAATAAATGCTTTGTGCTTTACAATGAGTTTTCCCCACAACCACCCTGTGAGGTAAGTCCTATTGAACATTGATGGTTCCTGATTCCAGGTCTGACACTCTATCCAATATGCCACCTACCTAAAGGCATTATCCCTCCCCAAATACTTGATAGAACTGATAGAGTCAAATGAATGGGAGGAATAAGAAGAGAATTCCACATAGGTGAGGCAATGGTATATTTAAGTTAGATGAGTTGAGCCTTATGGAAAAAAAATTTTCACACTAGCTGTAACTGAAAAAATTAGCATATTCCATTGCCTTTGTGAAAAATTACACATCTTCATCAGTTAACAGTTCAGTTAGTATTTTAAATGACTTCTATTTTGCCACTATCTGATGATGTCTGTTTAATAAGAGAAGTACCTTTATAGACAGAATTATTCTTATTTGTACACTTATTGTGTATTTGATACCAATAGTATTTATCCAGGGAATTTATGATATAATTTAGACCATTCTCTTTCTGTCTTCTCCTGACCAAAATGTAAGGTACGGTTGTACATATTAGCCTTCCCCCAAGAGAATGTAAACTTTTTGGGAGGAGGGTCTTTTTAAGCTGTGTCTTTGCATCCTGTGTGCTTGGCATGATTCTTGGCACATTATAGGTGCTTAATAAATTCATTTTGGCTGAGTTTCATGAGATAATCATAGATTAAAAACTAAGGACTACAGACTTCAGAACTCTAAAGTAAACTGACCCTGCTGAGGTGATGAACCATGGTGACAAGGTTTTTTCATGATGGGGATGATAAACTGGTAATTCATTTGCATTGGTTACTAGATTTGGGGGTAGAGGAAAAGGTAAGATTTCAGGGAAAGACTTGTTTCAGGGGGGAAAGTACAGTATTTAAGGTTCAGATGTATAATTACTATTATAATATCCTCCTCCCAGCCCCAGTTCACTTATTCAATCCCCCATTCACATTGGTAAGCTGGTTCCCTGGCAAGATAGCTGCTTTTACTTTCAAAGTTCTTGCAATAATCCTATGGGTAGCTTTCATCCTTACATTATCTCATGAACTCCAATTGGTATGCTTCTCCTTAACAGTCAGGCAAGTAGCTCTCAGTTAGTTGTTTAGCAAAGATATTTAGTCAAATGGTATAGCTAGCAGAGTAGTTAAAAAGTCCATCCTCCCACCCCCAAAACCACAGACACATTATTCCACTCAGAGTCCTTGGTGGGGGGGGAAGAATGGGCACAGTCTTCAGAAATAATGGTAGTGAAGCAAATGATAAGGAAAGCACTCAATCAGGCTACTCATAATCTTGGATGTGTGGGGCTTCCCTGCACTTTCTTACTCTGGAGAGTTTTCACAAAGTTCACTGCAGGGTGTCACATCAGTGATGGATGGGCACCTCTGCCACTCTGCTGAATAACACCTCACAGGGCCCAGTATCTCAATTGGGTAAGGGATTTAATTATGTTTGCTCCTCAATGGGCCTAACATCTCAGCTGTTTGGACCATTTTTCTGCTGGGTTGGATAAAATAGGTCACTCAGTGGTTGCATTATTTCCTTATTGGTCTTGGATGTACTCTTGCTGGATTAGAACAGGCAGGTCACTCCACATGGCTTCTATTTCAAAGCTTGGCTCATTTCAAAGCATGTTGTCTCTGCTGGATAGGTTGGGTTCACTGTTTGACAGAGAAGAAGGAAAGACAGAAACAGATATAAGAACCTACTACGTTCAAGTCTTTATGGCAAGCACTTTATAAATATTATCTCATTTGATTCTCACAACAACCTCGTGAGGTAGGTGCTATTATGCTCATTTTACAGTTGAAGAAACTGAGACAAACAGAAGTTAAATGATTTGTCCAGTGTAGCACAATTAGTAATTGAGGATGGACTTGAACACATGTCTTCCTCACTTCAAGCCCAGTGCTCTCAACATCATGCTTATCTGTATGCAATCTTTTCCATTGTTAACCATTATCTTTTCTGGGTTGTGTTATACTCTTCAGCTAGAGTGTTACAATCAGAGTGCTAAAGTGCCCTTTCAGCTAAGGCTACAACTCTTAGGATTGGCAGAAGCATCTTCCCTTTGACTTCCTCATAACATTAGCCCTTAGGTTGTTTCCAGGTAGGAGATGGTTGAGGTCTGCCCTTTTCTATTTCAGCAATCCTGCCCATCATAAAAGCCCCATTCCCTCAGTTAGACACTGTGCCTTGCTTTAAGGTGACCAGTTCCAATTCATTCAGCTCTATGTCCCATACTCTTTATGGAATCTTATGCAAAGGAGTGTCCAGTTTAAAAGTTATATAGTCTGTGCTCTTTAGGCAAGATCATTGACTTGTAGGTTTCATCATAGGTAATTAAACTATTAAAGCCTCAGAATCTTTCTAGCGAAAGGAATGCCTATTTTTGTATTAGAAGGCCTTCACTTTCATATTTTAATATTTTTGTCTTTTAACCTGTCCAAACCTCTAGGTTTTGCTGGTCTCATTGGGATATTCCCTTTTACATTACAATTATTCCTTGCAATGTGTATTATCACACAAAATGTACTCATAAATAATTCCATTCTCATCACAACCCAGTGAGGTTTAATATATGTATGTAGGAATTACATATTCACATATACAAACATGTATATGTGTATAATGTATATTTATATAAAATGCACATATGTGTATATTTAAATATCTATATAGATATGTAAATGCATACTATGTAATATTACATATTTTACTTATAATATTACATAAATATATATATATATATAGAGAGAGAGAGAGAGAGAGAGAGAGAGAGATTATGATGATTATGATTTCATTGGTGTGTGGAGACTTCCTTTGTGTGGAAATTTCTTTCTCTAATGTGCGTTGGCATCATGCCTGTGTAATATATAGTATTAGATGGTTTCCTGGAGTCCTAAAAGAGGAAGTGTTTTTTGCCTACGAACTAATCCTACAGCTAGTAAATGTCAGATTTGAATCCAGGCTTCCCTTCTTTCAAGTCTGGACATCTATCCATTATACCATGCTGCCTGAACAAGGTATACATAAGGGGTTGGTTACTTGCTTTACCAAAGAACATTTCACACTTCACATCACAAAATAATTCCCTATAAATTTTCTTTAATAGTCAGTTCATCTAAGACAAAGTTACTAATATTGTCCTAGTTGCCAAATCCAATGGTCTTTTCTCAGTCCTCATTCTCCTTGACCTCTCCTTGATATTACTGCTCACTCTCTCTTTGATACTCTCTTCTTTCCAGGTTTTTGGGACACTGTCTCCTGGTTCTCCTCCTACCTCTCTGACTGCTCCTTTTCTGTGTCCTTTGCTAGATCTTCACCCAGACCATGCTCTCTATCTGCAGTGTCCCTCAGGGTTCTGTCCAAGCCTTCTTCTCTTCTCTCTCTTTAGTACTTTGCTTGGTGATTACATCAGCTCCCATGGATTTAATTACCATCGCCATGATAATGATTTTCAAATCTATCATGCACCAAATTCTCTGCTGACCTCCAGTCTCACATCTTCAACTGCCTTTCAGACATCTCAAAGTGGATGTCCATTAAATTCAATATGTTCAAAATGCAACTCATTCTCTCTCCACCTAACTCTCTTTCCCCTCCTACCATCCCTACTATTTTAGGACAACACCATCCTTCCATACCCTCAGGCTCAAAACCTAGGAATCATCCCGGATTCCTCACTGTCTTTCATTGGCCATATTCATACTCTTGCCAAGGCTCGTCACTTTCACCTTTGCAACATCTCTCAAATATGCCTCCTCTGACATTGCTGCCCCTCTAGTGCAGCATTACCTCATACCTGGATTATTGCAATAGCCTGATGGTGGGTCTGCCTGCCTCAAGTCTCTCCCTAGTCTAATCTATCCTCCATTCAGTCACTAAAATGATTGTCCTAAAGCACAAGTCCTATCATGTCACCTCCTTTGCCCACCTTAATAAGTTCAGTGGCTTTCTGTCACATTCAGGATCAAATAAAAATACTCTGGCATTCAAAGCCCTTCATAGCCTAGCTCCCTCCTACATTTCCAGTCTTCTTACTCCTTACTCCCTGACATGTACTCTTTGATCTAGTGACGCTGGTATCCTGGGTATTCCACGAATAAGACACTCCATCTCACAGGTCTAAGCATTTTATCTAACTGACTGTACCCATGCTTGGAATGCTCTTCCTCCTCTGCTCTGACTATGGACCTCTTTAGCTTCCTTTAAATCCCAACTAAAAATCCTGCCCTTTACTGGAAGCTTTCCCCAATCTCTCAATTCTAATGCCTTTCCTCTGTTATTTTTTCACTTGTTTATACTGTATATAGCTTGTTTTGTATATATTTATTTGCATGTTGTAAGCTCCTTGAGGGCAGGTACTGTCTTTTGTATTTTTATATCCTCAGCACTTAGAACAGTGCCTGACACAGAGTAGGCACTTAATAAATATTGATTAATTGATAGGCCATGACTCAATTTACAAAAATGTAACCTACATTTGAGTCTTTTCAGAGCATATGAAAAATTCTCCATTGGGAACAACACAGTGTCAAATGACCTAGAAGAATGTGTCTAGCCCATTGATCACATTCATGGTCACTATGGATAAGCATGATTCTGAATGAGAGAGAGGGAAGGGATTTATTGTGACCTACCAGATTGGAGGTAGTATATACATGGATGAGATCATAGATCCATCAACATCTCCAAAAACCAAGTCTACAAAATGAGGCATACTTGTAACTTTCTTGTAAGCCTTTGCTAATGTAATAGCATTCAGAGAGGAAGAATATTTTGTCACAGATGTTTTAATTAGTTAACTTAATAAAAAATAAAACCAACTGTTGCAACTCTGTCTTTTATTCAGCCCAGAAACTGTACACTGGCCTGTAGGTCAGCTCCTATAAGACAATTAAGTGACAGAAAAGTCAGGGCCTCCCCCTGAGTAGATATAACAATGTCAGAGAAGTGTTGAAATAACTTAACATTCCCTAATAAGTTCCTGGGCTTTAATGAGATTTATATTCTTCTGTGGCTGATGTTGCTTTCAGTGAGAAAGGGAGGATTTTCTTTTTCCCTGAAAGAAATGAAGGGGAAAAAAAAAACTCAAGGCAAATGATCAAGGGCAACATATATGCTAAGAAATGAATAATCACCTGGATCTTGACTAAGATTGTTTATTGATTTATATAATGCACACTAGCATTGACAGGATCTTATAACAGCAGTCAAATATCTTGAACATAGAAGATATTACCATAGTCCATCTATATGAGCAAATGGTTTGAAACATTGTTTAATCTAACCTCTGTATAGTAAAAAATTCAGTCAAATGATTCAAAATAAGACATGTACTTTAATAATAACATTAATAATAACAAATACTGGCATTGATATGGGAGTGCTTTAAGCTCGGCAAAACTACATAAATGTGTGATCTCATTAAATCCTCATATCGATACGGTAGGTGTTATCGCAATTTTACAGATGAAGAAACTGAGGCTAAATGACTTATCCAGTATCACACATCAAGGAAACATCTGAAGCAGGATTTGAACTCAAGTCTTTCTTACTCCCTTTCCAACATAGTGATTTTGTTGAAGTGAATTCTTCCACTGATGCAGATTGCAACCATTATTCCACTTGGTAGATGGTCTTCAACAGCTGCTGTAGTTAGAATACTCATATACAAAATCATCACTTTCTGTCCAACCTGGTGATAGTCTGCTCTGATCTTAACTAGATTGATCCTTAGATAACAGATTTTTGGACCTGAAGCTTTTCTAGTTACATGAAGGCATTCTTTGTCTCCTCTGTAATTAGTGCTCTACTTTCACTTTGTACATATTTTATATTTATTTCTCTTTGTAATGTTTTCTCCCAGTAGAATGTGTTTGTTGAGATTCGGGACTGTTTTATTTTTGTTCTACATCCTTTGGGCCTTGCATAGTTGGGTCATCTAGTAGTGCTTAATCATGTTTGGTGAAAGAAATTGAATTACCAAGATCAGTTCTCCACTGAATATCTTTCAAGAAAATATGGTCATCCCCACAATGTAAAGAGATACCAGAGAAGAACTTCAAGGAAGGAGAAAATATAATAAAATCAGCCAAAACTTTTTTGACTTGATCAGTTTGGTTAATTTCTTAGTCATGTTATGATAAGATAAACATTGATTAAATATTTACTATGTGTCAGGCATTGGGTTAAGCCCCAGGGATACAAATAAGAAAAAGAAAGACAGTACTTGCCTTCAAGGAGCTTACAATCTAAATGGGGAAGACACTATACAGAAGGAAGCTGAAAGTACTAGGCCTAGGGCATAATGATGATGATGATGATGGTGAATGAGGTAAAGTTGAAATAAAGCAGAGGAGCTGGTGGGAAATTAAAAGATGGCTAGGATTTTGATGGGTGGGGTAGCTAGGTAGTACAGTGGGTAGAACATGAGGCCTGGAGTCAGGAAGACTCATTTTCCTGAATTCAAATCTGCCCTCAGACACTTACTAGCTTTGGGACCTTGGCCAAGTCACTTAACTCTCTTTGCCTCAGTTTTCTCACATGTAAAATGAGGTGGAGAAGGACACGGCAAACCACTCCAGTATCTCTTCAAGAAAACCCCAAATGGGGTCACAAAAAGTCAGACATGACTGAAAATGACAACAAAAGTGGATTTTGAACCTTCTACTTAGGGAGCCTATGGAAGGGTTATTTGGTTCTTCGCTTCAGCCCTCCAGTCAGAAGAGCAGAAGCAAATGAGGGTACTGATGAGTGTGAGTATTGAAGCTGAAGTTATCGCCATGATGATGCATTTCCGGTTGATGAGCTTATCCTGAGTGGGGCATGATGAAGATGATGGTGGAGTTGAAGCCAAGCATAGTAGCTAGTGGCAAATGAAGATTAACTCAATTATATATAAGACTTGAAGCTATGACTAAAAATAACTATTGTGTATAAGAACAGCTGCAGTATAGTGGAAAGATAATTTGATTTGATGTCAGAGGATCTGGGTTTGAGTCCTGCCTTTGCCACTTACTATTGGTATGATATGAGGGAATTTGCTTATCCTGTCTAGATCTCATTTTTCTCATTTCAAAAATGAAGGGTTTAGACTAGGTAATTTCAAAGGTTCCTTCCAGCTCTAAGTCAATGACCTTATGACATTATTTCTCATAAACCTTAAATTTTCCTTCTTTTGAAAAATATAGATATTTATTGTGTCTGTTCAGTTCAGCCAAGATGGTCAAACAAACTGGCTGTGGATATAGAAATAAGCTTTGTGATTCAAACTTCTATTGATTAAGTGGAGAATAAGAAGTAGAGGTCAGGAATGGCAAGAAATGGAGACTCAAAGAGGGCATAAGGGTGACCTAAGGAGACCAACATTGTCTGTCTCCGCACACATACCAATCTTCTGATATTAAAAAAAAATTAGTCCAAGTGGATACTAAATTGTAGCCAATGATATGTATGGACATCGCTTCTGTGGTTACAGAAGCCAGACTGCATGGAGTCAGGGATACAATTAGTGAAGGAGAAATGATTGTATCCTGTGTAGACATTGCATTCTATTAAGTTTAGCCATGACCTGAATAGAAAAGGGGGCATTGGGAATTAGAAGAGTCCATAGAGGAAATGATGACTTTTTTCCTTAAAAGAAAAATTGATTATAGGTAAAGGGGAGTGATTAAGAGATGTAGAGAAGTTGACAATGTTAATGAAAAAGAGTTTAAGGGTATAAGCACAGTAGATAGTGTGAAAGACTTTAAGTCAGAAAATCTGAGTTTGAATCATACCACAAATATTGAATCAGGGGCAGCTAGGCAGTACAGTGGATAAACTTCTGATTCCGGATGGAGTCAGGAAAACCTGAGTTCAAAACTGACCTCACATGCTGACTGGCTGTGTGACCCTAGGCAAGTCATTTAACCTCTACTTGCTTCGGTTTCTTCATCTGTAAAATGGTGATACTGATAGTGTTATTGTGAGGATTAAATGAGACAATAATTGGAAATTGCATAGTGCGGTGTCTGGCACACAGTAGTACTAAGTAAATGTTAGCTAAAAAATAAAAACTTTTTTAAAAAAAAAGAGATAGTGATTAACTGTGTCACCCTGAGACAGATACCTAACCTCCGTAAGCTTCAGTTTCTTCATCTATAAAATGAAATTAATATTAGCACTGTACTTCACAGGGTTGTTGTGAGGATAAAATAATATGATGTATGTAAAGTATGTGGTTGTATGTATTTAGGCAAATGTACATAGGATTATCAACACTTGGCAAAGATGGCACTGAAATCTTCATCTATAAACCTCTTCTCTTTGTTTTTGTTTGTTTTGGAATTTCTGTGATTATATCTATACTACCAATGGAAATTGAACAACTGAGGCAGTTAATCACACAGCCTAGGCCCCCAAACTGCTACTGAGGACTGACATTGACATTAACAATATTAATTGACTCTGGCCTTCATTTTTCTCATGATAAGACAGCATATACTGTAAGTCTATTCTTCTGAACTTGCCCAGTAAAAAGTAAAACAAACGATCAAACATTTTGATGGACAAAAATGATTAAAATTGCCAGTCTTCCAAACATTTCAGGATTCCACCTCAAGTAGAATCTTTTGTTGCAGTTTGTTTTTCCTTGTAAATAAAGGGTCAATCAACACGTTCAAATAACTTAAAATGATATATATTCTTGCTAGAACATTCATCCAGCTCTTTTTGATTATATGTTCTCAGAGAATAGGCAGGGCAGTTTGACCAAAAGAGAGCAATTTCTTTAATCATAACGATTCTATCACAAACTTTTGATAGGGCTGTGGATATCATCAAATTTCTTTTTGTCTATTAATAGTTCTGTATCTGGTAGAATTGAAGGACGCTGATTCTGCAGAGTTGAGGCAAAGTTGGCTAAAGGTCATAATGATGCTACTCAATATCAACCATTTTGGAGGCAGATTTTAAAGTAACTAGTAAGTGGCTTGAGAGTGGGGATTGTATAAATAAGAAATATTACTTTTTGTACAGTGAAAAGAACCTTGATCTAAAAGTCAAATGCAGAGCTTGGGGTACTGACATACTGTATGTGGGTTTCTTAGAAAAGCTATCCTAGGTTCAAGATACAGTACATTGTAGATAATAGGTAATGAACCCCTACTGATGTGTTCATTTTTACCTTAAAGGACATATTAGTTCAAATAAAAGACATTTAAGCAAAATAAATAAAGTGATGAGAAAATGTTCTCTTTTTGCATAGGGAGCGCATGCTTATATAGGTTAATATATTACCAGTGAAGCACTATGCACATACAAAGAACGCATATGAATAGGAGCAACACATGGGGATAGATAGGGAATATGTTTGGTCAGGGAACATGAATGAAAAGGTAGGTAATATGAATGTATGCAGCCAGAACATACATGTGGTTATTCACGGAGAGACGACATGGAGCCAGAGCAATTCATACCACCGAAGTGTAGGGATGCTACTATATTCTAGTGATGTATATATATGTATACATATATATGTATATATGTATACATGCGCATATACATTTGTGTGTGCACATATGTATACAGTTATACATGTATACATGTGCACATATATGTGTGTATATAACATATATATTGATCAATTAAAAAAGCGACTAATCCTTCAGCTTTGAAAAATAAAAAGCAAACAATGCAAAAAACAAACATACAAGCAAAACAAAAAGGAGAAATCAACTTTGCCATCTTTCTACATAAGATACAGAGGTTCTGATTCTGCCCCTTCCACTAACTAGCTTCATGACTAGTCACTTTACCTTTCTCCCCTTTGATTTTTTCATATCTGTAAAAAAGAGAGATTTGGGCTAGATATAATCTATAATGTTTCTATCTCAAATTTCAGAAATGCCATATTGCTTAGCACATTACTATATATTTTGTTGAACAGAAAGATTGGTGAAGATTCAGCAAATGAAAGATAAATAATCTCATTCTGTGGGCATTTTTTTAAAAAGAATGGATAAAATTTCCTTTGCACTTTTGAAATGACTATCTCTAGTACTTTGAAAATGGAATCAATTTTTCATTCTTCTAACAGTCAAGTTGCTTTTAAATTATTGAGACACAACTATAGTGAACTTTTTAACTATATTTGAAGAAATAAACCACAAAATTTTCCATTCAGGTGCCTCAAAAAAATCCATCTACCTTCCCTCTTTCAAAACCATGAGAAAAGACTGGCAATTTTACTGATATGTCTTGTGCCATACAATGCACTGAAATTGTAAAACAAAAAATAATTAAAAAAAGAAAAAAAGAGACAGTAAATGTAATAAAAAAGGAGAAAGAAGAAGAGGGGGAAATAATCAAACAGTATAAGATATCATCTGCTTTTAGAGAGGCCAGTAGTATATAATCTTTTATTTTTTAATCATGTCTGACTTTCATGAACCCATTTAAGGTTTTCTTGGCAAAGATACTAGAGTGGTTTGTCATTTCCCTCTCCAGCTCATTTTATAGATGAAAAACTGAGGTAAACAGGCTTAAGTGACTTGCCCAGGGTCACATAGCTAGTAAGTATCTGAGATCAGAGTTTAATTCAGGTCCTCCAGGCTGCAGAGACAGCATTCTATCTACTGCATCACCTACCTGCACTTTGATTTTATATCTTAGCTAGGCCAAGCTAGTTGAAAGCATATATGCTCATCACCTGGTTGACCTTTTCTAGGCAGTTTGATGGCACCATATGTAGAATGCTGGGCCTGGAGTCTGGAAGTCCTGAGTTCAAATCCATATTCAGACAATTCCTAACTATGTGATCCTGGAATCATTTACCCTGATTGCCTTAGTTTTCTCTGCTATAAAATGGAAATAACGATATCACCTACCTTACAAGGTTTTTATGAAGATCAAATGAGATAATATTTGCAAAGTGCTAAGCACTGTGCCTATAACATAGTAGATGATTAATAAATGCTTATTCCCTCCCTCAAGTGATATTATTTTAACTGGAAAGTGTCCTATATATATCAAAATAATCAGAAATGTTTGCAATATCAGTGATGTCTTATCACATTACTTAATGCAAGCTTCTAAGATATCTGAAACACATTAGTTTACCTTTTTAAAAAAAACAAGCTCAATAAAGAATGAATTTTCTTTCTATATTCTCAAATAAAATGAAACTTTTTTTCTCCTCAACACAATTGCCATTTCTATTTTTCTATCTTTTATAAAATCAAAGAGATCTAATAGTAACTCTTTTTAATGTTTTTCCCCTTAGACTGCAACTCATTGATTGCATTTGCTAGCTTATCTGCTAGAATATATTGATGATTTTATCTTTCTATGCTTTTTAATATGTAGGGAACCAATTTATGACAAATTACCATGCACTGAGAAGTACAACGTACTGTATGTAAGTTGAAAGTATCCAATATAGGCTCTCTTTTCATTCTTTCGAGAAGCCTTATTTAGTTCTGTTAGCATTATCTCAGAACTGAATGTGTTCCATTTAGAAATGATTGAACCAAATGTTTTACTAGACCAAGTGACATTCAATCACACATTAATATTATTTCATTTCCCATTCAGGTGCCTCAAGAAAAAATCCATCTACTCTTCATCTTTCAAGACCATAAGAAGGGACTGGCAATTATAGTGATGTGTCTTTGCTATAAAATGTAATGAAATTGTAAGTAAACCAAAAATAATAACAAAAGAAAAGAAGAGATTAATTTTTTAAAAAAGAAGAGGGGGGGGGGATAAAAAAGTATACACTATCACCTACTTTTAGACAGGTAAACAACTACTTGTTTGAAATAGATACCAAACAGTCTATGGCCTTTTAAAGGACAATTTCTTTTGCAAAGGTTGGGATATTTGAGGACCCCTTTTAATAATGTAGCACTTCTTGCAAATTGATGGTAGAAGTCTTTTCCAGAATTCTACTTTTGGAAAAGGTAGTAGTGAGTAGAAAAATAGGTTTAAAAAAAACTTTACAATACACTTTTGTTTCCACTAGCATAAATTGTCAGATAAAAATTTCATTTCTATTTTACCCTAATAATTAACATTTACCTTCATTTACACTCTATAGACCCAGTGAGTATCATAATGGTTCAGATTAAGTTGAATAAGTGATATGAGTCTAACTATATTTATTATAAATAATAACAATCAACATACAATGTAGTTCTGACCAATGGCATTTTGCAATCCAGTGTGATAGTAGGTGCCATTGGAACCTGAGGATCTGTGCTCTCCTCACTTTCTCTTCCCTTTGGGAAAAGTTTAGCCTGCTATATATGCATTCATACCCTCAGTGACACAATGTTCCAATGGCTCATTTTTACAGGAAAAATCTAAATAAGGCCCATGTTCAAGGTTTAATGTTCTCCTTTAGCAAGTTATGTGATCATTCGTAAGACTAAACTGTGTCTTGACAGTCCTCTGAGAAATTTTAGTATTTTTTCACTAAAATTTCAGAATCCTAGTGTAGTTCATGAAACTTGGGAAGGGAAAAAAAAAAACCTTCAGAGATCTGCCTTCATGCACACTTTGACAATAGAAATGACTAATATGTAAAAAGAGAGTTAGGTTTACAAAATGCCACCAATAGTTGTGGTTGGCAAAAGAGGACTTTTTTTAAGTTCTTCATAAATAAGTAGAAGGAGGAGAGAGGACAGGGGATGATCCATTACTGATTAGGTCCTTCCTCCAGTTGAGCTATTGCTTTCTCATCTGCCTGCTACTGAAGATGGCTTTGGATGCCCAAAAGTAAGATGAGTCGTTTTCTGAAACATTAAACAATCATTTGCCCTACTTCACAATCTCTGAGGTTGTGGCTAACTATACTACCTCCTGGTGGCTCACTCCTCTTCCACTCATCAGACAGATTTGTGTGGCCACCAGTTTTCATACCTACTCTACCCAAATTATGTGCAGCCACTACAAAAAGACCACTTATAGTGAGAATGAGTATGTTAACTAGCATGAATGACTCCATTTTGTTTTAATTCTCCATTTTATGACCAAGTAATTTTTATATAAGATGTTATATAAGATGGCCTGAGCCTGGAGTCAGGAAGATGTGAGTTTAAAATCCAGCCTCAGACACTTACTAGCTGTGTTACCTTGGGCAAGTCACTTAACCTCTGTTTGCCTTAATCCAACAGAGAAGGAAATGGCAAATCACTCTAGCATCTTTGCCAAGAAAACCCCATAGACAGCATTGGCATTCACACAGTTCACAGAGTCACACAGCATTGGACACAACTGAACAACTAAACAATTGAACAACAGCAGTTGTTATATAAGCTGGTTTTCTATAATAAAATAAATACTTGAATACAGTTTGCAGATGACATGTGTGTCCTCCAAATCTGGTAAATAACTACTAATAAAATGTGTATTTCCCTCAAATCTAATAAGCAACTATTAATGATTTGTGTGTCTCATGTCTTGTAAATAGCTACTAATAAACATATATGTGTATCCTCCAAATTTGGTAAACACCTAGTAATGGCATGTATGTATGTGTGTGTTTGTGTGTGTGTGTGTGTGTGTGTGTGAGTCCCAAATCTGGTAGACAATTGGTAAGCACCGGCTAATAATGTTAGAAGACTAAAACTTTGAGAGATAGTTCCCTTTCATTATAAGTTTGGGTGACAAATCACTAAGTAGCCCTTAGATGTAACTTAAAATATAACTCTTAAACCATAGAAACCCATCAAAGGCTCAGCCATCAATCTGGTTCTGTATGGCCATGAAAACTGACTCCTGAACACTTGAAGATTCAAGTATCCCCATGTTTGTTTGAAAAAGCTTATTGATGGTCAAAATGCCACTTCAGAGGGAGATACCTGGCCACTGGCTGGGCAGAGAGGGAACTTGTTCTGAGCACCAGTAAGAGACATGATTATCAGGACCTCTAGGAATCAGGTTGTTAATTTGTTCCTTAAAGGGTAGATATTTGTATTTATATTTCAAACCCCAAAGGCCATTGGTAAAGGACCCTCTCCTCACTAGTGGAAATTAATGTCTCTTGGTTGTCCTTCTCTTGGAAGCTCTTGAAGGAAGTATTAGGGTCAGCGTCAGGAGAATTGCTGAAGCCCCATGTTCTAACTCTCATCAGTTCCTTCCTGCTTCCACACATGACACCAAAAATGCAGGACTTTCCATTGCCTCTAGGGAAATAAGTTGCACCTTCACCAGCTGTGAAAAATATTGTGGTGGAATTATGATCGCACTGATATAGTTATTCTTTTTAATGATGACTGTTGTAACACCCATGCCTTCTCATCCCACTTAACTCTTGCAGAATTATTCTATAAATCTGTCTCTGAGAGTCCATCCAAAATTCTAGGGGTTTTCCTCTAGATGTATTGCTACCGCATGGATACCAACATAGTACAAGAGCCATCTATAGACTCACCCTTGCCAAGTGACTGACACAGTCATCCTTTACATATAAATATTTCACTGATAGTTCCCTTTAGGATATTTCCATTGTGTTTTTTTTTTTCACTAGCAATGCACTGTAGCTTGTTTATGCTCAGCA
>NW_020948870.1:0-1169 GCF_900497805.2 Vombatus ursinus | reverse complement strand
TGTGTGTGTGTGTGTGTGTGTGTGTGTGTGTGTGTGTGTGTGTGTGTTCTTACGTCCGTATCTGTGTACCATTTCGCAGTCCACTCCTTCACTCTCCCTGTGCCTGCTACCAAAGGGTCCCAGCCTGCCTTCACAAAGGAAGAGACACATCCTGGGGAGATTCACTGTTAGTTCTCGAAACAGACGGAGAACGGACCACAGAGGAAAGAAGACCACGGACAGGTTTTGAAGCGAGAGGTTTCTACTCTATCAAAGTTGCCCACCCCAACGTGAAGCTGTCTTGGTGTTACTCGTTGCCGATCGGCCTTCACGATCCTTTCTTCCCACCCCCTTCAGCCTCTCCTCTTCCTTTAGTCCTCTCTTCTGGCAGGACTCGGCTCTGGGGGGCTTGGCCGCGGATCTGCATGTAGACAGTCTATCCCCTGCCACAGAGCACTGGATTCTATCCTCCCTTCTTTGAGCCCCTAGCGCTCTGTGCTCTGTCTGGCTACCCTCCTCTCTTGGCTTAGGAGGCTGTAGTCCACCGACCCGAAATGCCTACTGTTACCAATTGGATGGAAATCTGCTGGGGGCGGGGGTGGCGTAGAGTTGAAAATAGGTCTTCTGAGGTCATTCCTCTTCCCATCTCCCTCTCCCCTCCTCTTCCCCAAGTCTTTGGGCAAGTGGTTCTGCTCCCTCTTTTTAGATAAGGAAAAGAGCCCTAGAAAAGCCTATCTGCTTTTGTTGAGACCCCTCCCCCCCTTTACTGCTCCATCCCCGCTCAAGGCTGCAACTGGTGAGGGTGGGTTGGTTTTCCGTGCCACTCTATCCTGTGAGATCCTTCTCTCTGGTTCTCTGGGGCTGGCTGGTGTCGCCCAGACAGTAAACTGCCTGCACTCCCCCCCACTGCCCTCCTTCCCTTCTTTGCTCTTGTCGCAGCACGCTGTCTGAGTCCCATCTCCAGTCCCCTTTCTCCTCACTCTCCACCTCCCCTTCCCAAACCTCACGCACACAACCTAGCTTATTCTGCCCCCCCCAAAAAACCCCCAAAACCAGGGACGTTCGATTTCCCTGGAAATAGCTTTTCTTTCTCCTACTATCCTCCCGTCCCCTCCCATTCCTCTGGCCATCTCTTGGGGGGGAGGGTGCCCACAAACCTGTACGTTGGTCATTTATTTCCCCATCTAGTG
>NW_020948869.1:0-1169 GCF_900497805.2 Vombatus ursinus | reverse complement strand
TGTGTGTGTGTGTGTGTGTGTGTGTGTGTGTGTGTGTGTGTGTGTGTTCTTACGTCCGTATCTGTGTACCATTTCGCAGTCCACTCCTTCACTCTCCCTGTGCCTGCTACCAAAGGGTCCCAGCCTGCCTTCACAAAGGAAGAGACACATCCTGGGGAGATTCACTGTTAGTTCTCGAAACAGACGGAGAACGGACCACAGAGGAAAGAAGACCACGGACAGGTTTTGAAGCGAGAGGTTTCTACTCTATCAAAGTTGCCCACCCCAACGTGAAGCTGTCTTGGTGTTACTCGTTGCCGATCGGCCTTCACGATCCTTTCTTCCCACCCCCTTCAGCCTCTCCTCTTCCTTTAGTCCTCTCTTCTGGCAGGACTCGGCTCTGGGGGGCTTGGCCGCGGATCTGCATGTAGACAGTCTATCCCCTGCCACAGAGCACTGGATTCTATCCTCCCTTCTTTGAGCCCCTAGCGCTCTGTGCTCTGTCTGGCTACCCTCCTCTCTTGGCTTAGGAGGCTGTAGTCCACCGACCCGAAATGCCTACTGTTACCAATTGGATGGAAATCTGCTGGGGGCGGGGGTGGCGTAGAGTTGAAAATAGGTCTTCTGAGGTCATTCCTCTTCCCATCTCCCTCTCCCCTCCTCTTCCCCAAGTCTTTGGGCAAGTGGTTCTGCTCCCTCTTTTTAGATAAGGAAAAGAGCCCTAGAAAAGCCTATCTGCTTTTGTTGAGACCCCTCCCCCCCTTTACTGCTCCATCCCCGCTCAAGGCTGCAACTGGTGAGGGTGGGTTGGTTTTCCGTGCCACTCTATCCTGTGAGATCCTTCTCTCTGGTTCTCTGGGGCTGGCTGGTGTCGCCCAGACAGTAAACTGCCTGCACTCCCCCCCACTGCCCTCCTTCCCTTCTTTGCTCTTGTCGCAGCACGCTGTCTGAGTCCCATCTCCAGTCCCCTTTCTCCTCACTCTCCACCTCCCCTTCCCAAACCTCACGCACACAACCTAGCTTATTCTGCCCCCCCCAAAAAACCCCCAAAACCAGGGACGTTCGATTTCCCTGGAAATAGCTTTTCTTTCTCCTACTATCCTCCCGTCCCCTCCCATTCCTCTGGCCATCTCTTGGGGGGGGGGGTGCCCACAAACCTGTACGTTGGTCATTTATTTCCCCATCTAGTG
>NW_020948868.1:0-12183 GCF_900497805.2 Vombatus ursinus | reverse complement strand
GAGCCATCATTGCTTTATTGTATTTAAAAGCACTAAAAAAAAAAAAAGTAATTTATTACATGCTCTCCATGGTTTCACCTTATCTAATGCACTTAATTCAGTTCATCTCCTGCTTGCTTTGTAGTGTTGGAGGCAATCGAAAGATTGGAAGCAATTTATTAATAAGAGAACATGCCCTACAGCTTTGTCATGTGAAAACAGTTTCTGATTTGTAATGCAGCTAAGGCCCAAGTTTACTCCATATAGAATGAATTAATGGCATATGCCGTAATTCTTTTGTTCACTTGCAAGCTGATTCATCATGGATTTACATGAAGCAGGCAGGTTGCATATTTTGTCTTTTATCTGGGCCCTTAGAACAGGAAATACAGATTTTTTTCTAACAGCATTTTTCCTCCCTTGAAACAGAAACTTATATGTACATTCAGAGAAGCTTCACTAGGGCAGTGACTAGGTCCAATTGTGCAGCATGTAGCACAGAGCAAAGTCTCATTTCCCATCTCCAAAGAGGTCAGTTACTTGTCTTCCTAGTGGACAAGATAATCATTTGGCAGAGGAAAATCAAGGTAGATGTGGAAAGAGATTATTAAATCAGCTTTCATTAACCAAAATATGTTATTTTAATGTCTCTTTCAAGCTACAACTCTTATTGTGACAGGATAGAAGATTTTTGTTTCAGTCTCTCTCAGCTGAAGCAGCAAAAGCTCCTACAGGTTCTAGGTGTGGCCAGATGTCTTGAATAGGATCACCGACCTAAGAGCATTAGTCATCCTGAGGAAAGTAGCCATAAACCCTAGAGACCCTCTGTATCTTAAGGGAGATAAATCAATTCAGTATAGCAAAAGTAGTTACCAGGAAATCATGCAATAAGGCTTTAGGAATCCTAAGATGTCTGCTCTGATCCTGGAAGCTTTAGAGATTAACTCAGCAAATTTGATCAGTTTGGTGCTTAGAAGAGGACTGAGGCAGGAAGCCTTAGGGTTGCTAAATATTGCCCCACTTTATTCCCTCCCCCTAACCTGGAGAAGAGTCTGCAGAACTTAAGAGTTCTCCCCAGAATCTTGCAGAAATGAAAGGAGTACAATATCTCAGAACACAACTCTCTTTGTAAAAATATACACATACATATATACATGTACATATATGTTACACACACACACACACACACACACACACACACACACGCATTTCCTCAGACTGGGAACCAAAAATTAAATAAGTAGTAGTATCACAGAATCATAGACTAAGAGCTGGTAGTAACTTTAGAAATCAATTCCAATATCTTCATTTTACAAAGAAGGAAACTGAGGCTCCGAGATGTTAAGTGACATGACCAGTGTCACCTTGCCAAATATCTGGAGCTGGATTTGAATCTAGGTCTTCCTGACTTCCAGTTCAGTGCTCTACGTCTATGTACTGTGTGGTTCAGTCCTGCAATTGTGTCTGACTTGTAGGATGTGAGGTGCTGGGAGTGACTCAGGTCCAGTTGAGGGTGATGCTCAAGACAAGATGTTTATTGTACCAGCAGGCCAGGGTTAGGCAAAACCACTCAGAGTTGTCCACACTTAC
The DNA here is from genome assembly GCF_900497805.2 of Vombatus ursinus. Lineage (NCBI taxonomy): Eukaryota > Metazoa > Chordata > Mammalia > Diprotodontia > Vombatidae > Vombatus > Vombatus ursinus. Next base: position 10,614 of record NW_020948868.1, on the reverse strand, counting down.
AGAAGGTCCCATCAAACTGCCAGCAAAGCCAGGTCACTATTATCCCTGTGTGGAGATTTGCTCCTGAGGAAGGGAAGCCATAGACTGTACATCGAGGGTACCAGATCACCCCTTTAAGGCAACCAGTAAGGCCAGATCATGGCTCCCCTTGGGCAAAGTCAGGTAGGTGTTTCCACCCCACTAACGAGTCAACCTCAGTGACTACACTGGCAGTCTGCTGTGGCATAGGCTGACTGACAGGTGGCCAAAACCATGGGCTTTTTATACAATTTTAGAAGGGCATAACCAGGTGTAAGGGGAGGGAAAGGAGGCTTATCTGTGGGGTGTGCATAGGATGAACTCAGGTGGTACCTTGGGACCAACTAAGCTTATTTATAAGAATGTAGGCTTAGCCCATGCCTTGGGGGCCAGCTAAGCTTATCCACATGCCTACAAGGTGTAACCAGGGGGTGTGACTATGACTATGCTAAACTTATATGCTTTATATTAAAAGCAAGTTATTTTGCTTGGGGGGGGTGCACATGCCCAGTGATTACATTCACATATAATATAGAGGATTTAGGAATTTAATTAAGTTGTGGAAACAGCTGATTGGGCACTGTCCTCTGCTGTACCCATTGCTCTGCTCTATTTCCATAATCCAGGTTTTATAGATGTTTTCTTCCTTATGTATGATTGACAGCTCTTTTAGTGGGGGGGGGGTCATAAATTTCACAGACTCTTCATGACCCCATTATGGGGTTTTCTTGGCAAAGATACGGGAGAGGTTTGCCATTTCTTCCTCCAGTGGATTAAGGCAAACAGAGGTTAAGTGACTTGTCCAGATGTATGGGATGTGAAGTGCTGGGAGTGACTCAGGTCACAGCTACTAAGTGTTTGAGGTCAAATTTGAACTCAGGTCTTCCTGACTCCAGACCCAGCACTCTATCCAGTGAGCCACCTAGATTCCTCCTAAGCCATCTACCTCCTAGTACTACTATTATGGAACTCCCCTAGGAGATGTCTGTAAAGAAGTGACTCCCAGGGATACCTCTTGGTTTTAAATTTTAAGACTAGTCTTTCTGGACTGTTTAGAACTGAAGCATGTCATTTCCTTAAGCTCTTACAGTGATTAGCTTAAGAAACAAACTATACTCCTTTTACCATATAGAATTATAGGATTTACAACAGGATGAGACCTTAGAGACCATCCCACTGTATTCTCACATGTATGAGTCAATTTCCTTAATTTACAGAAATGTTTGCAATGTGCTTTACCTGTAGCACCCATCTCATGAGCTCCTCTCAACAGTCCTGTGAGGTAGATGCTATTGTTATCCTTATTTTTGCAGAAGAGGAGAGAGAGAAGCTAAGTAACTTGCCCAGATTCACATAGTTTATTAAGCATCTAAGGCAACATTTGAATTCAGATCTTCCAGATTCCTGGTTAGGTACTCTATCTGCTATATCACCTAGCTGCTTCAGGGACACCCAGGCTCAGTATTCAGTGATTTTGTTAAGGTGAAATAACAAAATTTCTTCAAAGAAAGGATTAGAATCTGAATCTTCTTTTCCTTGCTGAGTACAGGATATTACAAAGTTGTTCCTATGTTTGTTTGAAACTTAGGAAACTTTTTCGATCAAAAATAATGTTTTATACATTCACACATATATTTATATAACCATAATTATGTATACTTGATTCCTAGGCTTACCCACAACAGGTCATTTAACCTATAATGTAGCTAAACCTTCAATGAGGTTTGGGTTCTGGGAGTAGGACCAAGAAATGTAGAAAGGAAGAGAGTTGCTCACTGGTTTTGTGGGTACAGAGCTGACCATGGAAACAATTCTGAAATGGAGGTTTTCTTCAATATCCTCCCACTTTTCTTTGTACCCCTTTCTTCTATTCCATCTATCAGATGATCAGATTCCAAGTACTATCTTGCTGACCTAACAGCCCCCCTCCAAAGTATTCCATGTTTCAGAATTAATGACCTTCCTTCCATCCCATCAAAACTTTCATTTCTTCAGTCCCGTGAGCTCATTTATGTATTAGGAAGAGAGGAAACCAAATGAACTAATTTACATTAAGGTAAATGACTAATGACTCTGAATACCTGCCCAGGGGTATTTTCATTTTTTAAAAGAAGATGTTTATTAATTCAAATGAATCCCTAATTGGTAGAATTTCAGGTAGAGAAGATTAAAGTGAAAAAAACTGGAGGGAATTATTTTGGGGTAGGCAAACAGTAGCTGTATAGGCTGACCCTGACCTGAGGCTTACACTTTCACGGCCTACTCTCCAGAAAGTATTATTCCCTTCTTCCCGCCCCCCAGTTCCTTCACTTTTCCCATTTCACACCTCACAGAGCCTCTAAAAGTTCAAAGTTTAACAATAGGGTATGTGAGTAATGGACAGCTGACATGTGGCAAACATTTTTTTTTGGCATATGGACCATTTAGAAATTGAGGATTGCATCTATATTCTCTTCATTAGAGAGTTAAAAAGTAGTCAAGGATTGAGATGGGGGTGGGGGAAAGGAGAGGGGGTGTTTGGCTGAAACATAACTACCAAATGTAGGTATCACAGCCCAAATCATCATTAAACATTTCAGAAGGCATATAAAAAGAGATTTTACAGATCTCAAGGTTTTTCCTTAAGACACATAAAGGAGGCAGATTTTGCTTCCAAAGTTAAAAGAGGATGGTGTGTTTTGTTTTCTTAACTTCATTCCATTTGCACTTGGGAAAGTAGCAGCTTTGAAGTCTCTCTGTTTAAATTCATTATGAAAACCATCAATGACTGATGTTTTCATGAAATCTTTGTGGGAGGAATTAGTGTTAGGGGAGAATACGGATCAATCTTCAAACGTTTCGTCTATGGAAGCTGGAAGTCATTGTGGGCTGCTTTTTTTTCAGCTGCAAAGTTAACATAAGCAAACGCATCACTTATAGGGGAGTCCATGGGACTAAAGGCATTTGATATTCTACCTCCAGATTCTTCTCCCAAAGCCAGATATTTCTCCCATAAAGAAAGTGAAAGAATGCTCATTTCCTTCTTGAGAGGCAAATTAATAGGGAAAACTCCTAGCCCCACAGGGAAAATGAGATAAAAATGCTGACACTGTGGAAGCCTAGTCTCATACAATTAATAATTTTTTGTGCAAGACAATAATATCTAGTTAACAAGACTGGCATGAATATGGAAGGATATATGTCTTGGCATGTGAATTCCTGGGTTTTTTAAGGCCACATTAATCTTCCTTATGAAAATGAAGACATAGATCATTCCTTTGAATTTTGTCAGCTGGGTTGACTGGAGTTTATTCAGTAAGAGGGTGGAGAGAGAAGGGGACAGAGAGCTAGAGGCAAGGAAGAATGGAAAGAAAAAAGTAGTGGCAATGGAGGCTAGAAGAAAACAGGAGGACTAATAGATTTCAATAGAAATACCCTTCAAATTGCTCTGAGAAAAACTTTAAGAACAAATTTGCACATACAGGGAATCTATTAAGTAACTGGCATTCTGAGAACTTACATAAGAGGGCAGATTGAAGTAGACTTTTCCCCCCATTTTGAAAATTAAAGTTTCTTACAGGTATTAGATAAATTGTCTTTGGCTAACTTAAAAAGAGAGACAGAATTTCAGTTAAAAAGAGCCTGTATTGTAAGATTCATTAGTGCCATTTTCCCCTGTAAAAGCCTAAAACACTTTTTTTTTTCCTTAAGGAGAAATGAGGACCTATTATTTTAAGACTCAGAAAACTATAGAGAGCAAGGATTCAAAGAACAAGCTATAGTTATCTCCCTAGTTCCATGCATCAATTACAGAGGACTTGTTATTTCAAATAAAGGAACAAACATTCACATGGGAAAGATGATCTTACAGTTACTTCTCCCTTATATAGTGTTTGTGAGAGCATTGAAAAAAAAATGGTCCCTCCATGACTTAATGAACACTAACAAATTCCTACAGAAAATAGCTATTCCTTATACAGCTATAATGTAAACACATCAGAGCATGTAAATCAGTAATCCTTCTATTGCAAAACAAATAGATTAATGAATGTTGCAAAGGATGGGTAAAGAAATCGATGGGGCTACCGATTCTAACCATGGACTTTCTCCTCAAAATACTATTACTTAACTTTTAAATAAGGCTTAGGTGAACTGTAACATTTTGCTCACCGATAGAGCTATATTTTACTTAGGGGAGAAATTGGCTAGTCTATAAAAATTAAATTACACCCCTTTCACTGTATCTAGTCAAGAGGAAAAACTCTAATTACAAGATTACACTGTCAAGCAAATGCAAATTCACATTCTTTAATGTCCGGGTTAAAAATTCAAACTTGGGGAGGATAATGTGAAATGAAAATCAATATTGGAAATACTTTGCAGCTTTCAATAAGTGTAAACTAAAGAAATGACATGATCAAATGCATTAATAAGGAGATGTTAATTTACTAAATACACTATATGGGAGAATCAGTTATTTGTTATGCAAAAATTTAAATACCAATTAGCAAAAACAATAAAAAATGATGAACCAAACCTTCCTTTTGTCTCTGTCACCATCAGACTCAGGAAATGAGCAAAGCGGGCAAAGACCAGGAGAAAAAAATAATCCCAACACCTAATAAGAATGTTATTCTGGAGAACAGGTAAAGGTTAACTTTAATTTTAAACATACTTTCTAAATGAAAATGAAATGTCCCAGCTTCTAAATTCCTAAGAGTTGAGTTTGCAGACTTAATCCAGAGAGGACTAACTGAAGGCCTCTATGTATTGCATTAGTATTTTTTGAAAGAGAAATTCTTTCATTACTGCTTTATGTCAAACCTGCTTGGTTCATTATAGTCGTCCACTTTCCCTCTATTTAGTCTACTTAGAATCTCAGCCTCAATACCTATGAAGACTGCTGTGTACAAGCACAATTTTCAAATCCATTTGGGGTTGCTCATTTTCTTTTACACCACCTCCTTCTTTATGCTAGACAAGTTGCATCTGCTACATGTAATCATAAGGACTAAAAAACCAGTCAGTTTAATAAATCCAGTGACCTCCAGGTTGTAGAATGCTAAAATTCTCTTAAATTCTCACAACTTCATGGTATAACATGGAAGATTTAAACCAAGTTGCTGGTAAAGGTTGTTGACAATTCAGTGTAGTACAGAGGGCACTTGCTAGACTGAGTTCTAGTGCTTAATTGGCCATTAGTTGTCTGGGTGACCTGGGGCAAGACACTCTGGGTCTCAGTTTCTGTACCTGTATTAGAATGGAGGATCTCTAAGGAGCCTTCACATGCTAAGGTTCTTAAAGCAATGTTATGTAATTTTCATGTACTATTTATCAACCTTTTAAGATCTTTCTTCCTAAAAGTGACCAAAAAATATGTGTGAGAAAGCAACAGGTGAAGTGGTGAAAAGGTGTCTGGGGTTAGACTGTAAGGAATTTAGTATGTGGAAATTTCCTGGTTAAGTTGAAATGTATGGGGTAGAAGTCAATGTGGCATTTTCATTGCCTTTATCATCATTTAACACAGAAATACTACTACTACTATTCAAGTTTCAAACATAAGTTTGGGATGGTTCTAGAAAAGCTTAATTGTTGTGCACACAAACCTACCTAGTCTTTGCTTCCCCACTAACTACTTGGACCTTTGGCTCCATGAATTTATTTGACTTTCTCTAGCTTCATGGCAGAAATAGATACACCACAAACCTTCTCCCACAGAATTTTCCAGTAGATCATATGGTTAAGAATCTTGGAAGGTTTTAGGTTTCATATCTCTCTCTCTCTCTCTCTCTCTCTCTCTCTCTCATACCTTCCAGTTCTAATCCCCATGGTCCACATCTATAAACCCAGGAAGAAATCCTATAGAACAACCTGGGTTAGGGAAAAAATTACCCTAGTATGGTATAGAGGAAAGAACGCTTGATTTGAAGTCAAAGGCTCTGTTCTATTCCCAGACCTTCCTCCTCCTTTTTGTGTGAAATTAAGCAAATCGGTTCATCTCTCTGGCTCTCAGTTTCATCATCTGTGAAATGAGGACAATGGACTAGATGACCTCTAATTCCCTTTCCAATCCTAAATCTCTGATCCTGCTTTTACTGTTAACCACTTTATGTTAGCAAAGAGTTGTATGATTTTCTTCTGGACCAGAGTTTCCATATCTTTAAAACAGAGTTATAACACTGGCCTTATTTTCCTTTTTGGGTGGTCATGAGAATGAAACAAAGAAGCACATTGAATATCAAATATAAATTACTATCCTTGGACATTTCTTTAAGGGAATGCCAACCTCTCACTGAAAAGGGATATCCCTTGTGGGTATGTTTCTGTTAAGGTTGATTTCCTCTCTTTTTTTCTAATCACTATCTCAACCAGATTCAAGGTAATAATACCTAAGGAAGCAATTCTAAAAGACTGAAGAGCTGCCTAAAGCTGTCTACTAGAGATCCCATAGGTAGGCTCTAAACCACTGCTCTGACTGTTTCTAAGTACCAGTGAATAATCAAGAGCCAGTGACACCATCTAAAGTCACCAAAGCCTCCTTTGGTACAAGAATGGCAAAATTATTTCTTAAATAAAACGCTCAAACAATGACTGGTTAAACACAGATGTCAAAGAAACACTTTTGTCAAAATGACCTATTATGCCAGAAACTCATTCTCAGTGTAATTTTTAAAACATAGAATGAAATCCTGAAACTGAATACCACAAAATTCAACAACCTCCCTTTCTTAGGACACATTTCTTACACCAGCAATTTTTTCTTAAGGTGTCTAGAAACATTTTTTTGGAGAGAAAGGGACCTGGATTCCAGCTATCATATAAGAATAAGAATCAAGTACTCAGGAAACTACACATGTACCGCATCATTGAAATTACAAGCCATCGATTGCCCAGGAAATGGTTGGATTAGAGGGCATAATTGGATAAGAGATTCCTAAAGAATTCCTTGGAAGAACTCCTCTCTCTCCCCACCCCACCCCCAATTTAGTTTCAAACTGACACTCTTTTCCCAGAGAAGAAAATGCTATAAAGAGTTCAGTCTAGGGGATAGTAGCCAATAGTTAGACATAAGATTAATTAAAAACACAATTCTAAAACATTTTGCAGCCTACAAAGCTATTTTCTTTTTCACTAAAACTATTGTTTGTCAATGATCCTCCAAGATAATATTTCCTAAACTGAATTTGACTCACTTAGATTTCTTATAAAAGACTGGATTTGATGATATTCTTTAAAAGGGTCCAAGTTTCAGCACGTGGATCTCATCTGGGAATTCAAGTCTGTGTCAGATGCTCAGCAAGGAAACTCAGCTACTCAGGCCATGGAAGCAATGTTTCTGTTAAGTTTTAGAGGATTTGGGGGGAATGGTTTCTAACCCAAGAGTGAGTCTTTAACCACAAGACAGGTGGGAAAGATTTCAGCACTGGAGTCAAAGGCATCTCAAACAGGATCCTCCCTTCCCCCTTTACTTTAATAACTTACAAGACTCTTAGCAATCAATCTATCAACAGCAATCATGGTGGACTGAGAACTGCTTTCCTTTGAAAGATCTTGGCAATTTGTGACTGGAAATTGATGCATTAGTCCTAAAATTAAATAAAGATCCTACAGCCTTCTTCAAAGAAATATTGTGTGTTTCTATGACAAAACTCATTTTTCAAGCACTGACCTCTGGGGAACTTCAACTGGCTCTATATTTCAGCCTGACATGGCTCACATCCCACTGTCTAGTTGCTCATAGAAGAAGCTGGGTTATTCATATATTCCCCTGACTTGTGATCATCCTTTAGCATAGGGTGGCCACCTAAATAAATGCCAAGATCAAAGAGCCAATAATTTAAATGAATTCTCTCTCCCAAGTCCCCAGAGGAAAAAAACCCTGGTAATTAACTCTAATGAGATTAAAGGAACTTCCAACTATTCATTTCCCCAGTCTTTCAAAACAAAACCTGTGACAACCACAAAGAGCTTCTGTGAAATTTGGATTCAGTCAAAGCACTACACTGGAGGACCTAAAGGGTCACATGTAGCCTCGAGGCCGCAGGTTCCCCACCCGGGGCTAGTTAAATCAAAGTCAGTCCCCCTTATGGTAATTTAAGAACTTCATCTGGGGAGGAGAGAGTTTTGGGAGTCTTACCAGAACTTTGTTCCATTACTTCTTTCTGACAAGTGTCTTGGACATTGACCGTGCAGTTCACAATGAATTCAGGAGAGGAGCAATCATCGAGCTGGAACTCTTCACACTGATAACACTGGATCTGGAGGGCAAAACCTGGAGGAACAATCACGGTCTGTGAAATACCATAACGTGTCTTGTCACATCCCGAAGGAATTGAGCCCAAATAAATAAAAAGTAATTCTCTCCTCCCCTAGAGCAAAGTAAAGGACCTAATTCCAAAGAACCAGAGTGCTCCAAAGTGATAAGACTTGAGCCTCCAGGAGGCAGCCCGGACACTCAGGGTGCCAGCAATTCCGTCCATCTTTCAGGCCCCCCCCCCCCCCCCACTCTCACCTCAGCATTTCAGCTCCCCTATTCCTTTCTTAAAGATAGTCAAAAGGCCATCAACGGGAGAAAGGAGGTACTGGGGCTCTGCTAGGGTAAGACCTGAGAAGAACAGCAAGTCTCCACTCAGCACCAATTCATTTAACAGCTAATTGGTTACACAGGACTTAATTATTTTTCTTTTGGCCTTATGTACAATTAATGTGCAGAACGACTCTTAAAACATATGTATATATACAAATACATATATTTTTAAAGGTCATACTCAGAATTTCACACTACCACACCCCCAGGAACTGGCAAATAGACATTTGGCATCATGCAGCGATCTTGCAGCGCCCCCGTCGGTCCCCCAAGCCCCGCTGCCTTTCAGACCCCGCGGTCCCACAAAAAGGATTGGCTCCCTATCCATTACTAACAGATTTAGTTGATGTATTCCCAGGCATCGTAACGTGTTGCAGCGCGATAGGGATAAGCTTACAGCCCAGGACTGTAGTGGGGAGGGGGGCGGCCGGGTGCACCAGGACAACCTACCCCTCTCCTCCCGGTGCCTCTAGGATACCACCCCTCGGGTAAGGGCATACTTGCTGATGGGATCAGCAGTCCAAAAGACAAGGATCAAAGGAATTTTTCTGCCGCTCCCTCATTGCAGAGGTTTGGGGGATCATTGAGGGACTGGAAACGAAGTCAATCAGGAAAAGAGGGAAACGGTGTCGTATTGCAATCGCCACAACCTACTTAATCTGGTCGAGCCTGGAAACTGCTACTTCGCTGCCCTAGGGGAAATGAGCCCTGGAGTCCTACTATGGTATGTTTCCTAGCCGCCCCCCCCCATTCCTCACAGGTAATCCTTCTTCCCCTAAATACAATAAATCAGACCAGGAGCCTAAGGGGCAGGGGGTCCTTGGTGCTTTGCTCACCTGTCGGCTACGCTACTCCCACAAGCTGTTGAATGAAGAATAACTTTGCCATGGTTTGTGGATCTTGGAGGGTTTTTTTTGGGGGGGGGTCCTCCCACCATTGCAGATGAGACAATTTCCTCACTTCCTCCACATCCCCGAACCCTAAACCCCAGATGCTCAGTAAATTCAACCCCAAATAAATACGGAGGAGCATAACGGACTTCATTTCTTCTTTTTTTTTCCCCCCTTCTCTTCATTCTTCTCCCTCAGTGAGGGCGTTGGAGACTTTCCTAGTCTAGCACCTCTGGACTACTGACGCGGTTGCAAAACTGCCCCTCTGAAGCCGGAGCACTGAACGCAATCAGATAAGCAGGTGGGTGCCACTGGCAAAAGAGGGGGAGAGTCGGGAGAGAGACAGTGTGTGTTTGTGTGTGTGTCTTACTTACCTGGAAGCAAAAACAATCCCCAAAAAGTAGTAACGATACCGAGGAACCACATCCTCCCGGAGCCGACAAACTGGGAGCGGAAGGTGCATCAGAGACGGCACCGGTTGTGGCGGCTCTTGATGCTTTTGCTATGGCCCTCGTTGCAGCCGCTTGTGCTACCGCCGCCGCCACGGAGAGAAGCCCCAGGTGCAGCCAGCAGCGCCTGCATCGCCCGGCTCGGGGCTCGGGGCTCGGCGCTCCCGGGCTCCAAGCTTCGTGTTCCGAGCTCTGCGCGCTCTGCTGTCTTTGGTTGTCTCCGCGGAGTGCCGCGCCTCAGGAGTTTGCAGCTGATAGTGAAGGAAAGTACCCGGAGAGCCAGAGCACCCAAAAAAAAAAAAAGTCTCGCCTCTTCTTCCCACCTCCCACTACAAGCACCACGTGACGGCAGCAGAGTTGGGGTGGGGGTGGGGGCGCGGGGAGGGCTAGTGCCATCCAGCCCCAGGGCTATCCCACCCCTTTTCTTTTCTTTCCTTCCTCCTCCTCCCTTCTCCGAAAGGGAGGGGAAGGGGCGGTGAAAGTTTTTAGAGATAAAAAGCACGGGGACTTGAGAAGGGATTGTATGAGGTATGAGTAGATAGAAAAAGATGCAGCAGGTGAAGCTCCGATCCGTCAATCCTAGACAGTGAAGCAGGTGGAGAGGACAGGGAGGTCGCGGGTTCGGAAAGGCGAGCGTGTGTGTATGTGTGTGTGTGTGTGTGTGTGTGTGTGTGTGTGTGTGTGTGTGTGT
>NW_020948867.1:0-12188 GCF_900497805.2 Vombatus ursinus | reverse complement strand
GAGCCATCATTGCTTTATTGTATTTAAAAGCACTAAAAAAAAAAAAAAGTAATTTATTACATGCTCTCCATGGTTTCACCTTATCTAATGCACTTAATTCAGTTCATCTCCTGCTTGCTTTGTAGTGTTGGAGGCAATCGAAAGATTGGAAGCAATTTATTAATAAGAGAACATGCCCTACAGCTTTGTCATGTGAAAACAGTTTCTGATTTGTAATGCAGCTAAGGCCCAAGTTTACTCCATATAGAATGAATTAATGGCATATGCCGTAATTCTTTTGTTCACTTGCAAGCTGATTCATCATGGATTTACATGAAGCAGGCAGGTTGCATATTTTGTCTTTTATCTGGGCCCTTAGAACAGGAAATACAGATTTTTTTCTAACAGCATTTTTCCTCCCTTGAAACAGAAACTTATATGTACATTCAGAGAAGCTTCACTAGGGCAGTGACTAGGTCCAATTGTGCAGCATGTAGCACAGAGCAAAGTCTCATTTCCCATCTCCAAAGAGGTCAGTTACTTGTCTTCCTAGTGGACAAGATAATCATTTGGCAGAGGAAAATCAAGGTAGATGTGGAAAGAGATTATTAAATCAGCTTTCATTAACCAAAATATGTTATTTTAATGTCTCTTTCAAGCTACAACTCTTATTGTGACAGGATAGAAGATTTTTGTTTCAGTCTCTCTCAGCTGAAGCAGCAAAAGCTCCTACAGGTTCTAGGTGTGGCCAGATGTCTTGAATAGGATCACCGACCTAAGAGCATTAGTCATCCTGAGGAAAGTAGCCATAAACCCTAGAGACCCTCTGTATCTTAAGGGAGATAAATCAATTCAGTATAGCAAAAGTAGTTACCAGGAAATCATGCAATAAGGCTTTAGGAATCCTAAGATGTCTGCTCTGATCCTGGAAGCTTTAGAGATTAACTCAGCAAATTTGATCAGTTTGGTGCTTAGAAGAGGACTGAGGCAGGAAGCCTTAGGGTTGCTAAATATTGCCCCACTTTATTCCCTCCCCCTAACCTGGAGAAGAGTCTGCAGAACTTAAGAGTTCTCCCCAGAATCTTGCAGAAATGAAAGGAGTACAATATCTCAGAACACAACTCTCTTTGTAAAAATATACACATACATATATACATGTACATATATGTTACACACACACACACACACACACACACACACACACACGCATTTCCTCAGACTGGGAACCAAAAATTAAATAAGTAGTAGTATCACAGAATCATAGACTAAGAGCTGGTAGTAACTTTAGAAATCAATTCCAATATCTTCATTTTACAAAGAAGGAAACTGAGGCTCCGAGATGTTAAGTGACATGACCAGTGTCACCTTGCCAAATATCTGGAGCTGGATTTGAATCTAGGTCTTCCTGACTTCCAGTTCAGTGCTCTACGTCTATGTACTGTGTGGTTCAGTCCTGCAATTGTGTCTGACTTGTAGGATGTGAGGTGCTGGGAGTGACTCAGGTCCAGTTGAGGGTGATGCTCAAGACAAGATGTTTATTGTACCAGCAGGCCAGGGTTAGGCAAAACCACTCAGAGTTGTCCACACTTACAGAAGGTCCCATCAAACTGCCAGCAAAGCCAGGTCACTATTATCCCTGTGTGGAGATTTGCTCCTGAGGAAGGGAAGCCATAGACTGTACATCGAGGGTACCAGATCACCCCTTTAAGGCAACCAGTAAGGCCAGATCATGGCTCCCCTTGGGCAAAGTCAGGTAGGTGTTTCCACCCCACTAACGAGTCAACCTCAGTGACTACACTGGCAGTCTGCTGTGGCATAGGCTGACTGACAGGTGGCCAAAACCATGGGCTTTTTATACAATTTTAGAAGGGCATAACCAGGTGTAAGGGGAGGGAAAGGAGGCTTATCTGTGGGGTGTGCATAGGATGAACTCAGGTGGTACCTTGGGACCAACTAAGCTTATTTATAAGAATGTAGGCTTAGCCCATGCCTTGGGGGCCAGCTAAGCTTATCCACATGCCTACAAGGTGTAACCAGGGGGTGTGACTATGACTATGCTAAACTTATATGCTTTATATTAAAAGCAAGTTATTTTGCTTGGGGGGGGGTGCACATGCCCAGTGATTACATTCACATATAATATAGAGGATTTAGGAATTTAATTAAGTTGTGGAAACAGCTGATTGGGCACTGTCCTCTGCTGTACCCATTGCTCTGCTCTATTTCCATAATCCAGGTTTTATAGATGTTTTCTTCCTTATGTATGATTGACAGCTCTTTTAGTGGGGGGGGGGTCATAAATTTCACAGACTCTTCATGACCCCATTATGGGGTTTTCTTGGCAAAGATACGGGAGAGGTTTGCCATTTCTTCCTCCAGTGGATTAAGGCAAACAGAGGTTAAGTGACTTGTCCAGATGTATGGGATGTGAAGTGCTGGGAGTGACTCAGGTCACAGCTACTAAGTGTTTGAGGTCAAATTTGAACTCAGGTCTTCCTGACTCCAGACCCAGCACTCTATCCAGTGAGCCACCTAGATTCCTCCTAAGCCATCTACCTCCTAGTACTACTATTATGGAACTCCCCTAGGAGATGTCTGTAAAGAAGTGACTCCCAGGGATACCTCTTGGTTTTAAATTTTAAGACTAGTCTTTCTGGACTGTTTAGAACTGAAGCATGTCATTTCCTTAAGCTCTTACAGTGATTAGCTTAAGAAACAAACTATACTCCTTTTACCATATAGAATTATAGGATTTACAACAGGATGAGACCTTAGAGACCATCCCACTGTATTCTCACATGTATGAGTCAATTTCCTTAATTTACAGAAATGTTTGCAATGTGCTTTACCTGTAGCACCCATCTCATGAGCTCCTCTCAACAGTCCTGTGAGGTAGATGCTATTGTTATCCTTATTTTTGCAGAAGAGGAGAGAGAGAAGCTAAGTAACTTGCCCAGATTCACATAGTTTATTAAGCATCTAAGGCAACATTTGAATTCAGATCTTCCAGATTCCTGGTTAGGTACTCTATCTGCTATATCACCTAGCTGCTTCAGGGACACCCAGGCTCAGTATTCAGTGATTTTGTTAAGGTGAAATAACAAAATTTCTTCAAAGAAAGGATTAGAATCTGAATCTTCTTTTCCTTGCTGAGTACAGGATATTACAAAGTTGTTCCTATGTTTGTTTGAAACTTAGGAAACTTTTTCGATCAAAAATAATGTTTTATACATTCACACATATATTTATATAACCATAATTATGTATACTTGATTCCTAGGCTTACCCACAACAGGTCATTTAACCTATAATGTAGCTAAACCTTCAATGAGGTTTGGGTTCTGGGAGTAGGACCAAGAAATGTAGAAAGGAAGAGAGTTGCTCACTGGTTTTGTGGGTACAGAGCTGACCATGGAAACAATTCTGAAATGGAGGTTTTCTTCAATATCCTCCCACTTTTCTTTGTACCCCTTTCTTCTATTCCATCTATCAGATGATCAGATTCCAAGTACTATCTTGCTGACCTAACAGCCCCCCTCCAAAGTATTCCATGTTTCAGAATTAATGACCTTCCTTCCATCCCATCAAAACTTTCATTTCTTCAGTCCCGTGAGCTCATTTATGTATTAGGAAGAGAGGAAACCAAATGAACTAATTTACATTAAGGTAAATGACTAATGACTCTGAATACCTGCCCAGGGGTATTTTCATTTTTTAAAAGAAGATGTTTATTAATTCAAATGAATCCCTAATTGGTAGAATTTCAGGTAGAGAAGATTAAAGTGAAAAAAACTGGAGGGAATTATTTTGGGGTAGGCAAACAGTAGCTGTATAGGCTGACCCTGACCTGAGGCTTACACTTTCACGGCCTACTCTCCAGAAAGTATTATTCCCTTCTTCCCGCCCCCCAGTTCCTTCACTTTTCCCATTTCACACCTCACAGAGCCTCTAAAAGTTCAAAGTTTAACAATAGGGTATGTGAGTAATGGACAGCTGACATGTGGCAAACATTTTTTTTTTGGCATATGGACCATTTAGAAATTGAGGATTGCATCTATATTCTCTTCATTAGAGAGTTAAAAAGTAGTCAAGGATTGAGATGGGGGTGGGGGAAAGGAGAGGGGGTGTTTGGCTGAAACATAACTACCAAATGTAGGTATCACAGCCCAAATCATCATTAAACATTTCAGAAGGCATATAAAAAGAGATTTTACAGATCTCAAGGTTTTTCCTTAAGACACATAAAGGAGGCAGATTTTGCTTCCAAAGTTAAAAGAGGATGGTGTGTTTTGTTTTCTTAACTTCATTCCATTTGCACTTGGGAAAGTAGCAGCTTTGAAGTCTCTCTGTTTAAATTCATTATGAAAACCATCAATGACTGATGTTTTCATGAAATCTTTGTGGGAGGAATTAGTGTTAGGGGAGAATACGGATCAATCTTCAAACGTTTCGTCTATGGAAGCTGGAAGTCATTGTGGGCTGCTTTTTTTTCAGCTGCAAAGTTAACATAAGCAAACGCATCACTTATAGGGGAGTCCATGGGACTAAAGGCATTTGATATTCTACCTCCAGATTCTTCTCCCAAAGCCAGATATTTCTCCCATAAAGAAAGTGAAAGAATGCTCATTTCCTTCTTGAGAGGCAAATTAATAGGGAAAACTCCTAGCCCCACAGGGAAAATGAGATAAAAATGCTGACACTGTGGAAGCCTAGTCTCATACAATTAATAATTTTTTGTGCAAGACAATAATATCTAGTTAACAAGACTGGCATGAATATGGAAGGATATATGTCTTGGCATGTGAATTCCTGGGTTTTTTAAGGCCACATTAATCTTCCTTATGAAAATGAAGACATAGATCATTCCTTTGAATTTTGTCAGCTGGGTTGACTGGAGTTTATTCAGTAAGAGGGTGGAGAGAGAAGGGGACAGAGAGCTAGAGGCAAGGAAGAATGGAAAGAAAAAAGTAGTGGCAATGGAGGCTAGAAGAAAACAGGAGGACTAATAGATTTCAATAGAAATACCCTTCAAATTGCTCTGAGAAAAACTTTAAGAACAAATTTGCACATACAGGGAATCTATTAAGTAACTGGCATTCTGAGAACTTACATAAGAGGGCAGATTGAAGTAGACTTTTCCCCCCATTTTGAAAATTAAAGTTTCTTACAGGTATTAGATAAATTGTCTTTGGCTAACTTAAAAAGAGAGACAGAATTTCAGTTAAAAAGAGCCTGTATTGTAAGATTCATTAGTGCCATTTTCCCCTGTAAAAGCCTAAAACACTTTTTTTTTTCCTTAAGGAGAAATGAGGACCTATTATTTTAAGACTCAGAAAACTATAGAGAGCAAGGATTCAAAGAACAAGCTATAGTTATCTCCCTAGTTCCATGCATCAATTACAGAGGACTTGTTATTTCAAATAAAGGAACAAACATTCACATGGGAAAGATGATCTTACAGTTACTTCTCCCTTATATAGTGTTTGTGAGAGCATTGAAAAAAAAATGGTCCCTCCATGACTTAATGAACACTAACAAATTCCTACAGAAAATAGCTATTCCTTATACAGCTATAATGTAAACACATCAGAGCATGTAAATCAGTAATCCTTCTATTGCAAAACAAATAGATTAATGAATGTTGCAAAGGATGGGTAAAGAAATCGATGGGGCTACCGATTCTAACCATGGACTTTCTCCTCAAAATACTATTACTTAACTTTTAAATAAGGCTTAGGTGAACTGTAACATTTTGCTCACCGATAGAGCTATATTTTACTTAGGGGAGAAATTGGCTAGTCTATAAAAATTAAATTACACCCCTTTCACTGTATCTAGTCAAGAGGAAAAACTCTAATTACAAGATTACACTGTCAAGCAAATGCAAATTCACATTCTTTAATGTCCGGGTTAAAAATTCAAACTTGGGGAGGATAATGTGAAATGAAAATCAATATTGGAAATACTTTGCAGCTTTCAATAAGTGTAAACTAAAGAAATGACATGATCAAATGCATTAATAAGGAGATGTTAATTTACTAAATACACTATATGGGAGAATCAGTTATTTGTTATGCAAAAATTTAAATACCAATTAGCAAAAACAATAAAAAATGATGAACCAAACCTTCCTTTTGTCTCTGTCACCATCAGACTCAGGAAATGAGCAAAGCGGGCAAAGACCAGGAGAAAAAAATAATCCCAACACCTAATAAGAATGTTATTCTGGAGAACAGGTAAAGGTTAACTTTAATTTTAAACATACTTTCTAAATGAAAATGAAATGTCCCAGCTTCTAAATTCCTAAGAGTTGAGTTTGCAGACTTAATCCAGAGAGGACTAACTGAAGGCCTCTATGTATTGCATTAGTATTTTTTGAAAGAGAAATTCTTTCATTACTGCTTTATGTCAAACCTGCTTGGTTCATTATAGTCGTCCACTTTCCCTCTATTTAGTCTACTTAGAATCTCAGCCTCAATACCTATGAAGACTGCTGTGTACAAGCACAATTTTCAAATCCATTTGGGGTTGCTCATTTTCTTTTACACCACCTCCTTCTTTATGCTAGACAAGTTGCATCTGCTACATGTAATCATAAGGACTAAAAAACCAGTCAGTTTAATAAATCCAGTGACCTCCAGGTTGTAGAATGCTAAAATTCTCTTAAATTCTCACAACTTCATGGTATAACATGGAAGATTTAAACCAAGTTGCTGGTAAAGGTTGTTGACAATTCAGTGTAGTACAGAGGGCACTTGCTAGACTGAGTTCTAGTGCTTAATTGGCCATTAGTTGTCTGGGTGACCTGGGGCAAGACACTCTGGGTCTCAGTTTCTGTACCTGTATTAGAATGGAGGATCTCTAAGGAGCCTTCACATGCTAAGGTTCTTAAAGCAATGTTATGTAATTTTCATGTACTATTTATCAACCTTTTAAGATCTTTCTTCCTAAAAGTGACCAAAAAATATGTGTGAGAAAGCAACAGGTGAAGTGGTGAAAAGGTGTCTGGGGTTAGACTGTAAGGAATTTAGTATGTGGAAATTTCCTGGTTAAGTTGAAATGTATGGGGTAGAAGTCAATGTGGCATTTTCATTGCCTTTATCATCATTTAACACAGAAATACTACTACTACTATTCAAGTTTCAAACATAAGTTTGGGATGGTTCTAGAAAAGCTTAATTGTTGTGCACACAAACCTACCTAGTCTTTGCTTCCCCACTAACTACTTGGACCTTTGGCTCCATGAATTTATTTGACTTTCTCTAGCTTCATGGCAGAAATAGATACACCACAAACCTTCTCCCACAGAATTTTCCAGTAGATCATATGGTTAAGAATCTTGGAAGGTTTTAGGTTTCATATCTCTCTCTCTCTCTCTCTCTCTCTCTCTCTCTCATACCTTCCAGTTCTAATCCCCATGGTCCACATCTATAAACCCAGGAAGAAATCCTATAGAACAACCTGGGTTAGGGAAAAAATTACCCTAGTATGGTATAGAGGAAAGAACGCTTGATTTGAAGTCAAAGGCTCTGTTCTATTCCCAGACCTTCCTCCTCCTTTTTGTGTGAAATTAAGCAAATCGGTTCATCTCTCTGGCTCTCAGTTTCATCATCTGTGAAATGAGGACAATGGACTAGATGACCTCTAATTCCCTTTCCAATCCTAAATCTCTGATCCTGCTTTTACTGTTAACCACTTTATGTTAGCAAAGAGTTGTATGATTTTCTTCTGGACCAGAGTTTCCATATCTTTAAAACAGAGTTATAACACTGGCCTTATTTTCCTTTTTGGGTGGTCATGAGAATGAAACAAAGAAGCACATTGAATATCAAATATAAATTACTATCCTTGGACATTTCTTTAAGGGAATGCCAACCTCTCACTGAAAAGGGATATCCCTTGTGGGTATGTTTCTGTTAAGGTTGATTTCCTCTCTTTTTTTCTAATCACTATCTCAACCAGATTCAAGGTAATAATACCTAAGGAAGCAATTCTAAAAGACTGAAGAGCTGCCTAAAGCTGTCTACTAGAGATCCCATAGGTAGGCTCTAAACCACTGCTCTGACTGTTTCTAAGTACCAGTGAATAATCAAGAGCCAGTGACACCATCTAAAGTCACCAAAGCCTCCTTTGGTACAAGAATGGCAAAATTATTTCTTAAATAAAACGCTCAAACAATGACTGGTTAAACACAGATGTCAAAGAAACACTTTTGTCAAAATGACCTATTATGCCAGAAACTCATTCTCAGTGTAATTTTTAAAACATAGAATGAAATCCTGAAACTGAATACCACAAAATTCAACAACCTCCCTTTCTTAGGACACATTTCTTACACCAGCAATTTTTTCTTAAGGTGTCTAGAAACATTTTTTTTGGAGAGAAAGGGACCTGGATTCCAGCTATCATATAAGAATAAGAATCAAGTACTCAGGAAACTACACATGTACCGCATCATTGAAATTACAAGCCATCGATTGCCCAGGAAATGGTTGGATTAGAGGGCATAATTGGATAAGAGATTCCTAAAGAATTCCTTGGAAGAACTCCTCTCTCTCCCCACCCCACCCCCAATTTAGTTTCAAACTGACACTCTTTTCCCAGAGAAGAAAATGCTATAAAGAGTTCAGTCTAGGGGATAGTAGCCAATAGTTAGACATAAGATTAATTAAAAACACAATTCTAAAACATTTTGCAGCCTACAAAGCTATTTTCTTTTTCACTAAAACTATTGTTTGTCAATGATCCTCCAAGATAATATTTCCTAAACTGAATTTGACTCACTTAGATTTCTTATAAAAGACTGGATTTGATGATATTCTTTAAAAGGGTCCAAGTTTCAGCACGTGGATCTCATCTGGGAATTCAAGTCTGTGTCAGATGCTCAGCAAGGAAACTCAGCTACTCAGGCCATGGAAGCAATGTTTCTGTTAAGTTTTAGAGGATTTGGGGGGAATGGTTTCTAACCCAAGAGTGAGTCTTTAACCACAAGACAGGTGGGAAAGATTTCAGCACTGGAGTCAAAGGCATCTCAAACAGGATCCTCCCTTCCCCCTTTACTTTAATAACTTACAAGACTCTTAGCAATCAATCTATCAACAGCAATCATGGTGGACTGAGAACTGCTTTCCTTTGAAAGATCTTGGCAATTTGTGACTGGAAATTGATGCATTAGTCCTAAAATTAAATAAAGATCCTACAGCCTTCTTCAAAGAAATATTGTGTGTTTCTATGACAAAACTCATTTTTCAAGCACTGACCTCTGGGGAACTTCAACTGGCTCTATATTTCAGCCTGACATGGCTCACATCCCACTGTCTAGTTGCTCATAGAAGAAGCTGGGTTATTCATATATTCCCCTGACTTGTGATCATCCTTTAGCATAGGGTGGCCACCTAAATAAATGCCAAGATCAAAGAGCCAATAATTTAAATGAATTCTCTCTCCCAAGTCCCCAGAGGAAAAAAACCCTGGTAATTAACTCTAATGAGATTAAAGGAACTTCCAACTATTCATTTCCCCAGTCTTTCAAAACAAAACCTGTGACAACCACAAAGAGCTTCTGTGAAATTTGGATTCAGTCAAAGCACTACACTGGAGGACCTAAAGGGTCACATGTAGCCTCGAGGCCGCAGGTTCCCCACCCGGGGCTAGTTAAATCAAAGTCAGTCCCCCTTATGGTAATTTAAGAACTTCATCTGGGGAGGAGAGAGTTTTGGGAGTCTTACCAGAACTTTGTTCCATTACTTCTTTCTGACAAGTGTCTTGGACATTGACCGTGCAGTTCACAATGAATTCAGGAGAGGAGCAATCATCGAGCTGGAACTCTTCACACTGATAACACTGGATCTGGAGGGCAAAACCTGGAGGAACAATCACGGTCTGTGAAATACCATAACGTGTCTTGTCACATCCCGAAGGAATTGAGCCCAAATAAATAAAAAGTAATTCTCTCCTCCCCTAGAGCAAAGTAAAGGACCTAATTCCAAAGAACCAGAGTGCTCCAAAGTGATAAGACTTGAGCCTCCAGGAGGCAGCCCGGACACTCAGGGTGCCAGCAATTCCGTCCATCTTTCAGGCCCCCCCCCCCCCCCCACTCTCACCTCAGCATTTCAGCTCCCCTATTCCTTTCTTAAAGATAGTCAAAAGGCCATCAACGGGAGAAAGGAGGTACTGGGGCTCTGCTAGGGTAAGACCTGAGAAGAACAGCAAGTCTCCACTCAGCACCAATTCATTTAACAGCTAATTGGTTACACAGGACTTAATTATTTTTCTTTTGGCCTTATGTACAATTAATGTGCAGAACGACTCTTAAAACATATGTATATATACAAATACATATATTTTTAAAGGTCATACTCAGAATTTCACACTACCACACCCCCAGGAACTGGCAAATAGACATTTGGCATCATGCAGCGATCTTGCAGCGCCCCCGTCGGTCCCCCAAGCCCCGCTGCCTTTCAGACCCCGCGGTCCCACAAAAAGGATTGGCTCCCTATCCATTACTAACAGATTTAGTTGATGTATTCCCAGGCATCGTAACGTGTTGCAGCGCGATAGGGATAAGCTTACAGCCCAGGACTGTAGTGGGGAGGGGGGCGGCCGGGTGCACCAGGACAACCTACCCCTCTCCTCCCGGTGCCTCTAGGATACCACCCCTCGGGTAAGGGCATACTTGCTGATGGGATCAGCAGTCCAAAAGACAAGGATCAAAGGAATTTTTCTGCCGCTCCCTCATTGCAGAGGTTTGGGGGATCATTGAGGGACTGGAAACGAAGTCAATCAGGAAAAGAGGGAAACGGTGTCGTATTGCAATCGCCACAACCTACTTAATCTGGTCGAGCCTGGAAACTGCTACTTCGCTGCCCTAGGGGAAATGAGCCCTGGAGTCCTACTATGGTATGTTTCCTAGCCGCCCCCCCCCCATTCCTCACAGGTAATCCTTCTTCCCCTAAATACAATAAATCAGACCAGGAGCCTAAGGGGCAGGGGGTCCTTGGTGCTTTGCTCACCTGTCGGCTACGCTACTCCCACAAGCTGTTGAATGAAGAATAACTTTGCCATGGTTTGTGGATCTTGGAGGGTTTTTTTTGGGGGGGGGTCCTCCCACCATTGCAGATGAGACAATTTCCTCACTTCCTCCACATCCCCGAACCCTAAACCCCAGATGCTCAGTAAATTCAACCCCAAATAAATACGGAGGAGCATAACGGACTTCATTTCTTCTTTTTTTTTCCCCCCTTCTCTTCATTCTTCTCCCTCAGTGAGGGCGTTGGAGACTTTCCTAGTCTAGCACCTCTGGACTACTGACGCGGTTGCAAAACTGCCCCTCTGAAGCCGGAGCACTGAACGCAATCAGATAAGCAGGTGGGTGCCACTGGCAAAAGAGGGGGAGAGTCGGGAGAGAGACAGTGTGTGTTTGTGTGTGTGTCTTACTTACCTGGAAGCAAAAACAATCCCCAAAAAGTAGTAACGATACCGAGGAACCACATCCTCCCGGAGCCGACAAACTGGGAGCGGAAGGTGCATCAGAGACGGCACCGGTTGTGGCGGCTCTTGATGCTTTTGCTATGGCCCTCGTTGCAGCCGCTTGTGCTACCGCCGCCGCCACGGAGAGAAGCCCCAGGTGCAGCCAGCAGCGCCTGCATCGCCCGGCTCGGGGCTCGGGGCTCGGCGCTCCCGGGCTCCAAGCTTCGTGTTCCGAGCTCTGCGCGCTCTGCTGTCTTTGGTTGTCTCCGCGGAGTGCCGCGCCTCAGGAGTTTGCAGCTGATAGTGAAGGAAAGTACCCGGAGAGCCAGAGCACCCAAAAAAAAAAAAAGTCTCGCCTCTTCTTCCCACCTCCCACTACAAGCACCACGTGACGGCAGCAGAGTTGGGGTGGGGGTGGGGGCGCGGGGAGGGCTAGTGCCATCCAGCCCCAGGGCTATCCCACCCCTTTTCTTTTCTTTCCTTCCTCCTCCTCCCTTCTCCGAAAGGGAGGGGAAGGGGCGGTGAAAGTTTTTAGAGATAAAAAGCACGGGGACTTGAGAAGGGATTGTATGAGGTATGAGTAGATAGAAAAAGATGCAGCAGGTGAAGCTCCGATCCGTCAATCCTAGACAGTGAAGCAGGTGGAGAGGACAGGGAGGTCGCGGGTTCGGAAAGGCGAGCGTGTGTGTATGTGTGTGTGTGTGTGTGTGTGTGTGTGTGTGTGTGTGTGTGTGTGT
>NW_020948866.1:0-1150 GCF_900497805.2 Vombatus ursinus | reverse complement strand
GGCCACATGTGGCCTCAAGGCTGCATGTTCCCCACCCCTGATCTAGAACATGAAGAGTATTAAGAATAGTAGAGTTAAAGGAGGCTGGGGTGGCCCGGCTGGAGCTGAGGAGGTTGTAGTCAATCATTCAGGCAATAAGGAACCAAGAGAGTTTTTGAACAGGCGATAAACATGGTTTTCCTTCAGATAATGATGAGAGTAAGAATAATTTCCATTTCTATATCATTTTAAGGTTTCCAAAGCCCTTTCCTTATAAAAGTATTTCCTTATAAATGTATTTACCCTGTAAAGTGAACACCACAGGTATTATTATAACCTCTATTTTATAAATGGGAAAAGACTTGAAGAAGGTAAGGGATGTGGTTTCATAAGAATGTATCAGGAGCACGAAATCTCAGAATGCAGCCTTTTTAAAAAGTAATGTTGGGGAGAAGAGGGAGATCAAAAAAGGAATTTGGCCCTTTCTAGAGGGTAGAAAGGTTGATAATAATGAGTGATGGACAGAAGAAAGCAACCATTCTTTTGCTTCTGTCTTCTCTAGCAAGAAAACAAAAATAGTTAACAGGGAATTAAGTTCAACACAAAATTTTATTGACTGCATGTACTGCACTATGTTAAGTGCTGTCAATATTAAACCACATATACAACAGTCCTTTCTTGAGCATATATCTTCATATTTTATATATATATACATACATACATACATACATACATACATAAATATACATACATACATAAATATACATACATATATATATATAATACATACACACACACACATCCATCCAACTACATGTCATAGTCTGGTCAATAGGCATTCTTAATTTATTTAGTTTTTCCCATGTGAGTTTTTAGGTGAATCTTTTCTGAGTGACCCTATAGTACTCTTGGATTTGATGCCTTCAACACAATGCCATCCACAAACAAGAGCCCCTAGAGGACTTCACTATCTACAGAAAAATCTCTTTCCCATTTGGACTCTATTCAGGACATTTTCCATGACAAG
Organism: Vombatus ursinus; assembly: GCF_900497805.2. Lineage (NCBI taxonomy): Eukaryota > Metazoa > Chordata > Mammalia > Diprotodontia > Vombatidae > Vombatus > Vombatus ursinus. Next base: position 144 of record NW_020948866.1, on the reverse strand, counting down.
TGGCAAATACTTTTGTTGAGCATATATCTTCTTGCTTTTGCCTTGCTTGCAATTGGTAATTACAAAATTGTTGACCAGAATTACCTCTGTGATTGTATCTATCAAGAAATCATATATGATATTAACAGAGCATTATACTTTTAT
>NW_020948865.1:0-1164 GCF_900497805.2 Vombatus ursinus | reverse complement strand
ATAAAAGTATAATGCTCTGTTAATATCATATATGATTTCTTGATAGATACAATCACAGAGGTAATTCTGGTCAACAATTTTGTAATTACCAATTGCAAGCAAGGCAAAAGCAAGAAGATATATGCTCAACAAAAGTATTTGCCACTTGTCATGGAAAATGTCCTGAATAGAGTCCAAATGGGAAAGAGATTTTTCTGTAGATAGTGAAGTCCTCTAGGGGCTCTTGTTTGTGGATGGCATTGTGTTGAAGGCATCAAATCCAAGAGTACTATAGGGTCACTCAGAAAAGATTCACCTAAAAACTCACATGGGAAAAACTAAATAAATTAAGAATGCCTATTGACCAGACTATGACATGTAGTTGGATGGATGTGTGTGTGTGTATGTATTATATATATATATGTATGTATATTTATGTATGTATGTATATTTATGTATGTATGTATGTATGTATGTATGTATATATATATAAAATATGAAGATATATGCTCAAGAAAGGACTGTTGTATATGTGGTTTAATATTGACAGCACTTAACATAGTGCAGTACATGCAGTCAATAAAATTTTGTGTTGAACTTAATTCCCTGTTAACTATTTTTGTTTTCTTGCTAGAGAAGACAGAAGCAAAAGAATGGTTGCTTTCTTCTGTCCATCACTCATTATTATCAACCTTTCTACCCTCTAGAAAGGGCCAAATTCCTTTTTTGATCTCCCTCTTCTCCCCAACATTACTTTTTAAAAAGGCTGCATTCTGAGATTTCGTGCTCCTGATACATTCTTATGAAACCACATCCCTTACCTTCTTCAAGTCTTTTCCCATTTATAAAATAGAGGTTATAATAATACCTGTGGTGTTCACTTTACAGGGTAAATACATTTATAAGGAAATACTTTTATAAGGAAAGGGCTTTGGAAACCTTAAAATGATATAGAAATGGAAATTATTCTTACTCTCATCATTATCTGAAGGAAAACCATGTTTATCGCCTGTTCAAAAACTCTCTTGGTTCCTTATTGCCTGAATGATTGACTACAACCTCCTCAGCTCCAGCCGGGCCACCCCAGCCTCCTTTAACTCTACTATTCTTAATACTCTTCATGTTCTAGATCAGGGGTGGGGAACATGCAGCCTTGAGGCCACATGTGGCCTTCTAGATCCTTAA
>NW_020948864.1:0-1100 GCF_900497805.2 Vombatus ursinus | reverse complement strand
ATTTTATTCCAAATGTGTAAAGTTTAGAGTTATCAGAGGGAAATTAATGAAAAAGGGAGAGAACTTTTCCTTACCTGAGACTAACATTGGGGTAAACTAAGGAGAAAGAAGATGTCTACAATGTCAGTAATCTCTGAGATAGCCATAATCATTACACTGAATGTAATGATTATGTAATGTAACCCATAGAGAGAAAATAAAGAAACAAGCTGATAAGACATAGAAGTTGGTGCATTTTTTTTCAAATAACTACAAACTCTGATTACAACATCCAGTCAATGCCTCACCTGGCTACACGCACACACACACACACACACACACACACACACACACACATCTAAATGTATGTGAAAGAGACAGAGTCAGAGACAGAGACAGAGAGACAGAGACAGAGAGACAGAGAAATACAAGGTAATGTCAAGTGTCAAATATGAAAAGGCAGATTAAAGGTATTGAGATAAAATGTGTAACCTTGAGGTCCTGACTCATATGGCATTAAAGCTAACCTTCTGAACAATTTTGCTTGTATTAGGAAAGATCATTAATACAAATGACAGTTTTATTCAATTATACATGATTGTTCTTGCTTTCTAGCTTGCTATTCATTGGTGGGTAGAAGTGGCAGTCATCAAAGCTCCCTTTGGAAAGTCCCTTCTTTTATTTCATCATGCTTTCTAGCTTCTAATTGCTGGGTGTCCATTTCGACCTTAAATGGTGTAGTTGGCCACAGTTAGGCTTGTGCATATTATCTACTGCACTTGGTCAAGCCCCGTGAGGTAGAAACAATTTCAAGGGGAAGAGTACCAAGGCTGCGGAGTATAAAGGATTACAAGTCATATCTCAATTTGGAAATGTTGCTTACCAGTAGCTCTGTCCTTGTAGGTAATAAGAGCTTAAAACATGGACTCTTAACCATTTTTATGTCATACAACCTTTTAGCAGCCTGGTGAAAACTATGGACTCCTTCTCAGGATGATATTTTGTAAAAATTATCTTTTTTAATACTTTATTTTCCCAAATTACATTAATTTTTATTCCAAATTTTATTCCAAATGTGTAAAGTTTAGAGTTATCAGAGGGAAATTAATGAAAAAGGGAGA
>NW_020948863.1:0-1591 GCF_900497805.2 Vombatus ursinus | reverse complement strand
GCTGGCATGTTTACCCACCTGGCTTCGGTTCAGGGCCTGCCAAAGAACTGACTCCTGGGGATGGAGGCAAGGGAAATGAGCCTTCAGGCAGTATTGGCCTTTGGCCTGATGTTTTAAAGCTCTTTTTTCTCAACTGATTTTTTTCCCCCTTATATTATGAAGCTCAGACCAACATTACTAGGAACACAGGATTTAGAATCAGAAGGGAGTCTAGGTACCATCTAACAACAACAGTAAACATTTATATAGGACTTTTGAAGCACTTAACATATGTTATTTCATTGAATCTTCACAACCCTGGGAGGTAGGTACCCTTATTGTACCCATTTTACAAATGAGGAAACTGAGGCAAAGATTAAGTGACATGCCCAAGGTCACATAGTTAGGAAGTGTCTGAATCCAGATTTGAACTCGTATCTTCCTGACTCTATGCTTAGTGCTCTATCCATTGATCCACTTAAGTCTGAGCCCTCTCATTTTGCAGAGAAGGAAATAGGCCCAGAAAGAAGGGGTTTGCTAAGGTTACACAGCCAGTATTTTCTGAGTTTTGTGCCAACTGCCAGTGAGTGTGTGTCCTGGAGACAGGAGGCCCTGAAGTCCTCCTGAGGGTGCAGGGGCAGAGCCATGGCAGGGGGTCACTAAGCACATTGTGGCTATTCAGAAACTAACATGCATCTGACAGCCCAGAGTGGGTGCTTTTGGAGTCACTGACAATTTGTGAATCACAGTCTGGCTTTGATGAAAAAGATCTGGGGTTTTCAGGGGACCACAAGCTCATTATGTGTCAAAAGTGTGAGGTAGCTGCCAAAAAAGCTAATGAGATCTTGGGCCACATTAAGACAGGAAGAACTTCCAGGACCAGGGATAGTTCCCCTGTCCTTTGTCCTCATCTGGTCTCGTCTGGAGGACTGTGGTCGGTTCTGGGCACTATGGTCTAAGAACATTGCCAAGCTGGAGAAAGAAACTAGGCTGGCGAAGGGATGTGAATTCATGTCACATGGGAATAAGCTGATGGTGCTTAGGGATGCTTGGGGAGCTAGAGCAGAAAAGATGGCGCTGAGGGGAGTGGAGAGCGGGGAGCAGACGTGCTGGTGGTCTTTCAGTATTTGGATGGTTGTCACAGGGATGAGTAGTTCACCTTGCTCTGCTTGGCTGGGGGGTAAAGAAGGGAAGCTGCAAAGAGGCAGATTAAGTCTTGACAGCAGGAAGAACATCCCCCAAATCAACGCTGCCCAGAGAGGAGAAGGCTTCCTCAGGGGCTGATGGGACTGGGTCCCACCCCCACCCCCCATACACACTGGAGGTGTCCAAGCAGAGACTGGACCACACCCATCAGAGATATGGGAAGGGGGCTTCCCCATGGTTTGGATCAGACAAGTTGGGGATCCCTTCCAACTCAGACTAGGCCTTGACCTGAATTGGTCCTGCCACAAAAAAAATGCCACAAAAAGTCTACAAGTCAGACAACAGGTTGGCCCAAGATGTCCAACAGAGAGGCCAGGGAGCAATCAGGCCTATTTTTCTAAAACCTGCCATGTCAGCCAGGAATTGAGATGATGCTACACCCATTAGCTCAGCACCCCCAGTGTTG
>NW_020948862.1:0-27464 GCF_900497805.2 Vombatus ursinus | reverse complement strand
CTGGCCTGTGCAGCTAGTACTGTGGGCCTTGGTAGCTGATCTGTGCTGTGGCTAAGAGCCTGACATTGGCTTGCCCAGACACTGCCTGTGCTTAGCTGCATTCCCTTTTTTCATAAGTGAGACAGACCTTTCCTGAAGTCTTTCTAAGTTTTCTTGAGCTGGAAAACTGTTTCACTCCATCTTTTTGTGGGTTCTGTTGTTCCGGAATTCCTTTAGAGGCTTGATCTGATGTTATTTCAGAGGGAAACTGAAGAGAACTCAGGCAACTTCCTGGCTCTCTACAACATCTTGTTTGCCCCTTTATTTTGAAAAATTAAAAAAAAAATGTATGGTCCAGGGAAAATATATGAGAGGATATCCCCAGTCTACTCCTTCATAGCGGCAGAAGGTCCATGAATAAGGTACATTCTGTATATTTTTAGACATTTTCAATATATTGATCAGGTTTGATTTTTTTTACCCTCTTCTTTCATGTATTTTTTCCTCAAAAACATTATTTATTATATGGGAGGTCTCTCATGTAAAACATTTATACTGGGATAAGTAGTTTTGGTGATGTCAGAAGCAAAGAAGTTTAATAAAATGTATTTTTAAATTATCCAACAGTAGACAGAAGGAATAGGACAACTTTGAATGTTCCATGTTGAATTTATTATATATCCATATAATATGTATCTGTGTGCGTGTATGTTTAAAGCAAGGTGTACCGAATAGATATTTACTCTTTCACATATTACCCTCTTATTTCTTTTCTGCCTTATATAAGGAAATATTTTGTCTTTAATTGTTAAGAATCATTTTTTAATTGCAAAGAACAAAAAAATTCCACTCTTTGTAAAGGACATGATGGTTTACTTAAGAAATCCAGACAATTATCAGCGAAAGTGAGAACTTTTGTAGTTTTAATAAAGAAAAAGGATATAAAATAAGTACATAAAAGTAACCATTCTTATATAGTAATAAAAAATCAAGAAATTATAGGAAAACAAAGTCTATATATATCTATAAAAAGTTCTATATATCTATAAAATGCACAAGATATTTTGAAATTAACCTAAAAACACACCTGTAGGTTTTATAACTACCACTAGAAATATTCTTTCCTGAGAAAAATGAAGAAAAATAATTAAAGACGTATTTGTTATTCCATATGATGGCATGCGAATTTGATAAAAATATCTTTACCACTTAAATTAATTTATACATTTAGTGACATATCAATTAAACTACTAAGTGGTTACTTATTAGAAATAGTAAAAGTAAAATTATATTTGTTTAGAGAAACAAAACATTGAATCACAAGAAAATAATTAGCAGGAATGCAGTTAATCTAACATAAGATGTCGGAAGTAAATATTATGAGAAGTCCTTTGCATTAGATAAAAAATTTAAAAATAGATAAATGAAACAAACCAAATAAGACAACAATTCATTATTCTCTATACCTAGGAACATAAATATCATGAGAAGGACTGTATATTAAATGACAAGAATTGCTGCATAAACATAAAAAACCTAGATATGAGACCAAGTGTGGCAATAATGACCAAATGGATATGTAACCCAAATGCAGAAAGTTATGGAATCAAGGGACATAAAAAGGAAGAAAGAAAATAAGGAAGGATGGAAAGAATGAAGGAAATAAGGAAGGAAGGGCTAAATTAAGGAAGGGAGGAAAGAAAAAATGAAGAGTTAAGGAAGTAATGATGAAGAAAGGAAAAATATAGGAAAAGAGGAAGGAAGAAATAAAGAAAGAAGTAAAGAAGCAAACAAACTAAGAAGGAAGGAAGAAAACAGAAAGTTGTATACTTTGCAATTGCAACAACTATGTTGAAATTTTTGGTATATCAAATGTCAAGAATTTTACATGAATAAAATAAATGCAACTAGAATAAGAAGACAAATCTTGCAGCAAGAAAACATTTACAATAAATATCTCAGATAATCTGATATCCAAGTCATATATGAGACTGAGACCAAAAGATGACCAAGAATGTTCTCGAATAATTAAGTGGCCAAGGAGAATATGAACTGTTTTCTTTAAATATATATACATATATATTTATTATATTATTATTAATATATATATTATTATATATAATATATATATTTATATATATATATAATACACACACACACACACATTTATATCTTTTGTTTGTGAGCAACCTAATTTTGAGATAAATCTCACCATTCCGTTGCCCAAAAGGGCATCCCTTGTAACAGAGAAACAAAAAGAAAAAAAAATTAGCTCAGTAAAAATAAGCAATGGCGCTTTCCCAGAATATGAAATTGAACATTTTTTTCCAATGAATTTCAAGCCATTTAGAACCATTTTGAAGATTATTCCAAATCATTAATTACAAGATGACTATAAATGATAACAACTCTGAAGTTTAGCCTTATAATTCTCAAATGTAAAGTTATTTAGAAACAGGTACAGTTTATTTTTGATGGATAATAGCCAGTAAAGTGGTACAGTGGTTAGTGATGGACCTTGGAATCAGAAAGACTCATCTTCATGAGTTCAATTCTGGCCTCAGACATCTACTACCTCTGTCACCCTGGGCAAGTCACTTAACCTTGTTGTCTTCAGTTCCTCATCTGTAAAACGAACTGGAGAAGAAAATGGCAGACTACTGCAGTATCTTTGCCAAGAAAATACCAAATGAGATCACAAAGTCTCAGACACATCTGAAAGGACTGAACAAAAACAACGGGAAGACAGACATATTTATCCAGTTTCAGTCAAGCTGGGAATAGGTCCACACATTTTTCAAAATTTTTTGGAATTAAGAAAGAGTAGTATATATAGCTCATGGAGGTCAAAGTCAGAAGGAACAATCCTATACGTAAGAAGCTATTTATAACTGTTTTTAACTGTAGAAAACCACACTTAAAATGACATAAATGACATAAATGCCCATCTACTAGAGGATAGCTGAAGAAATTATGATTATATAAATATAATGAACTACTTATTTAATTATCAGAAATGAAGAAAATGACAAATTCAGAGAAACAGGAAAAAATTTGTGAATTCAGGTAGAGGGAAATAAGCTGCACTAGGAGAACAATATGCACAATGACTATAGTAATATCAATAAAAATCCCAATCCTGAGCACCAGGGTGGTAAGGCAGGCAACTGCCAACACCAGGACTCTTGTATGCCACAATATAGCCAGGGTTACCAGCACAATCCAGTTCTGAGAACCACCCTGTTTCAGCACAGCCCCAGACTGCAGATATCCTGCAGTGGCCTTGATAAAACGCAGAAAAACCCCACCGGGACTCAGCACATGGCAGAAAGCACCACTAGGACCACAGCTCAGCATCAGGAAAGCTGCCAGACACCTAGGACCTCCTGCAGAACCAGCCAACCAACACCTCACCCCTGCAGTGGAACACTAGACAGGAGGGTCTCTCTTGGGCCTCAGGGCAACATCAGTACAACACCAGATAAATAGCCAGGGCCTGCAGCCACTAGCACAAGAAGCTAGAAACAGTGTGCCTTCTACCCTGGGAACAGAGTTCAAATATAAACTAAAGAAAAAGGGCCAAAAGAGGAGGGAGAAAGATGAGTAGAAAACACCAGCAACAAAAAAGAATTGACAATAGAAAGTTGTTATGGTGACAAGGAAGACCAAGACACAAACTCACTATGGGTAAAACCTCAAAGCAAAATGGAAAGTTGGCTCGTGCCCACAAAAACTCATGGAAGAGCTCCAAAAGGACTTCAAAAATCACATAAGAGAGGTAGAATTAAAATGGGGGAAAGAAATGAGAGTGATGCAAAAGAAATGGGAAAAAGACTCAACAGTTTGGAAAACTAAGTAAAAAGTAGAATTGGCTAAAGGGAAAAGGAGTTACAAAAATCCACTGAAGAAACCAATTCCTTGAAGAGTACAATTGGCCAAATGGAAAAGAAAGTACAGCAGCTAATTGAGGAAAACAGCATCCTAAATGTTAGAATTGGGCAAGTGGAAAGTAGTGAATTTATAAGACAGGATGAATCAATCAAACAAATTCAATAGAATGAAAAAATGGATGAAAATGTAAAATACCCCATGATCTCTCAATTGCCAAATCCAATGGCCTTTTTTCAATTGTCCTTCTCCTTTGATCTCTCTGCAGCCTTCAACAGTGTCCCTCACCCTCTTCTCCTTAATATTTTCTTCTCTCCAGACTTCAGATCAGCACTCTCCTGGTTCTCTTCTCACCTATCAGATCATTTCTTCTCACTCTCCTTTGCTGCATCTTCATCTTACTCAACCCCTCAAAGTATAAGTATTCCACAGGGTTCTGGCTATAATCACTTTTCTCACTCTGTGCTACTTCACTTGGTAATCTCATTAGCTTCCCTGAATTTAATGACCATATCTCTGCAAATGATTCTCAAATCTACCTTTCATACCTTTCATACCTCTTTGCTATCCTCCAACCTCACAATTCCAACTGGCTTTCAGAAATCTTGAACAAGTTTTCCCATAGACATCTTCTAATCATCATGTCCAAATTTGACCTCAATTTTCACCCTAATCTCTTCCTTCCAACTAATTTCTTCATTATGGTTGAGGGCAACTCCATCCTTGTGGTCCCTCAGGTAGGCAACCTGGGTTTCATCCTCAACTTCTCCCTATCTCTCATCCCCCATATCCAATCTGTTGTAAAGGTCTGTTGATTTCACCTTTGCAACACCTTCTCTCTTTGGATGCTGCTACTACTTCGATGCAGGCACTCATCACCTCATGTCTGGACTATTAAAATAGCCTGCTCGTGGGCCTGTCTACCTCACTTTTCTCCTCACTCTCCTCCTCTATTTTGCTGATGATGTAATTTTGCTAAAGTGTAGGTCCAACTGAGGAAATCTTAATAAGGCTGCCCCTAGCCCCAACATTTTAACTTCATTATAGGTCCCACTGAACAGCAAGCCCACTGCTCCTACCTAGCCACTGCCCCTCACTCCTAACTCAATATCCTAACTTCATATGTGCCTCACTGCTCACTAGAAAAACAGGTGTGTCCATGAACTCATATTTCTCACAGAAATTGCAGGCTTGTGCATTTTATGGTATCCCGCCACATCCTCTAGCTAGCTATTGCCCCCAGACCCATTCCTCATATTTCCCACAGAAACAGCAAGTATGTCCACTTACTCAACTACAATCGCATCCATCTAGTCTTAGACAGGACCGCAATAGTCAGCCAATCAGAAAAAAGCACCACCAGGATGCCCAAGAAGGATATGGACCCCAAAACAATAGAAGGGAATTTCCCTAAGTAGGCACCTTTGCAGTAAAAGCAAAAGCTGTCCTTTAAATGACCTTATGACATAGAGACTTATTATAACATCATTATCATACACCCATACTCCCCCAATGAATTTTTCTCTATGCTTTGTGAGAAATCACATTTACAGTTCCACTGAGGCTGGGACCCCTCCACTATTACCTAATCCCTTAACAAATCCCTCCTGCCTTTTTAATATTCATAATTTCTGTTATGTCATTGTATCTTTACCCTATAAAAATCTGTCTTGCTTTCACTAAAGTTGCTTGTTCCTCTTGGAACTTAGCCGGTTTCATGAGAGGCATCAATCTCAATAAATGCCTACACTTACATTAGAGGTACAAAGACCCTGAAGTCTTTGAGATAGTTTCACCACAACACAGCCAAAGCACCTCTCTACCCACTAAACTGCAGTGGCTCTTTCTCTAACCCAGAGTAAAAATGGAATCCCATGTTAGCCATTCCAAGGCTTTCACAACTTTCTCCATACCTGAAATTTTCCTGTTTCTTTTTACTGTATTCTCCCTCAGGTCCTCAGTAATCCAGTAAGAGATGCCTCCTTGCTCAAAGGCAACATGTGATCTTTAACCTCTGGACATTTTCTCTGCCTGTTCCCCATGTCGAGAATGTTCTTCATCCTCATTCCTTCTGGCTTCCCTAGCTTCTTCCAAGCCACAACTAAAATTCCATCTCCTATATGAAGCCTTTCCCAACCCTTCTTAATTTTAGTTTTCCCAATCTTCTTATTGCTAATTTCCCAACTCTTTCCACTTTTAATCATTCCCTATTTTCCAATATAAAGCTTGTTTGTACATATTTGTTTGAATGTTGTCACTACCATTAGATTGTGAGCTCCTTGAAGGCCAGAATTGTCTTTTGCCTCTTTTTATTTTCCCAGAACTTAGCAGAGCACCTGACACATAGTAAGCATTTGATGAAAGTTTATTGACTGATTGTATGGCCCTGGGACAGTCACTAAAACTCTCTCAGTCTCAGTTTCCTTGGTTATGAAATGGGGTTAGTAATGATAGCACTTATCCCACAGAGTTGGGGATCTAAGGAGATAACCCATGTGAAGCACTTTGCAAAACTTCAAGTATTATGTACTATTTCCCAGGGTTATTTTGGGAAAGCACTTTAAACCTTGAATTTATGTGGGAATGTGAGTTACATACATATGAGTCACAAGCAGAAAGGGGTGGCATTGGCAAATGTAGGGGAATCAGTTCTAGATTTTATATTCTGGATATGTTTTGGGCTCATTTATTTGGAAAAGTATTTTATTTTTTCTAATTATGTGTAAAGATAGTTTCCACAAACATTTTTTATAAAATATTGACTACTAAATTTTTTCTCCCTACCTCACTCTTATACCCCATCCCCAAGACAGTAAGAAATGTCATATAAATTATACATGAGCAATCATGTAAAGATATTTCCACATTAGTAGTGTTGTGAAAGAAGAAACAGAACTAAAGGGAAAAGCCATGAAGAACAAAAATAAAAGTGAAAATAGTATGCTTTGATCTGTATTCAGATTCCACAGTTCTTTCTCTGGATGTTGATAGCATTTTCCATCATGAGTATTATCTTGGCTCATTGTATTGCTGAGAAGAGCTAAGTCAATCATAATGGATCATTGCACAATATTGCTGTTACTGGGAACAACGTTCTCTTGGTTCTGCTCACTTCACTCAGCAACATTTCATGTCAGTCTTTCCAGGTTTTTCTGAAATCTGCCTGCTCATCCTTTCTTCTAGGACAATAGTTTTCTATTACATTCATATCCCACAAATTGTTCAGCCATTCTCCATTTGATAGGCATCGCCCCAGTTTCCACTATTATGCTGCCATGAAAGAGGCAGGTGTAAATATCTTTGTACATGTAGGTCCTTTCTTCTTTTCTAGGATATCTTTGGGATACCGACCTAGCAGTTGTGTTAATTGATCAAAGGGTATGTACAGCTTGATTGTCCTTTATGCATAGTTCCAAATTACTCTCCAGAATGGTTGGATCCGTTGACAACTTCAGCAACAATGTATTGGTGTTCCAATGTACCCACATCTTCTCCAACATTTATCATTTTCCTTTTCTGTCATATTAGCCAATCAGATAAGTGTGATGTGGTACCTCAGAGGTGTTTTGATTTGCATGTCTCTAATCAATAGTGATTTAGAGCATGTTTCATATATCTATGTATAGCTTTTGTTTCCTCATCTGAAAACTGTCTGTTCATATCCTTTTATCATTTATCAATTGGGGAGTGACTTTTACTCTTAGCAATTTGACTCAGTTCATTATGTGTTTGAAAAATGAGGTCTTTGTCAGGAATACTTGCTTTAAAAATTATTTTCCTTCTTTCCTTCTAATCCTTGTTGCATTGATTTTGTTTGTGTAAAACATTTTTAATTTAATGTAATCAAAATTATTCATTTTTCATTTCATAATGTTCTTTATCTTTTGTTTGGTCATACATTTTCTCCCTCTCTATAGATCTGTCAGGTAAGCTATTCCATGACCTCCAATTTGCTTATATTATCACCCTTTATGTCTAAATCTTGAACCTATTTTGACCTTATCTTGGTATATTGTGTGAGATGTTGGTCTATGCCTAGTTTCTGCCATACTATTTTCCAATTTGCCCAGCAGTTTTTGTCAAATAGTGAGTTCTTATCCCAGATGCTGGAGAATTTGGATTTATCATACAGAAGATTATGTAGTCCTTTACTACTGTGTAGTGTGTGCCTAACCTATTCCACTGATCCACCACTCTATTTCTTAGCCAGTACCAAATAGTTTGATGATTGATACCTTATAATATAGTTTTAGATATGGTATAGCTACACTAACATTCATTTTGAAAACTCTGAGTTCCAAATTCTCTCCCTACCTCCCTCCCCACAGCCCTCATTCAGAAGGCAAATGATTCAATGTAGGTTATAAATGTGCAGAAAGTGCAAAACAATTCCATAATAATCATGTTGTGAAAGACTAACTGTATTACTCTCCATCCTATTCCCCACCCATTTATTCTATTCTCTCCCATTTCACCCTGTCCCTCCTCAAAAATGTTTTGCTTCTGACTACCCTCTCCCTTAATCTGCCCTGTCTAATATCACCATCCCCTTCTCTTATTTCCTTCTCCTCTACTTACCTGTAGAGTAAGATAGATTTCTATGTGCAGTTGAGTGTGTATGTTATTCCCTCTTTGAGCAAATCTTGATAAGAATAAGGTTCACTCACTTCCTCTCACTTCCGCCTTCTTTTGCTCCACTATAATAGCTTTTTGTTGTCTCTTGTATGTGAGATAGGTTACCCCATTCTACCTCTCACTTCTCCTTTCTCCCAGTGTGTTCCTCACGCACCTCTCAATTTTCTTATATCATTCCTTCACATTCAACTCACACCTGTTCCCTCTTTCTATATATACTCTGTCTAACTGCCCTAATAATAAGAAAGTTCCTATGAGTTACAAGTATCATCTTTCCATTTAAAAATATAAATCATTTAAGTTTAATAAAGTCCCTCATACTTTATATTTCCTATTTACCTTTTTCTGCTTCTCTATTTCATTGAATGTCCATCCCTCTGCCCCAGTGAATTAAACACAATTTTGCTCAGTAGGTGATTCTTGATTGTAATCCTAGCTCCTTTGCCCTCTAAAATAGCATATTCCATGTCCTCTGATCTTTTAATTAAGAAGCTGTTAAATCTTGTGTTATCCAGACTGTAACTCCATGATACTTGAATTGTTTCTTTCTGGCTGCTTGCAATATTTTCTCCTTGACCTGGGAACTCTGGAATTTGGCTATCATATTCCTGGCACTTCTCCTTTTGGGATCTTGTTCAGGAGGTTATTGGTGGATTCTTTCAAAATCTCTTTATCCTCTGGTTATAGAATATCAGGGCAGTTTTCCTTGATAATTTTTTGAAATATCAAGCCTAGGTTCCTTTTTTGATTATGCCTTTCAGGTAGTCCAATAATTTTAAAATTATTTCTCCTGGACCTATTTTCCAGGTGAGTTGTTTTTCCAATGAGATATTTCTCATTGTCTTCTATTTTTTTCAATTTTTTTGGTTTTGTTTTATGATTTCTTGATTTTTCATAAAGCCTTAGCTTCCATTTGCTCCATTCTACTTTTTAAGGAATTATTTTCTTCAGTGAACTTTTGAGTCATTTTTCCATTTGGCCAATTACGCTTTTTAAGATACTCTTCTTCTCAATGGCTCATGGGATCTCTTTTACCATTTGGCCTAGTCTCTTTTTTTAAGGTGATATTTTCTTCAGTATTTTTTTCTGTCTCCTTTACCAAGCTGTTGACTGGGTTTTTCATGATTTTCTTGCATTACTCTCATTTCTCTTCCCAATTTTTCCTCTACTTCTCTTATTTGATTTTGAAATCCTTTTTGAGCTCTTCCACAGCCTGAGACCAATTAATATTTTTCTTAGAGGCTTTGAATGTGGGAGCTTTGGCTTTATTGTCTTCTTCTGACTGTGTGTTTTGATCTTCCATGTCACCAAAGTAAATTACTATAATCAGTTTTTTTCCCACTGTTTGTTCATTTTCTCAACCTCTTACTCGACTTTTTAATCCTTTGCTAAGATGGAGTACTGTTTCCAGAGTGGAGGGTGAACTGTTCCAAGCTTCATGGGTTTTGTGCAGCTGTTTTCAGAGATACTTCTCGGTACCTGTAAGTTTTCAGTTCTTCCAAGGTGATCTGATCTAAGGAGACTTGTTACCCCTCTCCTGGTCTGTGATCTGGTCTGTGAGTGACCACAAGTACTCTTTTCTGCCCTGAAACTGGGAGGAGGGCCCCCCCATCCACTGCTGTTACAAGCTCTGCTGTGCTAGTGCTCCTTCTCACCCTGGGACTGCCACCCAGGACTGCAACCTAGATTGAAGTTTAAGCAAGATAGTAGAGTCCTGCCTCAGTGCTAGCAAAGAGACCCCTCTAATCTCCTTCTGACCAGTTGTTCCACCTGCTTCCCATCTGTGGACTGAGAACTCTGGAAGCCACTGCTGTAGATTCAGTCACTCCCAAGGCCTACTCCTGGTTTGCTGGAGATGGGCCAGCCAGTGTTGGACTGCTCTCCTCTCTCATCCAGGTCCAAAGATATTTCCTGCTGATTTTCTAAGTTGTCCCTGGCATCTGTGGGGTAAGAAAACTGGAAGCCACCACTGCTGCCAATGATTCAGTCATGCCTGCTCTGGGTTTGCTGGAGCCAGGTCTGTGCTGGCACTGCTTGCACTGTATTGTGCTCCTTCTCTCCCTTATGTAACTGAACTTTACTGTTAACCTTCCAAGTTGTCTTGGTCTGGAAATTTGTTCACTACATCTTTTTGTGGGTTCTTCTGCTCTAGAATTTGTTTAGAGTAATTTTTAATGGTATTTGGATGTGTTTGGGGGAGAGTGCAAGTGAGTCCCTGACTATACTCTTCCATCTAGGCTCCATCACAGTGTGCAAAAAACATTTTAATTCGATGTAATCAAAATGATCCATTTTCCTTTTCATAATTTTCTTTGTGTCTTGTTTGGTCATAAATTCTCCCCTTCTCCATAGATCTGATAGGTAAATCATTCTTTGCTGTCCTGAATTTTTTATAGTATCACTCTTTATATTTAAATCATGTACCCATTTTGACTTTATCTTGGTGTATGGTGTAAGATGTTGATCTATGCCTTGTTTCTGCCACACTGTTTTCCAGTTTTTCCAGCAGTTTTTGTCAAATAGCTGGAGTCTTTGGGTTTATCCAAAAGTACATTACTATAATCACTGACTACTGTGTCTTTTTTCCCTAACCTATTCCACTGATTCACCACTCTATTTCTTAGCCAGTACCAAGTAGTTTTGATGATTGTTGCTTCATAATATAGTTTTATATCAGGTATAGTTTGGCTATCTTTCTTTGCACATCTTTTCAATAACTTCTTTGATATCCTGGAACTTTTGTTTTTCCAGATCAATTTTAATTATTTTTTTCTAGCTCTATAAAATAATTTTTTGGTAATTTGATCGGTATGTCACAAAATGAGTAAATTAATTTGGGAAGAACTGTCACTTTTATTATATTAGCTACCCCTACCAATGAACAAATGACTTTTCCCCCATTATTTTGATCTGAATTTATTTGTGTGAGAAGTGTTTTGCAACTGGGTTCACATAGTTCCTGGGTTAATCTTGGCAATTAGATCCCCAAATATTTTATATTGTCTACAGGTATTTTAAATGGAATTTCTTTTTCTATCTCTTGCTATTGGGTTTTGTTAGTAATATATAGAAATGGCAATGATTTGTGTGGGTTTATTTTGTATCCTGCAAATTTGCTAATGTTTTCAATTATTTCAAGTAGTTTTCTGGTTGATTCTCTAGTGTTCTCTAAGTGTACCATCATTTCATCTACAAAGAGTGATCATTTTGTTTCTTCATTACTTATTCTTATTCCTTCAATTTCTTTTTCATCTCTTATTGCTAAAGCTAACATATCTAGTATAATACTGAATAGCTTTGGTGATAATGGACTTCCTTGTTTCCACCTGACCTTACTGAAAATGCTTCTAGCTTATCCCCATTGCATACAATGCTTGCTGGTGGTTTCAAATAGAAGCTACTTGTCATTTTAAGGAAAATTTCATTTATTCTTATGCTGTCTAGTATTTTGAATAGAAATGGGGGCTATATTTTGCCAAAACTTTTTCTGCATCTATTGAGATAATCATATAATTTCTGTTATTTTTGTTATTGTTATGGTGAATTTTTGTAATGGTTATCCTAATATTGAACTAGCCCTACATTCCTGGTATAAATTCCAACTGGTCATATTGCATAATCTTTGTGACAAGTGTGTACAATCTCTCTAATAATTTTTATTCAATATTTTTGCATCTTTATTCATTACAGAAATTGGTGTATGATTTTCTTTCTCTGTTTTGGCTGTTTCTGGTTTAGTTATCAGCACCATATATGTATTATAAAAAAAAATTGATAGGACTCCTTCTTTGCCCATTTTTCCAAATAGTCTATATAGTATTGGTATTAATTGTTCTTTTAATATTTGATAAAATTAACTTGTAAATCCATCTGACCTTGCAGATTTTTTCTTACATTGATGGCTTGTTAAATTTCTTTCTCTGAAATATGGTTATTTATTATTTTATTTCTTCTGCTAATCTGGGCAATTTATATTTTTGTGAATATTCATCCATTTCACTAAGATTGTCATATTTATTGGCATACAATTGGGCCACTCATTATTGTGTTAATTTCCTCTTCATTGGTGATGAATTCACTCTTTTCATGTTTGATACTGGTAATTTGATTTTCTTCTTTCTTTTTTTTTAAATCAAATTAACCAAAGGTTTATCTATTTTATTGCTTCTTTCATTAAACCAGCTCTTAGTTATATTTATTATTTAAATAGTTTTCTTAATTTCAATTTTATTAATCTCTCCTTTGATTTTCAGGCTTTCCAATTTGGTTCTCACTTGGGCATTTTAATTCATTCTTTTTCTATATTTTTTAGTTGCATGATTCTTTCATCTCTTCTTTCTCTATTTTATTCATGTAAGCATTTATAGATATAGAGTTTTCCCTAAGAACTGTTTTGGCTGTGTCCTGTAAGTTTTGTTCCATTGTCTCATTATTGTTATTCTCTTGGAGAAAGTTATTGATTGTTTCTAAAATTTCTTATGTGACATAACTTTTTAGATTATTTAATTTCCAATTGATTTTTAGTCTGTCTTTCCATGGTCTTTTATTGCATGTAATTTTTTTATTGCATCATGATCTGAAAAGGATGCATTTAATATTTCTGCCTTTCTGCATTTGATTTTGAGATTTTTATGCCCTAGTACAGGGTAGATTTTTGTGTAGGTGCCATGTACCACTGAGAAAAAGATGTATTCCTTTCTACTCCTATTCAGTTTTTCCAGAGGTCTACCATATCTAACTATTCTAAGATTTTATTCATTTCTTTAACTTTTTTCTTGTTTATTTTGTGGTTAGATTCATCTAGTTTTGAGAGGGGGAGGTTGAGATCCCCCACTAGTATAGATGTGCTGTCTATTTCTTCCTGTAGGTCACTTACCTTCTCCTCTAAGAATTTGGATGACATACCACTGGGTGCATATTTGTTTAGTGTTGATATTACTTCATTGTCTAAGGTACCTTTTAGCAGGATGGAGTTTATTTCCTTATCTCTTTTAAATAGATTATTTTTGCTTTTGCTTTGAGATCAGGATGGCTACACCTGATTTTTTTTTTTACTTTAGCTAAAGCATAATACATTCTGCTTCAGCCTTTTATCTTTACTCAATGTGTATCTTTCTGTTTCAAATGAGTTTCTTGTAAATGACATATTGTAGGGTTATGGTTTTTAATCCACTCTTCTATCCACTTCCATTTTGTGGGAGAGTACATCCCATTGACATTCACAGTTATGATTTTGAACTGTGTCTTTCTCTCCATCCTATTTTCCCCTCATTTATGCTTTTCTCTCTTCTTTCTCCATTTCACTCCTCACTAGTGTTATGCTTCTGACCACCATCTCCCTCAATCTGCCCTCCCTTCTATCAGCCCCCCTTCCTTTTCTTTCCCCTTTCCCCTATCACTTCTTCCCTCCCTCCTGACCTACATCCTATCCACCCCTCCCTTTTCTTTCACCTTTCCCTTCCTACTTCTTTTAGGATAAGATAGATTCCTATGCCCAATTGAGTGTGTATGTTTTCCCTCTTTGAGCCAAATTCAATGAGAGTAAGGTTCAAACAATACTCACCTATCTCCCTTCTTTCTCTCTCCTGTAAAGGTCTTTGCCCCTCTCCATGTGATGTAATTTACCCTTCTCTGTCTCCTCCTTTCCTCTTCTCCCACTACAATCCTTTTTTTCACCCCTTAATTAATTTTTTAATCCTCACATCAAAGTCAGCTTATACCCACATCCTCTGTCTATGTGTACCCATTCTAAATATCATAATAATGATACAATTCTCAAGAGTTACAGAAGTCATCTTCCTATGTAGGGATTTAAAAGTTTACCCTTATTGAATAATATGTTTTTTCTCCTTTTCTGTTTACCTTTTTATGCATCTTTTGAGTCTTAGATTTGAAGATCAAATTTTCTGTTGAGCTCCGGTCTTTTCATGAAAAAGGGTTGGAAGTCCCTTATTTCATTGAAGGTCTATCTCCCCTGAAAGATTATGTTCAATTTTGCTGAGTTGTTGATCCTTGGTTGTAATCCAAGCTCCTTTGCCTTCCAGAATATTGTATTCCAAACCCTCAGATCCTTTAATGTAGAAGCTGCTATATCCTGTGTAATCCTGACTGTGATTCCATGTTACTAAAATTGTTTCTTTCTGACTACTTACAGTATTTTCTCCTTGACCTGATAATTCTGAAATTTTGTTATACAATTCCTTAGAGTTTTCATTTTGGGATCTCTTTCAAGAGGTGATCAGTGGATTCTTTCAATGACTATTTTACCCTATCAGGGCAGTTTTCCATGATGATTTCTTAAAAGATGCTATCTAGCCTCTTTTTTAAATCATGGCTTTCAGGTAGACCAATAATTCTTAAATTATCTCTCTTGGATCTATTTTCCAGATCAGTTGCTTTTCCAATGAGGCATTTTACATTTTCTTCTATTTTTTCATTCTTTTGATTTTGTTTGACTGAGTCTTGATGTTTCATACAGTCATTAGTGTCCACTTGTTCAATTTAAATTTTAAGAAATTGTTTTCTTCAGTTAGTGTTTGTACCTCCTTTTCCATTTAGCCAATTCTACTCTCCAGTGAATTTTTGTACCTCCTTTTCCATTTGGCTAATTCTACTTTTTAAGAAGTTGTTTTCTTCAGTAAGTTTTTGTATTTCCCTTTCCAAGTTGTTGACTCTCTCTTGCATTCCTCTCTGGGCTGAGCTGAAGCATTGGGAGGCCAGACTGCTGGAGGCTGCCTGTATTCCTTGGGCTGCACTGAAGCACATGAAGGTCTGTCTCCTGGAGATCTGTCTCCTTCCTTCCCAGGGCTGTGCTGAAGTTTGGGGGTGGAGGTGGGATGAGTTTGGCTACTGGAAGAATCCCTTCCTGCCCGGTGCTATATTAAAGCATGGGGAGGTCTAGTGCTGGAGGACACTTGCTTGCCCAGGGTTGTGCTGGTGCACATAGTGGTTCTCAGAGCTGGAATCTGTTGGTTCCCCTGGCTATGCTAAGGCATGTAAGGCTCCTGGTGTTGGTTTTTACTTACTCCATTACCCTGGGGCTCAGGATCTCCCACTGATTTGCTGAGGTGGGCCTTGCTGGGTAAACTCCTGTCCTGTATTGTGCTCACCCTTTTTACCCAAGTGAGACAGATCTTTCTTGGCAATCTTTCAAGTTTCTAAGGCTAAAAGACTGTTTTTCCCTGTCTTTCCACTATCTTCACTGTTCTGTGATTTTTCCTGGGGCACTATTTTCTGGGATTTTTGGAGGTCAATAAGGGAGAGTGGGAGTGATTAACTGCTTACTCTCCAATTTTTTCTCTTGGAAGTAAAAAATAAATAAATAAACAAACAAACAAATACATAAATAAATAAATACATTGCCAATTCTGTTTTTCAAGGAGTTATTTTCCTCAGGGTTTTTTTTTCTGCTTACTTTTCAAAGCTATTGACTCTCTTAAAAATATTTTCTTGCAAAACTCTCAATTCTTTTCCCAACTTTACTTCTACCCCTCATATTCAATTTTTAACATATTTCTTGAGCTCTTCCAAGAGGGCTTTTTGGGCTTGATACCAGCTCATATTTCTCTTTGAGGCTTTGCATGTAGGTATTTTGACATTGTTGTCCTCTTCTGAGTCTGTGTTTTGATCTTCCCTGTCTCCATATTGGCTTTCTATGATTAGGGTTCTTTGCAACTTTTCACTATTTTTTAACCTATTTCATGACTTTTCAAGTTGAGCTCTGCTTCTGAGGTGCCATGAGTACTGTGCTAAGCTTCCTGCACTGGGGGGGCAAAGGTCCTATTTGGCTTTCTGTGCCTGGGTCTCTGGGGCTGGTGGCTTGCTGACATTACTGGGGTGACCCAGCCTTGTCATGCCTGTTTTGCCCTGAGTTCTGGAACTGGCAGTTTGCCTGCTGCACTGGGTTGGAGGCCTAACAGCTGACCTGCTATGCCACTGCCCTGCTGAGCCATGACTAGGGACCTTGGTTGCTTATCTGTGCAGTAGCTAAGAGCTTGCCTCTGGCTTGCCCAGGCACTGCCTTAACTGGGTTATGCTCCCCTTTTACTTAAATAAGACAGACCTTTCCTAAAGTGATTCTAAGTTTATTTTGATATCGAAGTTATTTTGGGCCAAATAATTGTATTGTTCTGTCTTTTTGTAGGTTCTATCTCTACAGAATTCCTCTAGAGGCTTGATTTAATGTTATTTCTGAGGGAAAGTTAGGAGCACTCAGGCAACTTCCTGGCTTCTCTCCAGCATCTTGGCTACACCTTCATATTATAGAATTTTTAAAGAACAAATACAGCCCACAGAAGAGATATGTGAAGACATCCCCACCCCACTCCTTCGTAGAGGTGGAAGGTCTATGAATGAGAAACAGTCAATATATTTCAGACTTTTTAATATATTGATTGAGTTTGATGTTTTTCCCTCTTCTTCTTTCACTTGTTCTTCTAAAAATACTTTTATTTATTATATGGAAGTGCTCTCAGGAAAGGAAGTTGGATACTGAGAGAAGCAAATTTGATGATATAAAAAGCAAGAATTCCATAAAATGTAATTTAAATTTCACAATAGTAGACAGAAGGACGTTAACAAGAGAGCAAACAGGAGGACAACTTGGAAAGCTGCACATTTAATTTATTTTTTAACTATATAATATATATATATAGTATTATAGTATATTATATATGTATGTATGCGTGTATGTATATATTTATTTATAAGTTTAAAGTAATTTGTACCTAGTAGATATTAATGCTTTTACATACTACCCTCTTTTTTCTGTTCTACCTTGTATAAGGCAATGTTTTTTTTTTGTTGTTGTTAAGAATCATTTCTTAATTATAAAGAACAAAAAAACCTCTCTATTGGCAGAAGACGTAATAGTTTAGTTAGAAACTCCACACAACTAGCAGAGAAACCGAGAACTTTTGTAGCTTTAGTAAAGAAAAAGGATATAAATATATTCATTCTTATGTAGTAATAAAAAGTGGGAGGGAGCAGAGCCAAGATGGTGGAGTGAAAGCAGTGACTTGCTTGACCTCTCCCCCAAACCCCTCCAAGTACTTGTAAAAAATGGCTCTAAATAAATTCTAAAGCAGCAGAACCCACAAAAAGACAGAGTGAAACAAATTTCCAGCCCAAGACAACCTGTATAGTTTATCAGAAAGGTATATCACACTGGGCAGGGAGAGGAGAGCAGTTTGGTGTGGGCGCGCAGGCTGCAGTGAACCTGGAGCAGGCCTCAGAGTACTGAATCACAGGCAACTGTGGCAGTTTCTAGACTTCTCAACCCACGAACAGCAAATACAACTTAGAAGGTCAGTGAGAAAGGTCTGTTTCTGTGGTGAGAGAGGGGATAGGTCTCAGCCGCAAATCTGGAGCAGGGCAGCAGCTTACTCCATCACCTTGGGGCTCAGGATCTCCCACTGATTTGCTGAGGTGGGCCTTGCTGGGTCACTTCCTGTCCAGGTCAGTGGCTGCCTCCTGAGCTTCTGGCCTACAGACTGAGGAGGAATTGAGAGGCTGATCAGGGGGGTATTGCAGGGATCTCTTTGTCTGTGCTGAGGCAGGAATCTCTTGCTTTTCCCATGCTTAGATCTGCATCACAGTTCTGAGGGATGGTCCTGGGGAAAGGAGGAGTGCTAGCATGGTGGAGCTTGTTGTGGCAGTGGAGAGGAAACATCTCGCCCCTTATCATACCACCTTGGAAGAACTGAAAATTTACACATCCCTAGAAGTATCTCTGAAAACAGCTGTACAAACCCCGGAAGTTTGGGACAGTATGCAAGCAGACTCTTACCTTAACAAAGAGTTTAAAAATCAAGTAATTGTCTGGGATCATGAGTAAGAAGTGCAAAAAAAGTCAGATTATATTATCTTACTTTGGTGACAAAGAAGATCAAAACATACAACCAGCAGAAGACAACAAAGTCAAAGCTCCTACATCCAAAGCCTCCAAGAAATATATGAATCAGTCCCAGGCCTTCGAAGAGCTCAAAAGGGATTTTGAGGAGCAAGTAAGAGTAGAGGAAAAACTGGGAGGAGAAATGAGAGTGATGCAAGAAAATCATGAAAAACAAGCCAACAGCTTGCTAAAGGAGACCCAAAAAAATACTGAAGAAAATAACACCTTAAAAAATAGCCTAACCCAAATGGCAAAAGAGTTCCAAAAAGTCAATGAAGAGAAGAATGCCCTAAAAAGCAAAATTGGCCAAATGGAAGAGGAAGTTCAAAATATTACTGAAGAAAATACTTCCTTAAAAATTAGAATAGAGCAATTGGAAACCTGTGACTTTTTGAGAAATCAAGACACTGTAAAACAAATCCAAAAGAATGAAAAATTAGAAAACAATGTGAAATGTCTCATTGGAAAAACAACTGACCTGGAAAATAGATCCAGGAGAGAGAATTTAAAAATTATTGGACTATCTGAAAGCCATGACCAAAAAAAAAAAAGCCTAGACATCATCTTTCAAGAAATTATCAAGGAAAACTGCCTTGATATGCTAGAACCAGAGTGAAAATAGAAATTGAAAGAATTCACTGATCTCCTCCTGAAAGAGATCCCCAAATGAAAACTCCTAAGAATATTGTAGCCAAATTCCAGAGTTCCCAGGTCAAGGAGAAAATATTGCAAGCAGCCAGAAAGAAACAATTCAAGTATTGTGGAAACACAATCAGGATAACACAAAATTTAGCTGCTTCTACATTAAGGGACCACAGGGCACGGAATATAGTATTTTGGGGAGCAAAGGAGATAGGATTACTACCAAGAATCACCTACCCAGAAAAACTGAGTATAATTCTTCAGGGGAAAAAATGGTCATTCAGTGAAATAGAGGACTTTCAAGCATTCTTGATGAAAAGAGCAGAGCTGAATAGAAAATTTGACTTTCGAATACAAGACTCAAGTGGAACATGGAAGAGGTAAACAGGAAAGAGAAATCATAAGAGACTTATTAAGATTGAACTGTTTACATTCCTGCATGGAAAGATGATATTTGTAACTCATGAGACCTTTGTCAGTATTAGGGTAGTTGGAGGGAAAAAATTATATGTATGTATAGATAGATAGATAGATTGATAGACAGACAGACAGACAGACAGACAGATAGATAGATAGATAGATAGATAGATAGATAGATAGATAGACAGATAGATAGATAGAGGGCACAGGGTGAGTTGAAGATGAAAGGGTCATATCTAGAGAATAAAATTAAGGGGTGAGAGAGGATTATACTAGGAAAAGGAGAAAGGGAGAGGTAGAATGGGGCAAATTATCTCACAAAAAAAACAGAAAAGAAAAGGCTCTTACAATGGAAGGGAAATGGGGAAGGTGAGAGGGCATGAGTGAAGCTTATTCTCATAGGATTTGACTTAAGAAGGGATTAACATACACACTCAATTGAGTGTGGAAATCTGTCTTACCCCACAGGAAAACAGGGAGGGAAGGGGACAAGAGCCTGGACTTCTAAAAACAAAGTCAATTTCTTTTGTAGCAACTTGAAAAATTGTATATAGCTCTTCATATTTCTTGATTCAAGTGATTATCTATGAATCGTTCCCAGTATCCAAATTGCAAGAGGGGTCATGTTTTACACTATAGACATATATTATTGTGACATTATTTGAGCCTTGTCAGGGCAGTCCAAAGCAATTTCCCCATGATATAGCATTTTAATGAGGGAAAAATTATATTGAATGTATCATATTGAAATTTTCTCATTATGTGGCATGGCCAACAAGACTGTGGAGAAATGTAGCAAATCTTCTTTTTACATAGACTTTAGCTACACATTGTACACAGGAAATCAAACTAGCAATTCATTGGATCATCCATAAGAATTCATCTACCTGCAATAGGAAGATTTTAGCCTACCAAAGGATTAATCATAAAGATCTTCAAACATGCAGGGACTCTCCTACCCACCATATTATATCCAAGTGGAACAATTCAAAACTGCTTTGCATATAATTTGTGAAGCACTGTCCCATCTATACAAGTAGCTACACAAAAGTTTCTCCTATTGAATGAACTTTTTTACATATAACAAATTGGCAAGCAACCTTATATGATAAAATCAACTTTTTTTTAAAGTCACAGACTTTTTTTTCAAAAATGTTTGTTAGAAGTATCTTATTTTTTCTTTAAAATTATCTTACCTTGCTAATGTAAACTTTTTTTTGCAAACTTGTTCTTTGCTAACAACATTTTCAAGATATCATTTCAATTTATTAGGCTTTACACCATCTGCAGTTAAAGCATTTATACATAGTGAAAAAAATAGGAGGAATTTAAGGACAATCAACATCCATTCAATTTATCTATAAAACACACATGATATTGTGAAGTTAAGCTAACAATACATTTATATAGCTACTACTAGAAATATTCTTTACAGACAAAAATGAAGAAAAATAGGGGCATACACATTATTCCATATCAGGGCAAGTCAATTTGATAAAAATGACTTTACCATTTAAATTAATTTCTGCATTTAATTACATGAAAATTAAACTTCTAAGACATTACTTGTTATAAATAGTCAAAATAAGAAAAAAAAACAGAATCAAAAGATATTGAATGACAAGAAAATAGAAAGCAGGAAAGAAGTGAATCTAATATCAGATTTCAACCTATGTTATGGAGTAATCATCATCAGAATTCCCTGGTATTGGTTAAAAAATGATAACTAAATAAGTCAGATACAAAACCAAATAAGAAGAGCAGTTTATTATTCAATATGCCTGAGAACATAAATACCAAGAGAAGGATCGTTCATTCATTGGCCAGAATTGCTGCATAAAATGGTAGGTAGTTAGGCAGAAATTATTTTTAAATCTACATATAACACTACATGTGACAATAAAGACCAAATAAATATGTAATCTTAATACAAAAAAGGTATGAAAGCAAGGAATGAAATAACGAAGGCAGGACAGAAGGAAGGAATGTTGGAATGCTGAAAGGAAGGAAGAAAAAAACCAAAAGATGTATACTTTCCAATTGTGACTAAGGTGAAATATTTAGTATAAAAATATAAAACATTTTAGATGAACAAAATCACTGCAACAAGAATAAGGAGACAAGCAATGGAGTAGGAAAACATTTACAATTAATATCTCTGATAATTTGATATCCAAGTTAAATATGAGATTGAGATCAATAGGTAACCAAAAATATCCAATAATTAAGTGTCTAAGGAGACTATAAATTATTTTCATTTTTTTAAAAAAATATATTTATGTCTTTTGTTTGTGCAGCAGTGTAATTTCCAAATAAATTTCACTCTTCCCTTGCTGAGTAGGCCATCCCTTTTAATAGCGAATGAAAAAGATAAAAGAGAAAAATTTTAGTTCAGTAAAAATAATCAACAACCAAGTCTCCCATAATAAGCTATTGAACATTTTTCAAAAGAATTTCAAGCTATCTACAACCATTTTAAAGATTATTCCAAAAGCTTTATTATAAGATGAGTGAAATGAAAAAAACTCTGAAGATTAGTGTTTTAACTCTCAAACCAGCAGTTATTTAAAGATGTATACAGTTTACTTTTAAGGAATAATAGGCAGCAATGTGGTGTAGTGGATAGAGCACTGGGCGTGGAGTCAGAAAGACTCATCTTCATGAGCTCAAATCTGGCTTCAGACACATGAGTCTGGGCAAGTCATGCTGGCCAAGTCACTCAACCCTGTTTGCTTCAGTTCCTCATCTGTAAAATGGTCGGGAGAAGGAAATGACAAATGATGCCAGTGTCTTTGCCAAGAAAACCCCAAATGAACTCATGAAGAGGCAGACACGTCTGCAAAGACGGAACAACAGTAGCAATGGGAAGACAGAGACATTTATACAGTTTTGGTCAAGCTGTTAACAGGTCCACAAATTTTTTAAAAACAATTTGGAATAAAGAAGACTAATTAATAACTCATTTAAATCCTTTCTCTCAATCACATTACTTTGCATATACATCAAGGAGGTCAAAGTCAGAAGGAACAATCTTTTATATAGGAGGCTATTTATAATTTATTTTTAATTTTAGAAAACAAAAGTCGAAGTCATGTAATGCTCTAATACTAGAGGATGGCTGAACAAATTATTTATTTAATTATCAGAGATGAAGAATATGATCAATTAAGGGAAACAGTAAAAATTTTGTGAGCTCATATAGAGTGAGATAAGTTGAAGTAGGAGAACAATATGCACAATGACTATAGTATTGTGAATAAAAATCCCAGTAATGTTTAACTGTAATGACCAATCTCAGTCTTCGATAATAAAAGATGAATCAATTTTCCCTCAATCGAAAAACTGATAGGTAAAGGTTTGCACCCTGGCTCTGCTACCTACTTACTGACCATGGACCAGTCACTTCACCTACTTGATTTCATGTTCTTTGTCTGGTTAATAAGAAAGTTGGACTATATGGCCTGTAAAATCCCTTCCCATTCTCAGTCTATGAGCTAGTTCCTATGAGCCTATGAATCTGGGAAGGAAATGAGCCGAGTGAATTGTGGATGGGATATCCAAAGGAAATAACAGAGTGAAAGCCTCTTCACCTGGAGTAACATTTCATGAAAAGAGGGATTTGTTGAACAGAATATTTGGAAGAAGGATGGAGGGACAAATTAGTTTAGGGGAAGAATCAGTTCTGAACACCACATATTTATCAAAAGCTCAATTTAGTTAAGTTTTGGGACATATCATTTAAGATATTGGTGAAGAAGGAACGATGGAGAGAGGCATGGTAGTTTGGTCCCAGTAAGTTCTACATCAGGTAACAAAGAGTACAGTTGCGGATGTTTATGTAGCTTCTAATTAAAGGGAATGGGGCAGGATCTTGCCCATACAGTTACTGTATCCAGTGATTTCATTTCTGTTATTTTATCCTTCCATTGTATATTGGCCTTACTGGCTCATTTCTGGCACTGGAAGAAGGTTAGTGATGACATTTAAATGACTTTTGCAACACAGGATATCAAAATACCAGCAAGGAATCCAGGTTTTTGTATTGGAGAAAGATCAGAAGATAGAAGACTACCCTTTATTGTCATCACAACTTTATACGTGGGATTTCCAGCAACGTGGCTTCAAAGGCTTTGGCTAACTTATATTTGGTGATGACTTTTTGGGCAGGTGTTTTGCCAGCCCTAAAATTCGATCCAAACAAAACTTAGGGATGGGAGTGATCTGGACATGAACAATGCGTTCAGAGAAGGGACTGAGTGTGACGTTTCAAAGGGGACATTGTTCTCTGAGGTCCTTATAAGAGCAGTTGCCCTCAGTCCATGGAGCACAGGTAACATTGACACCATGGCTGCTACCAAGTGGCTACTTCTCCTTTTCTCAGTAGCCCTGTTGGGCCTGAGCTCAGCTCAATTCAGAGATGAAGGTAAGTGGGGGACACAGAGAATCTATGATTATGTTAACAGGTTATTGGTGGTGGGTCAGGGTATAATTTGTGTGAGGTCATTTGTGTTAGCCTTCCTCAGTAACTCAGGTACTTTTGTCTTCCTAGAATTAGATAAATAGGAGGTGATATTCTTATTTTCCATGTTCTGATGACTCCTCAAATCTCTTTTCTGCCCTAGATTTGAAGCCAAACTCAAATTACTCTTTAAACTCTATTTCTTCTATGCTTTGGTCATCTGTGGTCCTTGCTGTTCCTCATGCACAGCATTCCATCTTTCCATATTTTTATCCTGCTCTTTCACCTGCAATACATTTGCTACTCATGTCTACCTTTTAGAATTCCTAGCTTCTGTTAAAGTTTTTTTCTCTCATCTCCTATAGGAAATCTAACTTGAGTTCCTGCCTTACTCCCTGTCCAGATGTTCCCTTCACCTAAGAATTCATTATTTTTTTAAATGTTTCACATTTTATTTTCTATATGCATGCTGTATTTCCCAATAGAATTTAAATTCCTCAACCGCAGAGACTGTCCCTTCTTTCTTTGTACACCCAGCACTTAACAAATGGTGTCAGAGATAGAATTTGAACCCAGGATTTTTGACTCTGATGGTGGTTTTCAATCTACTGTGCCCTTCTGGATCTCATTGAGATTCTCATCACCATTCTACAGATGAAGAAACTCAGGGACAGAGAGATTAAATAACTTTCCACCTGGTATAGCAAGCTGGGAGTTTAAAAGCTATGACATGAACCCCAATTCCTTGACTTTATGTCTAGTTCTCTAGGGAAAGGCAACATGCTGGGTTAAAAGAAAAGAATTTGGAGTCAAAAGACCTAGATTAAAATTCTGTCTTTGCCAGTATGACCTTGGCTAACTCACAGTGCCTGGCACATGGCTCACAGCTTAATAAAGTTTGTTGACTTGGCAATCTTCTTTGAAATCCTCTAGTTTTTTAATTAGAAAATGAAAGTGTTCCATTAGATGATCTTTAAGGTATCCTCCAATTCTAAATTCTATGGTTTCAAATCTTATGTGAAAAACAAATATTCTGATAGGCAAAATGTCATTTTAGCATGAGGATATTTAGCTCTCTTGAAATTCTAAAAATGTGGAATGGAAATATTTCCTTCCCTTTGTAATTGGAGGTATAAGAGCCAAGAAAGTCTGTCATATTGGACCAGGGTGAGGAAAAACAGAAGAAAAACTTGTGGACTAAAGTGATGGTATAGAAAAGTTTATCACTCATTGCAATTTTGTATTCCCACCCCCCCACAAACCAGACTCTGTACAGAATACAAGTAAAGTAAGTAAATACATTCAAGTAAGACTGTCATAAATTGGGGAGGGTTGTACTTGAGCCATTTAATGCATCAGTCACTCAGAGAAGCAACTGTTTTGGATATGTTCTATGTTACAGGATAAGGCAATTCATGTGAAATTCTGCCCCACTTTTTAGAAAAAACAAATTAACAATCTTTTCCCCTGTCTCCAAATAATTCTAGGAAACTTACTTTATACATTCTTACCCTCTTAAATAACTAGAATGTAAGAAGTCCCTAATAGTTTAATTCATGACCATAACAAATGTTTAGGATGCAGGTACCAATATTCAAATCCAATCTTTCCTTCTCTTTTCTTTATTCCTCCTTCTCCCACTTGATTCTTCCTTACCATAGCCCATAAGACCCCTCTTATTCTAAAAAACCATTTGATCACCCCAAGTTCAGGAATTTCATGGGACAGAACCTTCTTCATACCATAGGCCAAAAGGCCCCACTGAGGCATTTTCCTTTGTACCAATAAGTCATAAGACCTGGAACATTTTAGACACTTAGTAAATATTGCCTGATGGACACAGTTCATAACTATGGCAAAAAAAAAAAATGTGATGTAACCAGCTGTGTGACCTTGGGCAAGTCACTTAACCCAAATTGCCTTTCAAAAAAAAAATACGATGTAAAGTAAATATTTTCATAGTTGCATGAAGCTTGAATTCCTTCATTTAAACTAAGTAGAAGAGTGGACCTTTATAAGAAATATGTAGGAGCTATGAATACATAATACAGGGCTTCATGTCTTAGCTTTTAAACTCCCAGTCAGCTATGCTGGGGGAAGGTCATTTAATCTCTCTGACCCTGAGTTTCTCCATTTGTAAAATGGTGATGAGAATGGCACTGAGACCCAGAAGGCACAGTAGATTAAAAACCACCCTCAGAGTCAAAAATCCTCAGTTTAAATTCTACCTCTGACACCAATTGGCCATATGACATAAGCAAATTGCTTACCACCTCAGTACTCCAAGAAACTGCATAAGACATTTACTTGTTGAACAGAAGCAGATTAACTGACATTGGGAGAAGGAGTTTCACATTTATTCCCCCTGAACTGTGATTCCATATCTTGAGTACAGCATATCTGAGAGGTACAACACTAAAGCGGCTTAAGAGAATACATGAGATAAAAATACGTCGTATTTTTTTTTTGAAAGGCAATTTGGGTTAAGTGACTTGCCCAAGGTCACACAGCTGGTCACATCACATTTTTTTTTTTTTGCCGTAGTTATGAACTGTGTCCATCAGGCAATATTTACTAAGTGTCTAAAATGTTCCAGGTCTTATGACTTATTGGTACAAAGGAAAATGCCTCAGTGGGGCCTTTTGGCCTATGGTATGAAGAAGGTTCTGTCCCATGAAATTCCTAGAACTTGGGGTGATCAAATGGTTTTTTAGAATAAGAGGGGTCTTATGGGCTATGGTAAGGAAGAATCAAGTGGGAGAAGGAGGAATAAAGAAAAGAGAAGGAAAGGTTGGATTTGAATATGTATTCAAAGCTCCTACATATTTCTTATAAAGGTCCACTCTTCTACTTAGTTTAAATGAAGGAATTCAAGCTTCATGCAACTATGAAAATATTTACTTTACATCGTATTTTTTTTTGAAAGGCAATTTGGGTTAAGTGACTTGCCCAAGGTCACTTGAACACGTGGGCATAAATACATAGGAACACTATGAACACGTGGGCATTCACAAATGAAGGGAAACACATGAGTGACCAAGACACATATAGAGGGATAATTCAAACTTTTGATACAGCAAGCTGCCATTGCTT
This sequence comes from Vombatus ursinus, assembly GCF_900497805.2. Classification (NCBI taxonomy): domain Eukaryota; kingdom Metazoa; phylum Chordata; class Mammalia; order Diprotodontia; family Vombatidae; genus Vombatus; species Vombatus ursinus. The sequence continues at coordinate 456 of NW_020948862.1, read as the reverse complement.
TCTGCTGGTGCCCTTATATGGGTCCATGCCAGACCTGTTCCCTGCCAATCATTTATATGATCATCCATTACATAAATCCATCCAGGCTTGCTCTGAGCCTGGGACAAGCCTGGATCTTGTAGATCCTTATTAGACATCTACCAGGTAAGCCTGGGTCACTCTCATTTAATTGTACTAAGAAGGTAGCAAAGCTCCCTTCTTTGGACAATTACCCTGTGACACAAAGCATTCTGTCTGTGTTCACCACATATCAGGCCTTTCCTTTCATCTGTCTTTTTCATATGTGTACTGTCTCCCCTTAGAGGATGAACAAAATTCAGAAGATCCAGTAGATGTACCAGAACCAAACGACTCCCAGCAAGATGATCAGAACCCTGGCCAGCAACAAAGTGATAAGAAGAAACCTGGACCTCCAGGTGGACAGCAAGGAGGTCCTCCAGGTGGACAGCAAGGAGG
>NW_020948861.1:0-27444 GCF_900497805.2 Vombatus ursinus | reverse complement strand
CTGGCCTGTGCAGCTAGTACTGTGGGCCTTGGTAGCTGATCTGTGCTATGGCTAAGAGCCTGACATTGGCTTGCCCAGACACTGCCTGTGCTTAGCTGCATTCCCTTTTTTCATAAGTGAGACAGACCTTTCCTGAAGTCTTTCTAAGTTTTCTTGAGCTGGAAAACTGTTTCACTCCATCTTTTTGTGGGTTCTGTTGTTCCGGAATTCCTTTAGAGGCTTGATCTGATGTTATTTCAGAGGGAAACTGAAGAGAACTCAGGCAACTTCCTGGCTCTCTACAACATCTTGTTTGCCCCTTTATTTTGAAAAATTAAAAAAAAAATGTATGGTCCAGGGAAAATATATGAGAGGATATCCCCAGTCTACTCCTTCATAGCGGCAGAAGGTCCATGAATAAGGTACATTCTGTATATTTTTAGACATTTTCAATATATTGATCAGGTTTGATTTTTTTTACCCTCTTCTTTCATGTATTTTTTCCTCAAAAACATTATTTATTATATGGGAGGTCTCTCATGTAAAACATTTATACTGGGATAAGTAGTTTTGGTGATGTCAGAAGCAAAGAAGTTTAATAAAATGTATTTTTAAATTATCCAACAGTAGACAGAAGGAATAGGACAACTTTGAATGTTCCATGTTGAATTTATTATATATCCATATAATATGTATCTGTGTGCGTGTATGTTTAAAGCAAGGTGTACCGAATAGATATTTACTCTTTCACATATTACCCTCTTATTTCTTTTCTGCCTTATATAAGGAAATATTTTGTCTTTAATTGTTAAGAATCATTTTTTAATTGCAAAGAACAAAAAAATTCCACTCTTTGTAAAGGACATGATGGTTTACTTAAGAAATCCAGACAATTATCAGCGAAAGTGAGAACTTTTGTAGTTTTAATAAAGAAAAAGGATATAAAATAAGTACATAAAAGTAACCATTCTTATATAGTAATAAAAAATCAAGAAATTATAGGAAAACAAAGTCTGTTCTATATATCTATAAAATGCACAAGATATTTTGAAATTAACCTAAAAACACACCTGTAGGTTTTATAACTACCACTAGAAATATTCTTTCCTGAGAAAAATGAAGAAAAATAATTAAAGACGTATTTGTTATTCCATATGATGGCATGCGAATTTGATAAAAATATCTTTACCACTTAAATTAATTTATACATTTAGTGACATATCAATTAAACTACTAAGTGGTTACTTATTAGAAATAGTAAAAGTAAAATTATATTTGTTTAGAGAAACAAAACATTGAATCACAAGAAAATAATTAGCAGGAATGCAGTTAATCTAACATAAGATGTCGGAAGTAAATATTATGAGAAGTCCTTTGCATTAGATAAAAAATTTAAAAATAGATAAATGAAACAAACCAAATAAGACAACAATTCATTATTCTCTATACCTAGGAACATAAATATCATGAGAAGGACTGTATATTAAATGACAAGAATTGCTGCATAAACATAAAAAACCTAGATATGAGACCAAGTGTGGCAATAATGACCAAATGGATATGTAACCCAAATGCAGAAAGTTATGGAATCAAGGGACATAAAAAGGAAGAAAGAAAATAAGGAAGGATGGAAAGAATGAAGGAAATAAGGAAGGAAGGGCTAAATTAAGGAAGGGAGGAAAGAAAAAATGAAGAGTTAAGGGAGTAATGATGAAGAAAGGAAAAATATAGGAAAAGAGGAAGGAAGAAATAAAGAAAGAAGTAAAGAAGCAAACAAACTAAGAAGGAAGGAAGAAAACAGAAAGTTGTATACTTTGCAATTGCAACAACTATGTTGAAATTTTTGGTATATCAAATGTCAAGAATTTTACATGAATAAAATAAATGCAACTAGAATAAGAAGACAAATCTTGCAGCAAGAAAACATTTACAATAAATATCTCAGATAATCTGATATCCAAGTCATATATGAGACTGAGACCAAAAGATGACCAAGAATGTTCTCGAATAATTAAGTGGCCAAGGAGAATATGAACTGTTTTCTTTAAATATATATACATATATATTTATTATATTATTATTAATATATATATTATTATATATAATATATATATTTATATATATATATAATACACACACACACACACATTTATATCTTTTGTTTGTGAGCAACCTAATTTTGAGATAAATCTCACCATTCCGTTGCCCAAAAGGGCATCCCTTGTAACAGAGAAACAAAAAGAAAAAAAAATTAGCTCAGTAAAAATAAGCAATGGCGCTTTCCCAGAATATGAAATTGAACATTTTTTTCCAATGAATTTCAAGCCATTTAGAACCATTTTGAAGATTATTCCAAATCATTAATTACAAGATGACTATAAATGATAACAACTCTGAAGTTTAGCCTTATAATTCTCAAATGTAAAGTTATTTAGAAACAGGTACAGTTTATTTTTGATGGATAATAGCCAGTAAAGTGGTACAGTGGTTAGTGATGGACCTTGGAATCAGAAAGACTCATCTTCATGAGTTCAATTCTGGCCTCAGACATCTACTACCTCTGTCACCCTGGGCAAGTCACTTAACCTTGTTGTCTTCAGTTCCTCATCTGTAAAACGAACTGGAGAAGAAAATGGCAGACTACTGCAGTATCTTTGCCAAGAAAATACCAAATGAGATCACAAAGTCTCAGACACATCTGAAAGGACTGAACAAAAACAACGGGAAGACAGACATATTTATCCAGTTTCAGTCAAGCTGGGAATAGGTCCACACATTTTTCAAAATTTTTTGGAATTAAGAAAGAGTAGTATATATAGCTCATGGAGGTCAAAGTCAGAAGGAACAATCCTATACGTAAGAAGCTATTTATAACTGTTTTTAACTGTAGAAAACCACACTTAAAATGACATAAATGACATAAATGCCCATCTACTAGAGGATAGCTGAAGAAATTATGATTATATAAATATAATGAACTACTTATTTAATTATCAGAAATGAAGAAAATGACAAATTCAGAGAAACAGGAAAAAATTTGTGAATTCAGGTAGAGGGAAATAAGCTGCACTAGGAGAACAATATGCACAATGACTATAGTAATATCAATAAAAATCCCAATCCTGAGCACCAGGGTGGTAAGGCAGGCAACTGCCAACACCAGGACTCTTGTATGCCACAATATAGCCAGGGTTACCAGCACAATCCAGTTCTGAGAACCACCCTGTTTCAGCACAGCCCCAGACTGCAGATATCCTGCAGTGGCCTTGATAAAACGCAGAAAAACCCCACCGGGACTCAGCACATGGCAGAAAGCACCACTAGGACCACAGCTCAGCATCAGGAAAGCTGCCAGACACCTAGGACCTCCTGCAGAACCAGCCAACCAACACCTCACCCCTGCAGTGGAACACTAGACAGGAGGGTCTCTCTTGGGCCTCAGGGCAACATCAGTACAACACCAGATAAATAGCCAGGGCCTGCAGCCACTAGCACAAGAAGCTAGAAACAGTGTGCCTTCTACCCTGGGAACAGAGTTCAAATATAAACTAAAGAAAAAGGGCCAAAAGAGGAGGGAGAAAGATGAGTAGAAAACACCAGCAACAAAAAAGAATTGACAATAGAAAGTTGTTATGGTGACAAGGAAGACCAAGACACAAACTCACTATGGGTAAAACCTCAAAGCAAAATGGAAAGTTGGCTCGTGCCCACAAAAACTCATGGAAGAGCTCCAAAAGGACTTCAAAAATCACATAAGAGAGGTAGAATTAAAATGGGGGAAAGAAATGAGAGTGATGCAAAAGAAATGGGAAAAAGACTCAACAGTTTGGAAAACTAAGTAAAAAGTAGAATTGGCTAAAGGGAAAAGGAGTTACAAAAATCCACTGAAGAAACCAATTCCTTGAAGAGTACAATTGGCCAAATGGAAAAGAAAGTACAGCAGCTAATTGAGGAAAACAGCATCCTAAATGTTAGAATTGGGCAAGTGGAAAGTAGTGAATTTATAAGACAGGATGAATCAATCAAACAAATTCAATAGAATGAAAAAATGGATGAAAATGTAAAATACCCCATGATCTCTCAATTGCCAAATCCAATGGCCTTTTTTCAATTGTCCTTCTCCTTTGATCTCTCTGCAGCCTTCAACAGTGTCCCTCACCCTCTTCTCCTTAATATTTTCTTCTCTCCAGACTTCAGATCAGCACTCTCCTGGTTCTCTTCTCACCTATCAGATCATTTCTTCTCACTCTCCTTTGCTGCATCTTCATCTTACTCAACCCCTCAAAGTATAAGTATTCCACAGGGTTCTGGCTATAATCACTTTTCTCACTCTGTGCTACTTCACTTGGTAATCTCATTAGCTTCCCTGAATTTAATGACCATATCTCTGCAAATGATTCTCAAATCTACCTTTCATACCTTTCATACCTCTTTGCTATCCTCCAACCTCACAATTCCAACTGGCTTTCAGAAATCTTGAACAAGTTTTCCCATAGACATCTTCTAATCATCATGTCCAAATTTGACCTCAATTTTCACCCTAATCTCTTCCTTCCAACTAATTTCTTCATTATGGTTGAGGGCAACTCCATCCTTGTGGTCCCTCAGGTAGGCAACCTGGGTTTCATCCTCAACTTCTCCCTATCTCTCATCCCCCATATCCAATCTGTTGTAAAGGTCTGTTGATTTCACCTTTGCAACACCTTCTCTCTTTGGATGCTGCTACTACTTCGATGCAGGCACTCATCACCTCATGTCTGGACTATTAAAATAGCCTGCTCGTGGGCCTGTCTACCTCACTTTTCTCCTCACTCTCCTCCTCTATTTTGCTGATGATGTAATTTTGCTAAAGTGTAGGTCCAACTGAGGAAATCTTAATAAGGCTGCCCCTAGCCCCAACATTTTAACTTCATTATAGGTCCCACTGAACAGCAAGCCCACTGCTCCTACCTAGCCACTGCCCCTCACTCCTAACTCAATATCCTAACTTCATATGTGCCTCACTGCTCACTAGAAAAACAGGTGTGTCCATGAACTCATATTTCTCACAGAAATTGCAGGCTTGTGCATTTTATGGTATCCCGCCACATCCTCTAGCTAGCTATTGCCCCCAGACCCATTCCTCATATTTCCCACAGAAACAGCAAGTATGTCCACTTACTCAACTACAATCGCATCCATCTAGTCTTAGACAGGACCGCAATAGTCAGCCAATCAGAAAAAAGCACCACCAGGATGCCCAAGAAGGATATGGACCCCAAAACAATAGAAGGGAATTTCCCTAAGTAGGCACCTTTGCAGTAAAAGCAAAAGCTGTCCTTTAAATGACCTTATGACATAGAGACTTATTATAACATCATTATCATACACCCATACTCCCCCAATGAATTTTTCTCTATGCTTTGTGAGAAATCACATTTACAGTTCCACTGAGGCTGGGACCCCTCCACTATTACCTAATCCCTTAACAAATCCCTCCTGCCTTTTTAATATTCATAATTTCTGTTATGTCATTGTATCTTTACCCTATAAAAATCTGTCTTGCTTTCACTAAAGTTGCTTGTTCCTCTTGGAACTTAGCCGGTTTCATGAGAGGCATCAATCTCAATAAATGCCTACACTTACATTAGAGGTACAAAGACCCTGAAGTCTTTGAGATAGTTTCACCACAACACAGCCAAAGCACCTCTCTACCCACTAAACTGCAGTGGCTCTTTCTCTAACCCAGAGTAAAAATGGAATCCCATGTTAGCCATTCCAAGGCTTTCACAACTTTCTCCATACCTGAAATTTTCCTGTTTCTTTTTACTGTATTCTCCCTCAGGTCCTCAGTAATCCAGTAAGAGATGCCTCCTTGCTCAAAGGCAACATGTGATCTTTAACCTCTGGACATTTTCTCTGCCTGTTCCCCATGTCGAGAATGTTCTTCATCCTCATTCCTTCTGGCTTCCCTAGCTTCTTCCAAGCCACAACTAAAATTCCATCTCCTATATGAAGCCTTTCCCAACCCTTCTTAATTTTAGTTTTCCCAATCTTCTTATTGCTAATTTCCCAACTCTTTCCACTTTTAATCATTCCCTATTTTCCAATATAAAGCTTGTTTGTACATATTTGTTTGAATGTTGTCACTACCATTAGATTGTGAGCTCCTTGAAGGCCAGAATTGTCTTTTGCCTCTTTTTATTTTCCCAGAACTTAGCAGAGCACCTGACACATAGTAAGCATTTGATGAAAGTTTATTGACTGATTGTATGGCCCTGGGACAGTCACTAAAACTCTCTCAGTCTCAGTTTCCTTGGTTATGAAATGGGGTTAGTAATGATAGCACTTATCCCACAGAGTTGGGGATCTAAGGAGATAACCCATGTGAAGCACTTTGCAAAACTTCAAGTATTATGTACTATTTCCCAGGGTTATTTTGGGAAAGCACTTTAAACCTTGAATTTATGTGGGAATGTGAGTTACATACATATGAGTCACAAGCAGAAAGGGGTGGCATTGGCAAATGTAGGGGAATCAGTTCTAGATTTTATATTCTGGATATGTTTTGGGCTCATTTATTTGGAAAAGTATTTTATTTTTTCTAATTATGTGTAAAGATAGTTTCCACAAACATTTTTTATAAAATATTGACTACTAAATTTTTTCTCCCTACCTCACTCTTATACCCCATCCCCAAGACAGTAAGAAATGTCATATAAATTATACATGAGCAATCATGTAAAGATATTTCCACATTAGTAGTGTTGTGAAAGAAGAAACAGAACTAAAGGGAAAAGCCATGAAGAACAAAAATAAAAGTGAAAATAGTATGCTTTGATCTGTATTCAGATTCCACAGTTCTTTCTCTGGATGTTGATAGCATTTTCCATCATGAGTATTATCTTGGCTCATTGTATTGCTGAGAAGAGCTAAGTCAATCATAATGGATCATTGCACAATATTGCTGTTACTGGGAACAACGTTCTCTTGGTTCTGCTCACTTCACTCAGCAACATTTCATGTCAGTCTTTCCAGGTTTTTCTGAAATCTGCCTGCTCATCCTTTCTTCTAGGACAATAGTTTTCTATTACATTCATATCCCACAAATTGTTCAGCCATTCTCCATTTGATAGGCATCGCCCCAGTTTCCACTATTATGCTGCCATGAAAGAGGCAGGTGTAAATATCTTTGTACATGTAGGTCCTTTCTTCTTTTCTAGGATATCTTTGGGATACCGACCTAGCAGTTGTGTTAATTGATCAAAGGGTATGTACAGCTTGATTGTCCTTTATGCATAGTTCCAAATTACTCTCCAGAATGGTTGGATCCGTTGACAACTTCAGCAACAATGTATTGGTGTTCCAATGTACCCACATCTTCTCCAACATTTATCATTTTCCTTTTCTGTCATATTAGCCAATCAGATAAGTGTGATGTGGTACCTCAGAGGTGTTTTGATTTGCATGTCTCTAATCAATAGTGATTTAGAGCATGTTTCATATATCTATGTATAGCTTTTGTTTCCTCATCTGAAAACTGTCTGTTCATATCCTTTTATCATTTATCAATTGGGGAGTGACTTTTACTCTTAGCAATTTGACTCAGTTCATTATGTGTTTGAAAAATGAGGTCTTTGTCAGGAATACTTGCTTTAAAAATTATTTTCCTTCTTTCCTTCTAATCCTTGTTGCATTGATTTTGTTTGTGTAAAACATTTTTAATTTAATGTAATCAAAATTATTCATTTTTCATTTCATAATGTTCTTTATCTTTTGTTTGGTCATACATTTTCTCCCTCTCTATAGATCTGTCAGGTAAGCTATTCCATGACCTCCAATTTGCTTATATTATCACCCTTTATGTCTAAATCTTGAACCTATTTTGACCTTATCTTGGTATATTGTGTGAGATGTTGGTCTATGCCTAGTTTCTGCCATACTATTTTCCAATTTGCCCAGCAGTTTTTGTCAAATAGTGAGTTCTTATCCCAGATGCTGGAGAATTTGGATTTATCATACAGAAGATTATGTAGTCCTTTACTACTGTGTAGTGTGTGCCTAACCTATTCCACTGATCCACCACTCTATTTCTTAGCCAGTACCAAATAGTTTGATGATTGATACCTTATAATATAGTTTTAGATATGGTATAGCTACACTAACATTCATTTTGAAAACTCTGAGTTCCAAATTCTCTCCCTACCTCCCTCCCCACAGCCCTCATTCAGAAGGCAAATGATTCAATGTAGGTTATAAATGTGCAGAAAGTGCAAAACAATTCCATAATAATCATGTTGTGAAAGACTAACTGTATTACTCTCCATCCTATTCCCCACCCATTTATTCTATTCTCTCCCATTTCACCCTGTCCCTCCTCAAAAATGTTTTGCTTCTGACTACCCTCTCCCTTAATCTGCCCTGTCTAATATCACCATCCCCTTCTCTTATTTCCTTCTCCTCTACTTACCTGTAGAGTAAGATAGATTTCTATGTGCAGTTGAGTGTGTATGTTATTCCCTCTTTGAGCAAATCTTGATAAGAATAAGGTTCACTCACTTCCTCTCACTTCCGCCTTCTTTTGCTCCACTATAATAGCTTTTTGTTGTCTCTTGTATGTGAGATAGGTTACCCCATTCTACCTCTCACTTCTCCTTTCTCCCAGTGTGTTCCTCACGCACCTCTCAATTTTCTTATATCATTCCTTCACATTCAACTCACACCTGTTCCCTCTTTCTATATATACTCTGTCTAACTGCCCTAATAATAAGAAAGTTCCTATGAGTTACAAGTATCATCTTTCCATTTAAAAATATAAATCATTTAAGTTTAATAAAGTCCCTCATACTTTATATTTCCTATTTACCTTTTTCTGCTTCTCTATTTCATTGAATGTCCATCCCTCTGCCCCAGTGAATTAAACACAATTTTGCTCAGTAGGTGATTCTTGATTGTAATCCTAGCTCCTTTGCCCTCTAAAATAGCATATTCCATGTCCTCTGATCTTTTAATTAAGAAGCTGTTAAATCTTGTGTTATCCAGACTGTAACTCCATGATACTTGAATTGTTTCTTTCTGGCTGCTTGCAATATTTTCTCCTTGACCTGGGAACTCTGGAATTTGGCTATCATATTCCTGGCACTTCTCCTTTTGGGATCTTGTTCAGGAGGTTATTGGTGGATTCTTTCAAAATCTCTTTATCCTCTGGTTATAGAATATCAGGGCAGTTTTCCTTGATAATTTTTTGAAATATCAAGCCTAGGTTCCTTTTTTGATTATGCCTTTCAGGTAGTCCAATAATTTTAAAATTATTTCTCCTGGACCTATTTTCCAGGTGAGTTGTTTTTCCAATGAGATATTTCTCATTGTCTTCTATTTTTTTCAATTTTTTTGGTTTTGTTTTATGATTTCTTGATTTTTCATAAAGCCTTAGCTTCCATTTGCTCCATTCTACTTTTTAAGGAATTATTTTCTTCAGTGAACTTTTGAGTCATTTTTCCATTTGGCCAATTACGCTTTTTAAGATACTCTTCTTCTCAATGGCTCATGGGATCTCTTTTACCATTTGGCCTAGTCTCTTTTTTTAAGGTGATATTTTCTTCAGTATTTTTTTCTGTCTCCTTTACCAAGCTGTTGACTGGGTTTTTCATGATTTTCTTGCATTACTCTCATTTCTCTTCCCAATTTTTCCTCTACTTCTCTTATTTGATTTTGAAATCCTTTTTGAGCTCTTCCACAGCCTGAGACCAATTAATATTTTTCTTAGAGGCTTTGAATGTGGGAGCTTTGGCTTTATTGTCTTCTTCTGACTGTGTGTTTTGATCTTCCATGTCACCAAAGTAAATTACTATAATCAGTTTTTTTCCCACTGTTTGTTCATTTTCTCAACCTCTTACTCGACTTTTTAATCCTTTGCTAAGATGGAGTACTGTTTCCAGAGTGGAGGGTGAACTGTTCCAAGCTTCATGGGTTTTGTGCAGCTGTTTTCAGAGATACTTCTCGGTACCTGTAAGTTTTCAGTTCTTCCAAGGTGATCTGATCTAAGGAGACTTGTTACCCCTCTCCTGGTCTGTGATCTGGTCTGTGAGTGACCACAAGTACTCTTTTCTGCCCTGAAACTGGGAGGAGGGCCCCCCCATCCACTGCTGTTACAAGCTCTGCTGTGCTAGTGCTCCTTCTCACCCTGGGACTGCCACCCAGGACTGCAACCTAGATTGAAGTTTAAGCAAGATAGTAGAGTCCTGCCTCAGTGCTAGCAAAGAGACCCCTCTAATCTCCTTCTGACCAGTTGTTCCACCTGCTTCCCATCTGTGGACTGAGAACTCTGGAAGCCACTGCTGTAGATTCAGTCACTCCCAAGGCCTACTCCTGGTTTGCTGGAGATGGGCCAGCCAGTGTTGGACTGCTCTCCTCTCTCATCCAGGTCCAAAGATATTTCCTGCTGATTTTCTAAGTTGTCCCTGGCATCTGTGGGGTAAGAAAACTGGAAGCCACCACTGCTGCCAATGATTCAGTCATGCCTGCTCTGGGTTTGCTGGAGCCAGGTCTGTGCTGGCACTGCTTGCACTGTATTGTGCTCCTTCTCTCCCTTATGTAACTGAACTTTACTGTTAACCTTCCAAGTTGTCTTGGTCTGGAAATTTGTTCACTACATCTTTTTGTGGGTTCTTCTGCTCTAGAATTTGTTTAGAGTAATTTTTAATGGTATTTGGATGTGTTTGGGGGAGAGTGCAAGTGAGTCCCTGACTATACTCTTCCATCTAGGCTCCATCACAGTGTGCAAAAAACATTTTAATTCGATGTAATCAAAATGATCCATTTTCCTTTTCATAATTTTCTTTGTGTCTTGTTTGGTCATAAATTCTCCCCTTCTCCATAGATCTGATAGGTAAATCATTCTTTGCTGTCCTGAATTTTTTATAGTATCACTCTTTATATTTAAATCATGTACCCATTTTGACTTTATCTTGGTGTATGGTGTAAGATGTTGATCTATGCCTTGTTTCTGCCACACTGTTTTCCAGTTTTTCCAGCAGTTTTTGTCAAATAGCTGGAGTCTTTGGGTTTATCCAAAAGTACATTACTATAATCACTGACTACTGTGTCTTTTTTCCCTAACCTATTCCACTGATTCACCACTCTATTTCTTAGCCAGTACCAAGTAGTTTTGATGATTGTTGCTTCATAATATAGTTTTATATCAGGTATAGTTTGGCTATCTTTCTTTGCACATCTTTTCAATAACTTCTTTGATATCCTGGAACTTTTGTTTTTCCAGATCAATTTTAATTATTTTTTTCTAGCTCTATAAAATAATTTTTTGGTAATTTGATCGGTATGTCACAAAATGAGTAAATTAATTTGGGAAGAACTGTCACTTTTATTATATTAGCTACCCCTACCAATGAACAAATGACTTTTCCCCCATTATTTTGATCTGAATTTATTTGTGTGAGAAGTGTTTTGCAACTGGGTTCACATAGTTCCTGGGTTAATCTTGGCAATTAGATCCCCAAATATTTTATATTGTCTACAGGTATTTTAAATGGAATTTCTTTTTCTATCTCTTGCTATTGGGTTTTGTTAGTAATATATAGAAATGGCAATGATTTGTGTGGGTTTATTTTGTATCCTGCAAATTTGCTAATGTTTTCAATTATTTCAAGTAGTTTTCTGGTTGATTCTCTAGTGTTCTCTAAGTGTACCATCATTTCATCTACAAAGAGTGATCATTTTGTTTCTTCATTACTTATTCTTATTCCTTCAATTTCTTTTTCATCTCTTATTGCTAAAGCTAACATATCTAGTATAATACTGAATAGCTTTGGTGATAATGGACTTCCTTGTTTCCACCTGACCTTACTGAAAATGCTTCTAGCTTATCCCCATTGCATACAATGCTTGCTGGTGGTTTCAAATAGAAGCTACTTGTCATTTTAAGGAAAATTTCATTTATTCTTATGCTGTCTAGTATTTTGAATAGAAATGGGGGCTATATTTTGCCAAAACTTTTTCTGCATCTATTGAGATAATCATATAATTTCTGTTATTTTTGTTATTGTTATGGTGAATTTTTGTAATGGTTATCCTAATATTGAACTAGCCCTACATTCCTGGTATAAATTCCAACTGGTCATATTGCATAATCTTTGTGACAAGTGTGTACAATCTCTCTAATAATTTTTATTCAATATTTTTGCATCTTTATTCATTACAGAAATTGGTGTATGATTTTCTTTCTCTGTTTTGGCTGTTTCTGGTTTAGTTATCAGCACCATATATGTATTATAAAAAAAAATTGATAGGACTCCTTCTTTGCCCATTTTTCCAAATAGTCTATATAGTATTGGTATTAATTGTTCTTTTAATATTTGATAAAATTAACTTGTAAATCCATCTGACCTTGCAGATTTTTTCTTACATTGATGGCTTGTTAAATTTCTTTCTCTGAAATATGGTTATTTATTATTTTATTTCTTCTGCTAATCTGGGCAATTTATATTTTTGTGAATATTCATCCATTTCACTAAGATTGTCATATTTATTGGCATACAATTGGGCCACTCATTATTGTGTTAATTTCCTCTTCATTGGTGATGAATTCACTCTTTTCATGTTTGATACTGGTAATTTGATTTTCTTCTTTCTTTTTTTTTAAATCAAATTAACCAAAGGTTTATCTATTTTATTGCTTCTTTCATTAAACCAGCTCTTAGTTATATTTATTATTTAAATAGTTTTCTTAATTTCAATTTTATTAATCTCTCCTTTGATTTTCAGGCTTTCCAATTTGGTTCTCACTTGGGCATTTTAATTCATTCTTTTTCTATATTTTTTAGTTGCATGATTCTTTCATCTCTTCTTTCTCTATTTTATTCATGTAAGCATTTATAGATATAGAGTTTTCCCTAAGAACTGTTTTGGCTGTGTCCTGTAAGTTTTGTTCCATTGTCTCATTATTGTTATTCTCTTGGAGAAAGTTATTGATTGTTTCTAAAATTTCTTATGTGACATAACTTTTTAGATTATTTAATTTCCAATTGATTTTTAGTCTGTCTTTCCATGGTCTTTTATTGCATGTAATTTTTTTATTGCATCATGATCTGAAAAGGATGCATTTAATATTTCTGCCTTTCTGCATTTGATTTTGAGATTTTTATGCCCTAGTACAGGGTAGATTTTTGTGTAGGTGCCATGTACCACTGAGAAAAAGATGTATTCCTTTCTACTCCTATTCAGTTTTTCCAGAGGTCTACCATATCTAACTATTCTAAGATTTTATTCATTTCTTTAACTTTTTTCTTGTTTATTTTGTGGTTAGATTCATCTAGTTTTGAGAGGGGGAGGTTGAGATCCCCCACTAGTATAGATGTGCTGTCTATTTCTTCCTGTAGGTCACTTACCTTCTCCTCTAAGAATTTGGATGACATACCACTGGGTGCATATTTGTTTAGTGTTGATATTACTTCATTGTCTAAGGTACCTTTTAGCAGGATGGAGTTTATTTCCTTATCTCTTTTAAATAGATTATTTTTGCTTTTGCTTTGAGATCAGGATGGCTACACCTGATTTTTTTTTTTACTTTAGCTAAAGCATAATACATTCTGCTTCAGCCTTTTATCTTTACTCAATGTGTATCTTTCTGTTTCAAATGAGTTTCTTGTAAATGACATATTGTAGGGTTATGGTTTTTAATCCACTCTTCTATCCACTTCCATTTTGTGGGAGAGTACATCCCATTGACATTCACAGTTATGATTTTGAACTGTGTCTTTCTCTCCATCCTATTTTCCCCTCATTTATGCTTTTCTCTCTTCTTTCTCCATTTCACTCCTCACTAGTGTTATGCTTCTGACCACCATCTCCCTCAATCTGCCCTCCCTTCTATCAGCCCCCCTTCCTTTTCTTTCCCCTTTCCCCTATCACTTCTTCCCTCCCTCCTGACCTACATCCTATCCACCCCTCCCTTTTCTTTCACCTTTCCCTTCCTACTTCTTTTAGGATAAGATAGATTCCTATGCCCAATTGAGTGTGTATGTTTTCCCTCTTTGAGCCAAATTCAATGAGAGTAAGGTTCAAACAATACTCACCTATCTCCCTTCTTTCTCTCTCCTGTAAAGGTCTTTGCCCCTCTCCATGTGATGTAATTTACCCTTCTCTGTCTCCTCCTTTCCTCTTCTCCCACTACAATCCTTTTTTTCACCCCTTAATTAATTTTTTAATCCTCACATCAAAGTCAGCTTATACCCACATCCTCTGTCTATGTGTACCCATTCTAAATATCATAATAATGATACAATTCTCAAGAGTTACAGAAGTCATCTTCCTATGTAGGGATTTAAAAGTTTACCCTTATTGAATAATATGTTTTTTCTCCTTTTCTGTTTACCTTTTTATGCATCTTTTGAGTCTTAGATTTGAAGATCAAATTTTCTGTTGAGCTCCGGTCTTTTCATGAAAAAGGGTTGGAAGTCCCTTATTTCATTGAAGGTCTATCTCCCCTGAAAGATTATGTTCAATTTTGCTGAGTTGTTGATCCTTGGTTGTAATCCAAGCTCCTTTGCCTTCCAGAATATTGTATTCCAAACCCTCAGATCCTTTAATGTAGAAGCTGCTATATCCTGTGTAATCCTGACTGTGATTCCATGTTACTAAAATTGTTTCTTTCTGACTACTTACAGTATTTTCTCCTTGACCTGATAATTCTGAAATTTTGTTATACAATTCCTTAGAGTTTTCATTTTGGGATCTCTTTCAAGAGGTGATCAGTGGATTCTTTCAATGACTATTTTACCCTATCAGGGCAGTTTTCCATGATGATTTCTTAAAAGATGCTATCTAGCCTCTTTTTTAAATCATGGCTTTCAGGTAGACCAATAATTCTTAAATTATCTCTCTTGGATCTATTTTCCAGATCAGTTGCTTTTCCAATGAGGCATTTTACATTTTCTTCTATTTTTTCATTCTTTTGATTTTGTTTGACTGAGTCTTGATGTTTCATACAGTCATTAGTGTCCACTTGTTCAATTTAAATTTTAAGAAATTGTTTTCTTCAGTTAGTGTTTGTACCTCCTTTTCCATTTAGCCAATTCTACTCTCCAGTGAATTTTTGTACCTCCTTTTCCATTTGGCTAATTCTACTTTTTAAGAAGTTGTTTTCTTCAGTAAGTTTTTGTATTTCCCTTTCCAAGTTGTTGACTCTCTCTTGCATTCCTCTCTGGGCTGAGCTGAAGCATTGGGAGGCCAGACTGCTGGAGGCTGCCTGTATTCCTTGGGCTGCACTGAAGCACATGAAGGTCTGTCTCCTGGAGATCTGTCTCCTTCCTTCCCAGGGCTGTGCTGAAGTTTGGGGGTGGAGGTGGGATGAGTTTGGCTACTGGAAGAATCCCTTCCTGCCCGGTGCTATATTAAAGCATGGGGAGGTCTAGTGCTGGAGGACACTTGCTTGCCCAGGGTTGTGCTGGTGCACATAGTGGTTCTCAGAGCTGGAATCTGTTGGTTCCCCTGGCTATGCTAAGGCATGTAAGGCTCCTGGTGTTGGTTTTTACTTACTCCATTACCCTGGGGCTCAGGATCTCCCACTGATTTGCTGAGGTGGGCCTTGCTGGGTAAACTCCTGTCCTGTATTGTGCTCACCCTTTTTACCCAAGTGAGACAGATCTTTCTTGGCAATCTTTCAAGTTTCTAAGGCTAAAAGACTGTTTTTCCCTGTCTTTCCACTATCTTCACTGTTCTGTGATTTTTCCTGGGGCACTATTTTCTGGGATTTTTGGAGGTCAATAAGGGAGAGTGGGAGTGATTAACTGCTTACTCTCCAATTTTTTCTCTTGGAAGTAAAAAATAAATAAATAAACAAACAAACAAATACATAAATAAATAAATACATTGCCAATTCTGTTTTTCAAGGAGTTATTTTCCTCAGGGTTTTTTTTTCTGCTTACTTTTCAAAGCTATTGACTCTCTTAAAAATATTTTCTTGCAAAACTCTCAATTCTTTTCCCAACTTTACTTCTACCCCTCATATTCAATTTTTAACATATTTCTTGAGCTCTTCCAAGAGGGCTTTTTGGGCTTGATACCAGCTCATATTTCTCTTTGAGGCTTTGCATGTAGGTATTTTGACATTGTTGTCCTCTTCTGAGTCTGTGTTTTGATCTTCCCTGTCTCCATATTGGCTTTCTATGATTAGGGTTCTTTGCAACTTTTCACTATTTTTTAACCTATTTCATGACTTTTCAAGTTGAGCTCTGCTTCTGAGGTGCCATGAGTACTGTGCTAAGCTTCCTGCACTGGGGGGGCAAAGGTCCTATTTGGCTTTCTGTGCCTGGGTCTCTGGGGCTGGTGGCTTGCTGACATTACTGGGGTGACCCAGCCTTGTCATGCCTGTTTTGCCCTGAGTTCTGGAACTGGCAGTTTGCCTGCTGCACTGGGTTGGAGGCCTAACAGCTGACCTGCTATGCCACTGCCCTGCTGAGCCATGACTAGGGACCTTGGTTGCTTATCTGTGCAGTAGCTAAGAGCTTGCCTCTGGCTTGCCCAGGCACTGCCTTAACTGGGTTATGCTCCCCTTTTACTTAAATAAGACAGACCTTTCCTAAAGTGATTCTAAGTTTATTTTGATATCGAAGTTATTTTGGGCCAAATAATTGTATTGTTCTGTCTTTTTGTAGGTTCTATCTCTACAGAATTCCTCTAGAGGCTTGATTTAATGTTATTTCTGAGGGAAAGTTAGGAGCACTCAGGCAACTTCCTGGCTTCTCTCCAGCATCTTGGCTACACCTTCATATTATAGAATTTTTAAAGAACAAATACAGCCCACAGAAGAGATATGTGAAGACATCCCCACCCCACTCCTTCGTAGAGGTGGAAGGTCTATGAATGAGAAACAGTCAATATATTTCAGACTTTTTAATATATTGATTGAGTTTGATGTTTTTCCCTCTTCTTCTTTCACTTGTTCTTCTAAAAATACTTTTATTTATTATATGGAAGTGCTCTCAGGAAAGGAAGTTGGATACTGAGAGAAGCAAATTTGATGATATAAAAAGCAAGAATTCCATAAAATGTAATTTAAATTTCACAATAGTAGACAGAAGGACGTTAACAAGAGAGCAAACAGGAGGACAACTTGGAAAGCTGCACATTTAATTTATTTTTTAACTATATAATATATATATATAGTATTATAGTATATTATATATGTATGTATGCGTGTATGTATATATTTATTTATAAGTTTAAAGTAATTTGTACCTAGTAGATATTAATGCTTTTACATACTACCCTCTTTTTTCTGTTCTACCTTGTATAAGGCAATGTTTTTTTTTTGTTGTTGTTAAGAATCATTTCTTAATTATAAAGAACAAAAAAACCTCTCTATTGGCAGAAGACGTAATAGTTTAGTTAGAAACTCCACACAACTAGCAGAGAAACCGAGAACTTTTGTAGCTTTAGTAAAGAAAAAGGATATAAATATATTCATTCTTATGTAGTAATAAAAAGTGGGAGGGAGCAGAGCCAAGATGGTGGAGTGAAAGCAGTGACTTGCTTGACCTCTCCCCCAAACCCCTCCAAGTACTTGTAAAAAATGGCTCTAAATAAATTCTAAAGCAGCAGAACCCACAAAAAGACAGAGTGAAACAAATTTCCAGCCCAAGACAACCTGTATAGTTTATCAGAAAGGTATATCACACTGGGCAGGGAGAGGAGAGCAGTTTGGTGTGGGCGCGCAGGCTGCAGTGAACCTGGAGCAGGCCTCAGAGTACTGAATCACAGGCAACTGTGGCAGTTTCTAGACTTCTCAACCCACGAACAGCAAATACAACTTAGAAGGTCAGTGAGAAAGGTCTGTTTCTGTGGTGAGAGAGGGGATAGGTCTCAGCCGCAAATCTGGAGCAGGGCAGCAGCTTACTCCATCACCTTGGGGCTCAGGATCTCCCACTGATTTGCTGAGGTGGGCCTTGCTGGGTCACTTCCTGTCCAGGTCAGTGGCTGCCTCCTGAGCTTCTGGCCTACAGACTGAGGAGGAATTGAGAGGCTGATCAGGGGGGTATTGCAGGGATCTCTTTGTCTGTGCTGAGGCAGGAATCTCTTGCTTTTCCCATGCTTAGATCTGCATCACAGTTCTGAGGGATGGTCCTGGGGAAAGGAGGAGTGCTAGCATGGTGGAGCTTGTTGTGGCAGTGGAGAGGAAACATCTCGCCCCTTATCATACCACCTTGGAAGAACTGAAAATTTACACATCCCTAGAAGTATCTCTGAAAACAGCTGTACAAACCCCGGAAGTTTGGGACAGTATGCAAGCAGACTCTTACCTTAACAAAGAGTTTAAAAATCAAGTAATTGTCTGGGATCATGAGTAAGAAGTGCAAAAAAAGTCAGATTATATTATCTTACTTTGGTGACAAAGAAGATCAAAACATACAACCAGCAGAAGACAACAAAGTCAAAGCTCCTACATCCAAAGCCTCCAAGAAATATATGAATCAGTCCCAGGCCTTCGAAGAGCTCAAAAGGGATTTTGAGGAGCAAGTAAGAGTAGAGGAAAAACTGGGAGGAGAAATGAGAGTGATGCAAGAAAATCATGAAAAACAAGCCAACAGCTTGCTAAAGGAGACCCAAAAAAATACTGAAGAAAATAACACCTTAAAAAATAGCCTAACCCAAATGGCAAAAGAGTTCCAAAAAGTCAATGAAGAGAAGAATGCCCTAAAAAGCAAAATTGGCCAAATGGAAGAGGAAGTTCAAAATATTACTGAAGAAAATACTTCCTTAAAAATTAGAATAGAGCAATTGGAAACCTGTGACTTTTTGAGAAATCAAGACACTGTAAAACAAATCCAAAAGAATGAAAAATTAGAAAACAATGTGAAATGTCTCATTGGAAAAACAACTGACCTGGAAAATAGATCCAGGAGAGAGAATTTAAAAATTATTGGACTATCTGAAAGCCATGACCAAAAAAAAAAAAGCCTAGACATCATCTTTCAAGAAATTATCAAGGAAAACTGCCTTGATATGCTAGAACCAGAGTGAAAATAGAAATTGAAAGAATTCACTGATCTCCTCCTGAAAGAGATCCCCAAATGAAAACTCCTAAGAATATTGTAGCCAAATTCCAGAGTTCCCAGGTCAAGGAGAAAATATTGCAAGCAGCCAGAAAGAAACAATTCAAGTATTGTGGAAACACAATCAGGATAACACAAAATTTAGCTGCTTCTACATTAAGGGACCACAGGGCACGGAATATAGTATTTTGGGGAGCAAAGGAGATAGGATTACTACCAAGAATCACCTACCCAGAAAAACTGAGTATAATTCTTCAGGGGAAAAAATGGTCATTCAGTGAAATAGAGGACTTTCAAGCATTCTTGATGAAAAGAGCAGAGCTGAATAGAAAATTTGACTTTCGAATACAAGACTCAAGTGGAACATGGAAGAGGTAAACAGGAAAGAGAAATCATAAGAGACTTATTAAGATTGAACTGTTTACATTCCTGCATGGAAAGATGATATTTGTAACTCATGAGACCTTTGTCAGTATTAGGGTAGTTGGAGGGAAAAAATTATATGTATGTATAGATAGATAGATAGATTGATAGACAGACAGACAGACAGACAGACAGATAGATAGATAGATAGATAGATAGATAGATAGATAGATAGACAGATAGATAGATAGAGGGCACAGGGTGAGTTGAAGATGAAAGGGTCATATCTAGAGAATAAAATTAAGGGGTGAGAGAGGATTATACTAGGAAAAGGAGAAAGGGAGAGGTAGAATGGGGCAAATTATCTCACAAAAAAAACAGAAAAGAAAAGGCTCTTACAATGGAAGGGAAATGGGGAAGGTGAGAGGGCATGAGTGAAGCTTATTCTCATAGGATTTGACTTAAGAAGGGATTAACATACACACTCAATTGAGTGTGGAAATCTGTCTTACCCCACAGGAAAACAGGGAGGGAAGGGGACAAGAGCCTGGACTTCTAAAAACAAAGTCAATTTCTTTTGTAGCAACTTGAAAAATTGTATATAGCTCTTCATATTTCTTGATTCAAGTGATTATCTATGAATCGTTCCCAGTATCCAAATTGCAAGAGGGGTCATGTTTTACACTATAGACATATATTATTGTGACATTATTTGAGCCTTGTCAGGGCAGTCCAAAGCAATTTCCCCATGATATAGCATTTTAATGAGGGAAAAATTATATTGAATGTATCATATTGAAATTTTCTCATTATGTGGCATGGCCAACAAGACTGTGGAGAAATGTAGCAAATCTTCTTTTTACATAGACTTTAGCTACACATTGTACACAGGAAATCAAACTAGCAATTCATTGGATCATCCATAAGAATTCATCTACCTGCAATAGGAAGATTTTAGCCTACCAAAGGATTAATCATAAAGATCTTCAAACATGCAGGGACTCTCCTACCCACCATATTATATCCAAGTGGAACAATTCAAAACTGCTTTGCATATAATTTGTGAAGCACTGTCCCATCTATACAAGTAGCTACACAAAAGTTTCTCCTATTGAATGAACTTTTTTACATATAACAAATTGGCAAGCAACCTTATATGATAAAATCAACTTTTTTTTAAAGTCACAGACTTTTTTTTCAAAAATGTTTGTTAGAAGTATCTTATTTTTTCTTTAAAATTATCTTACCTTGCTAATGTAAACTTTTTTTTGCAAACTTGTTCTTTGCTAACAACATTTTCAAGATATCATTTCAATTTATTAGGCTTTACACCATCTGCAGTTAAAGCATTTATACATAGTGAAAAAAATAGGAGGAATTTAAGGACAATCAACATCCATTCAATTTATCTATAAAACACACATGATATTGTGAAGTTAAGCTAACAATACATTTATATAGCTACTACTAGAAATATTCTTTACAGACAAAAATGAAGAAAAATAGGGGCATACACATTATTCCATATCAGGGCAAGTCAATTTGATAAAAATGACTTTACCATTTAAATTAATTTCTGCATTTAATTACATGAAAATTAAACTTCTAAGACATTACTTGTTATAAATAGTCAAAATAAGAAAAAAAAACAGAATCAAAAGATATTGAATGACAAGAAAATAGAAAGCAGGAAAGAAGTGAATCTAATATCAGATTTCAACCTATGTTATGGAGTAATCATCATCAGAATTCCCTGGTATTGGTTAAAAAATGATAACTAAATAAGTCAGATACAAAACCAAATAAGAAGAGCAGTTTATTATTCAATATGCCTGAGAACATAAATACCAAGAGAAGGATCGTTCATTCATTGGCCAGAATTGCTGCATAAAATGGTAGGTAGTTAGGCAGAAATTATTTTTAAATCTACATATAACACTACATGTGACAATAAAGACCAAATAAATATGTAATCTTAATACAAAAAAGGTATGAAAGCAAGGAATGAAATAACGAAGGCAGGACAGAAGGAAGGAATGTTGGAATGCTGAAAGGAAGGAAGAAAAAAACCAAAAGATGTATACTTTCCAATTGTGACTAAGGTGAAATATTTAGTATAAAAATATAAAACATTTTAGATGAACAAAATCACTGCAACAAGAATAAGGAGACAAGCAATGGAGTAGGAAAACATTTACAATTAATATCTCTGATAATTTGATATCCAAGTTAAATATGAGATTGAGATCAATAGGTAACCAAAAATATCCAATAATTAAGTGTCTAAGGAGACTATAAATTATTTTCATTTTTTTAAAAAAATATATTTATGTCTTTTGTTTGTGCAGCAGTGTAATTTCCAAATAAATTTCACTCTTCCCTTGCTGAGTAGGCCATCCCTTTTAATAGCGAATGAAAAAGATAAAAGAGAAAAATTTTAGTTCAGTAAAAATAATCAACAACCAAGTCTCCCATAATAAGCTATTGAACATTTTTCAAAAGAATTTCAAGCTATCTACAACCATTTTAAAGATTATTCCAAAAGCTTTATTATAAGATGAGTGAAATGAAAAAAACTCTGAAGATTAGTGTTTTAACTCTCAAACCAGCAGTTATTTAAAGATGTATACAGTTTACTTTTAAGGAATAATAGGCAGCAATGTGGTGTAGTGGATAGAGCACTGGGCGTGGAGTCAGAAAGACTCATCTTCATGAGCTCAAATCTGGCTTCAGACACATGAGTCTGGGCAAGTCATGCTGGCCAAGTCACTCAACCCTGTTTGCTTCAGTTCCTCATCTGTAAAATGGTCGGGAGAAGGAAATGACAAATGATGCCAGTGTCTTTGCCAAGAAAACCCCAAATGAACTCATGAAGAGGCAGACACGTCTGCAAAGACGGAACAACAGTAGCAATGGGAAGACAGAGACATTTATACAGTTTTGGTCAAGCTGTTAACAGGTCCACAAATTTTTTAAAAACAATTTGGAATAAAGAAGACTAATTAATAACTCATTTAAATCCTTTCTCTCAATCACATTACTTTGCATATACATCAAGGAGGTCAAAGTCAGAAGGAACAATCTTTTATATAGGAGGCTATTTATAATTTATTTTTAATTTTAGAAAACAAAAGTCGAAGTCATGTAATGCTCTAATACTAGAGGATGGCTGAACAAATTATTTATTTAATTATCAGAGATGAAGAATATGATCAATTAAGGGAAACAGTAAAAATTTTGTGAGCTCATATAGAGTGAGATAAGTTGAAGTAGGAGAACAATATGCACAATGACTATAGTATTGTGAATAAAAATCCCAGTAATGTTTAACTGTAATGACCAATCTCAGTCTTCGATAATAAAAGATGAATCAATTTTCCCTCAATCGAAAAACTGATAGGTAAAGGTTTGCACCCTGGCTCTGCTACCTACTTACTGACCATGGACCAGTCACTTCACCTACTTGATTTCATGTTCTTTGTCTGGTTAATAAGAAAGTTGGACTATATGGCCTGTAAAATCCCTTCCCATTCTCAGTCTATGAGCTAGTTCCTATGAGCCTATGAATCTGGGAAGGAAATGAGCCGAGTGAATTGTGGATGGGATATCCAAAGGAAATAACAGAGTGAAAGCCTCTTCACCTGGAGTAACATTTCATGAAAAGAGGGATTTGTTGAACAGAATATTTGGAAGAAGGATGGAGGGACAAATTAGTTTAGGGGAAGAATCAGTTCTGAACACCACATATTTATCAAAAGCTCAATTTAGTTAAGTTTTGGGACATATCATTTAAGATATTGGTGAAGAAGGAACGATGGAGAGAGGCATGGTAGTTTGGTCCCAGTAAGTTCTACATCAGGTAACAAAGAGTACAGTTGCGGATGTTTATGTAGCTTCTAATTAAAGGGAATGGGGCAGGATCTTGCCCATACAGTTACTGTATCCAGTGATTTCATTTCTGTTATTTTATCCTTCCATTGTATATTGGCCTTACTGGCTCATTTCTGGCACTGGAAGAAGGTTAGTGATGACATTTAAATGACTTTTGCAACACAGGATATCAAAATACCAGCAAGGAATCCAGGTTTTTGTATTGGAGAAAGATCAGAAGATAGAAGACTACCCTTTATTGTCATCACAACTTTATACGTGGGATTTCCAGCAACGTGGCTTCAAAGGCTTTGGCTAACTTATATTTGGTGATGACTTTTTGGGCAGGTGTTTTGCCAGCCCTAAAATTCGATCCAAACAAAACTTAGGGATGGGAGTGATCTGGACATGAACAATGCGTTCAGAGAAGGGACTGAGTGTGACGTTTCAAAGGGGACATTGTTCTCTGAGGTCCTTATAAGAGCAGTTGCCCTCAGTCCATGGAGCACAGGTAACATTGACACCATGGCTGCTACCAAGTGGCTACTTCTCCTTTTCTCAGTAGCCCTGTTGGGCCTGAGCTCAGCTCAATTCAGAGATGAAGGTAAGTGGGGGACACAGAGAATCTATGATTATGTTAACAGGTTATTGGTGGTGGGTCAGGGTATAATTTGTGTGAGGTCATTTGTGTTAGCCTTCCTCAGTAACTCAGATACTTTTGTCTTCCTAGAATTAGATAAATAGGAGGTGATATTCTTATTTTCCATGTTCTGATGACTCCTCAAATCTCTTTTCTGCCCTAGATTTGAAGCCAAACTCAAATTACTCTTTAAACTCTATTTCTTCTATGCTTTGGTCATCTGTGGTCCTTGCTGTTCCTCATGCACAGCATTCCATCTTTCCATATTTTTATCCTGCTCTTTCACCTGCAATACATTTGCTACTCATGTCTACCTTTTAGAATTCCTAGCTTCTGTTAAAGTTTTTTTCTCTCATCTCCTATAGGAAATCTAACTTGAGTTCCTGCCTTACTCCCTGTCCAGATGTTCCCTTCACCTAAGAATTCATTATTTTTTTAAATGTTTCACATTTTATTTTCTATATGCATGCTGTATTTCCCAATAGAATTTAAATTCCTCAACCGCAGAGACTGTCCCTTCTTTCTTTGTACACCCAGCACTTAACAAATGGTGTCAGAGATAGAATTTGAACCCAGGATTTTTGACTCTGATGGTGGTTTTCAATCTACTGTGCCCTTCTGGATCTCATTGAGATTCTCATCACCATTCTACAGATGAAGAAACTCAGGGACAGAGAGATTAAGTAACTTTCCACCTGGTATAGCAAGCTGGGAGTTTAAAAGCTATGACATGAACCCCAATTCCTTGACTTTATGTCTAGTTCTCTAGGGAAAGGCAACATGCTGGGTTAAAAGAAAAGAATTTGGAGTCAAAAGACCTAGATTAAAATTCTGTCTTTGCCAGTATGACCTTGGCTAACTCACAGTGCCTGGCACATGGCTCACAGCTTAATAAAGTTTGTTGACTTGGCAATCTTCTTTGAAATCCTCTAGTTTTTTAATTAGAAAATGAAAGTGTTCCATTAGATGATCTTTAAGGTATCCTCCAATTCTAAATTCTATGGTTTCAAATCTTATGTGAAAAACAAATATTCTGATAGGCAAAATGTCATTTTAGCATGAGGATATTTAGCTCTCTTGAAATTCTAAAAATGTGGAATGGAAATATTTCCTTCCCTTTGTAATTGGAGGTATAAGAGCCAAGAAAGTCTGTCATATTGGACCAGGGTGAGGAAAAACAGAAGAAAAACTTGTGGACTAAAGTGATGGTATAGAAAAGTTTATCACTCATTGCAATTTTGTATTCCCACCCCCCCACAAACCAGACTCTGTACAGAATACAAGTAAAGTAAGTAAATACATTCAAGTAAGACTGTCATAAATTGGGGAGGGTTGTACTTGAGCCATTTAATGCATCAGTCACTCAGAGAAGCAACTGTTTTGGATATGTTCTATGTTACAGGATAAGGCAATTCATGTGAAATTCTGCCCCACTTTTTAGAAAAAACAAATTAACAATCTTTTCCCCTGTCTCCAAATAATTCTAGGAAACTTACTTTATACATTCTTACCCTCTTAAATAACTAGAATGTAAGAAGTCCCTAATAGTTTAATTCATGACCATAACAAATGTTTAGGATGCAGGTACCAATATTCAAATCCAATCTTTCCTTCTCTTTTCTTTATTCCTCCTTCTCCCACTTGATTCTTCCTTACCATAGCCCATAAGACCCCTCTTATTCTAAAAAACCATTTGATCACCCCAAGTTCAGGAATTTCATGGGACAGAACCTTCTTCATACCATAGGCCAAAAGGCCCCACTGAGGCATTTTCCTTTGTACCAATAAGTCATAAGACCTGGAACATTTTAGACACTTAGTAAATATTGCCTGATGGACACAGTTCATAACTATGGCAAAAAAAAAAAATGTGATGTAACCAGCTGTGTGACCTTGGGCAAGTCACTTAACCCAAATTGCCTTTCAAAAAAAAAATACGATGTAAAGTAAATATTTTCATAGTTGCATGAAGCTTGAATTCCTTCATTTAAACTAAGTAGAAGAGTGGACCTTTATAAGAAATATGTAGGAGCTATGAATACATAATACAGGGCTTCATGTCTTAGCTTTTAAACTCCCAGTCAGCTATGCTGGGGGAAGGTCATTTAATCTCTCTGACCCTGAGTTTCTCCATTTGTAAAATGGTGATGAGAATGGCACTGAGACCCAGAAGGCACAGTAGATTAAAAACCACCCTCAGAGTCAAAAATCCTCAGTTTAAATTCTACCTCTGACACCAATTGGCCATATGACATAAGCAAATTGCTTACCACCTCAGTACTCCAAGAAACTGCATAAGACATTTACTTGTTGAACAGAAGCAGATTAACTGACATTGGGAGAAGGAGTTTCACATTTATTCCCCCTGAACTGTGATTCCATATCTTGAGTACAGCATATCTGAGAGGTACAACACTAAAGCGGCTTAAGAGAATACATGAGATAAAAATACGTCGTATTTTTTTTTTGAAAGGCAATTTGGGTTAAGTGACTTGCCCAAGGTCACACAGCTGGTCACATCACATTTTTTTTTTTTTGCCGTAGTTATGAACTGTGTCCATCAGGCAATATTTACTAAGTGTCTAAAATGTTCCAGGTCTTATGACTTATTGGTACAAAGGAAAATGCCTCAGTGGGGCCTTTTGGCCTATGGTATGAAGAAGGTTCTGTCCCATGAAATTCCTAGAACTTGGGGTGATCAAATGGTTTTTTAGAATAAGAGGGGTCTTATGGGCTATGGTAAGGAAGAATCAAGTGGGAGAAGGAGGAATAAAGAAAAGAGAAGGAAAGGTTGGATTTGAATATGTATTCAAAGCTCCTACATATTTCTTATAAAGGTCCACTCTTCTACTTAGTTTAAATGAAGGAATTCAAGCTTCATGCAACTATGAAAATATTTACTTTACATCGTATTTTTTTTTGAAAGGCAATTTGGGTTAAGTGACTTGCCCAAGGTCACTTGAACACGTGGGCATAAATACATAGGAACACTATGAACACGTGGGCATTCACAAATGAAGGGAAACACATGAGTGACCAAGACACATATAGAGGGATAATTCAAACTTTTGATACAGCAAGCTGCCATTGCTTTCTGCTGGTGCCCTTATATGGGTCCATGCCAGACCTGTTCCCTGCCAATCATTTATATGATCATCCATTACATAAATCCATCCAGGCTTGCTCTGAGCCTGGGACAAGCCTGGATCTTGTAGATCCTTATTAGACATCTACCAGGTAAGCCTGGGTCACTCTCATTTAATTGTACTAAGAAGGTAGCAAAGCTCCCTTCTTTGGACAATTACCCTGTGACACAAAGCATTCTGTCTGTGTTCACCACATATCAGGCCTTTCCTTTCATCTGTCTTTTTCATATGTGTACTGTCTCCCCTTAGAGGATGAACAAAATTCAGAAGATCCAGTAGATGTACCAGAACCAAATGACTCCCAGCAAGATGATCAGAACCCTGGCCAGCAACAAAGTGATAAGAAACCTGGACCTCCAGGTGGACAGCAAGGAGGTCCTCCAGGTGGACAGCAAGGAGG
>NW_020948860.1:0-7023 GCF_900497805.2 Vombatus ursinus | reverse complement strand
AGACTTCTTACAGATCATTTAGTACAAAACAGTTATCTTCCATTTGAGGAAACTGAGGCCCGGAGAAGTCAAGTCATCACTCAAGTTCACAAAGGTAGCAAGAAGTAGGGGTGAGATTTGAACCCGGGCCTTCAGAGAAGCAAGTAGGTGGTGTGATGGGTAGAGTGCTGATCCTGAAGTCAGGAAGACCCTAGTTCAAATGTGGCTTTAAACTTTTACTAGCTGTGTGATTTTGGGGAAGTCACTTAACCTCTGTTTGTCGGTTTCCTCATCCATAAAATGGGGATGATATTAGCACCTACCTCCCAGGACTGTTGTGAAGATCAAGTGAAATGATATTTGTGAAGTGTTTAACACAGTGCCTAGCACATAGTAGATGCAGCTGAGAAGTTTAATAAATGCTGGTTCCCTCTCTACTCGCCTTCCCTCAAGCCAGATCCAGTGCTCTTTCCACTCCACCGTGGCTGGGTTGTAAGTCAAGAACTTTGTAAAGGTTAAAAACCCTAGAGACGCAGCAGTTCTTATTACTGAGTAGGCTTCTTCCTCCTCCTGCCTCCCGGACTCCCAGGACAGCCTTCAGCAGCATGGGGACTTCCAGTCACTGTCCTCTAGGGCTGGCTCTTGGCTCAGGGTCTAAAAACCTTCAGGGTAGGCTGAGAGGAAGCCAGGCTGTGAGATTTTGTCGATTGGCATTTGTTTGAAATCCTGTGCCTGGGAGGCATTACCCCACGCTCTGACATGGATTAGTGTGGGAGGGGCTGGGGAACAGAGGAGCTCGGAATGGTCTGTGGGTTGTGAGTGGAAGAGCCTCTGTCAGCAGAACTGGGGTAATTATCCCAGCCCCCTCATGGGCACTGTCCAGAAAAAAGTAGGAACTGGTTTGGCTCGTCTGGAGATGATGAATAATTAAGGAACTCAGTGTTGCTTGGTTTTTAAACAGCTTTGGGGATTGGTCTCAGATGCTATCCCTACAAGGTCCCAGTTCACCTCTGAATTTTCAGGTGGAATAGGTTGTTTCCTGCTGGATTGTCAAGAATTAGAGTGGGTAGTCTAGTCATTTATTTGACTTGGTCATTAGACACTGGACTTAGAATCAGAAGACCTGAGTTTGAGTTTCTGCTTTGCCATTGACTAGCAGAGTGATCTTAGGTAAGTCATTTCCCTCTTGGGCCTGAGTTTCCTCATCTGTAAACTGTGATGATTTCTGAGACCCTCTCTCATGACAATATTCTCTGTTTTGTTTTGCAGGGTCCTCCCTTGTTCTGATATTCTGTGTCTAGTCTAACATGGTGCTGTATTTTGTTGTTGCTGTTCAGTCGTTTCAG
The DNA here is from genome assembly GCF_900497805.2 of Vombatus ursinus. Taxonomy (NCBI): domain Eukaryota; kingdom Metazoa; phylum Chordata; class Mammalia; order Diprotodontia; family Vombatidae; genus Vombatus; species Vombatus ursinus. The sequence goes on along the minus strand of NW_020948860.1, from coordinate 5,698 downwards.
TGGTGACCAACTCTTTGTGACCCTATTTGGACTTTTCTTGGCCAAGATACTGGCCATTCCCTTCTCCAGCTCATTTTACAGATGAGGAAACTCAGGCCAACAGGGTTAAGTGACTTGTCCAGGGCTACATAGCTAGTAAGTGTCTGAGGCCGGATTTGAACTCGGGTCTTCTTGACTCTACCCGCTGTGTCCCTTCACTTCCTACATGGTGTCGTGCAAGGGTTCTTAATCTGTGTGTGTGTGGGGGGGTGTCGTTGACCCTTTTGGCAGTCTGGTGTGGAACTCTTTTCAAAATAATATTTTTAAATTATTGAAAGAAATGCTAAATTTCTGTTAGAGATTTCTGAAAATAAAGATGGAATTTTTTCCCATCCAATATCTATCCATAGACTCTTGGGGTTCATGAATCCCAGTTAGTCAATTAGTATTTTTTCAGAGTGTACTGTGCCCCAGGCATTGTGCTAAGCACTTGGGACACAAAGAACGGTGAAAGACAGTCCTTTCTCTCAAGGACCTCACAGTCTAATGGGAGAGACAACATGCTATACAGAGCAGCTACATACGCGATAAATAGAAAATAATCAACAGAGGGAAGGCACTAGAATTAGGCAGAATCAGGAAAGGCTTCCTGTAGAAAGTGGGATGTTACCTGGAACTTGAAGGAAGCCAGGAAGTGGGCATGAGGAGGGGGAGCATTCCAGGACAGGGGAACAGCCAGGGAAAATGTCCCTGAGTTGGGCCATGGAGTGGGCCAGTGTCATTGTATGTGGATACTTAACCCGAAGTTAACCCCTCATGTGGTGGAAAGAGCATTGAATTTTCAGTATTTTGTCTCCTTAGCGTTTGAACTTTACTGCGCGCAAGGGATCTGTGTTTGAATCCTGACTCTGTTATTTACTTCCTGTGTGGCTTTGAACATCTTGGTTCCTGCCTGAAGGGTCACAGATTCCTCATGGGTAACATGAAGACGTTTGACTTGCTAATGTCTCCTAATTCCAAGTCCTGTGTTCTATGTTCCATGAATTTTCCCTGGCTCAGACGACCTTTGAAACTTATGTCGCTGATGCCTCGCCATGCTAATATAGTTCTGTGCCTTCCTTGAGAGTAGGTTTTGATCAAGGACAGGGTAGTGGGAATGGGTATCACAAGGAAGAAAAATTCAGAAATGGAGAAGACTGGGGACCCTGACAACAGACTTCTCAGTTTTGCTGATTCCTCCTCAGGCAGCCATTTGTCCCTGGTGATCAGGTCTGGCGCCAGCCTCCCTGGCCGTGCCCTGGGCACTGGGACTCCAGTGGAGGTTGAGCTGCCCCCATCAGCCTGTCCACATGCTTTCTTGGCCCTAATGCTGTTTTCCCTTTTCTAAACATTATTTCCTTTCTTGGCTTCCTGGCCAAGGGGAGCTGGGGATGCCTACTTGGCTCTGCCAACTTCCTGGGGCACATGGCCAAGCATGGGAGAGTCTTAAGGAGGCGCCTTGTCGTCTGGAGAAGTGGTTCCTAAAGTCATTCTGTATAGGTGACCACCTACTTTGTCTATACTTAAGGTCAACTCTGCTCTACCCAGGGCAAAAATCAGCTCCCTTGTTTCCCATTCCCCCACCTCCCCAATTTTCATAGTAATGTATCTCTGATTTGATTAAAATGTCCATGTTCACATAAATATAAGCGAAAGCTTAGAAAGAAGAAAGTCAGTGTGATGTAGTGGAAAGAGTGCTGGATCTGGATTTGGGCAGGTCACTTTGAATCTTGGCTCTGCCACTCATTTGTTCTGTGACCCTCAATAAATCCTCTGTGACCCTCATCTTGCTGCTCTATGCCTCAATTGCCTAATCTTTCAAATAGTGAGGTTGGAAGAGATGCCCCCCCCCCCTCAAAACTCTAACCTTATTAAGAGTCACAGTCAAGATTCAAACTCAGGTCTTCTATCTTTAAGACCAGCATTCTTTCCATTACATCACACTGACTTTCTTCTTTCTAAGCTTTCGCTTATATTTATGTGAACATGGACATTTTAATCAAATCAGAGATACATTACTATGAAAATTGGGGAGGTGGGGGAATGGGAAACAAGGGAGCTGATTTTTGCCCTGGGTAGAGCAGAGTTGACCTTAAGTATAGACAAAGTAGGTGGTCACCTATACAGAATGACTTTAGGAACCACTTCTCCAGACGACAAGGCGCCTCCTTAAGACTCTCCCATGCTTGGCCATGTGCCCCAGGAAGTTGGCAGAGCCAAGTAGGCATCCCCAGCTCCCCTTGGCCAGGAAGCCAAGAAAGGAAATAATGTTTAGAAAAGGGAAAACAGCATTAGGGCCAAGAAAGCATGTGGACAGGCTGATGGGGGCAGCTCAACCTCCACTGGAGTCCCAGTGCCCAGGGCACGGCCAGGGAGGCTGGCGCCAGACCTGATCACCAGGGACAAATGGCTGCCTGAGGAGGAATCAGCAAAACTGAGAAGTCTGTTGTCAGGGTCCCCAGTCTTCTCCATTTCTGAATTTTTCTTCCTTGTGATACCCATTCCCACTACCCTGTCCTTGATCAAAACCTACTCTCAAGGAAGGCACAGAACTATATTAGCATGGCGAGGCATCAGCGACATAAGTTTCAAAGGTCGTCTGAGCCAGGGAAAATTCATGGAACATAGAACACAGGACTTGGAATTAGGAGACATTAGCAAGTCAAACGTCTTCATGTTACCCATGAGGAATCTGTGACCCTTCAGGCAGGAACCAAGATGTTCAAAGCCACACAGGAAGTAAATAACAGAGTCAGGATTCAAACACAGATCCCTTGCGCGCAGTAAAGTTCAAACGCTAAGGAGACAAAATACTGAAAATTCAATGCTCTTTCCACCACATGAGGGGTTAACTTCGGGTTAAGTATCCACATACAATGACACTGGCCCACTCCATGGCCCAACTCAGGGACATTTTCCCTGGCTGTTCCCCTGTCCTGGAATGCTCCCCCTCCTCATGCCCACTTCCTGGCTTCCTTCAAGTTCCAGGTAACATCCCACTTTCTACAGGAAGCCTTTCCTGATTCTGCCTAATTCTAGTGCCTTCCCTCTGTTGATTATTTTCTATTTATCGCGTATGTAGCTGCTCTGTATAGCATGTTGTCTCTCCCATTAGACTGTGAGGTCCTTGAGAGAAAGGACTGTCTTTCACCGTTCTTTGTGTCCCAAGTGCTTAGCACAATGCCTGGGGCACAGTACACTCTGAAAAAATACTAATTGACTAACTGGGATTCATGAACCCCAAGAGTCTATGGATAGATATTGGATGGGAAAAAATTCCATCTTTATTTTCAGAAATCTCTAACAGAAATTTAGCATTTCTTTCAATAATTTAAAAATATTATTTTGAAAAGAGTTCCACACCAGACTGCCAAAAGGGTCAACGACACCCCCCCACACACACACAGATTAAGAACCCTTGCACGACACCATGTAGGAAGTGAAGGGACACAGCGGGTAGAGTCAAGAAGACCCGAGTTCAAATCCGGCCTCAGACACTTACTAGCTATGTAGCCCTGGACAAGTCACTTAACCCTGTTGGCCTGAGTTTCCTCATCTGTAAAATGAGCTGGAGAAGGGAATGGCCAGTATCTTGGCCAAGAAAAGTCCAAATAGGGTCACAAAGAGTTGGTCACCACTGAAACGACTGAACAGCAACAACAAAATACAGCACCATGTTAGACTAGACACAGAATATCAGAACAAGGGAGGACCCTGCAAAACAAAACAGAGAATATTGTCATGAGAGAGGGTCTCAGAAATCATCACAGTTTACAGATGAGGAAACTCAGGCCCAAGAGGGAAATGACTTACCTAAGATCACTCTGCTAGTCAATGGCAAAGCAGAAACTCAAACTCAGGTCTTCTGATTCTAAGTCCAGTGTCTAATGACCAAGTCAAATAAATGACTAGACTACCCACTCTAATTCTTGACAATCCAGCAGGAAACAACCTATTCCACCTGAAAATTCAGAGGTGAACTGGGACCTTGTAGGGATAGCATCTGAGACCAATCCCCAAAGCTGTTTAAAAACCAAGCAACACTGAGTTCCTTAATTATTCATCATCTCCAGACGAGCCAAACCAGTTCCTACTTTTTTCTGGACAGTGCCCATGAGGGGGCTGGGATAATTACCCCAGTTCTGCTGACAGAGGCTCTTCCACTCACAACCCACAGACCATTCCGAGCTCCTCTGTTCCCCAGCCCCTCCCACACTAATCCATGTCAGAGCGTGGGGTAATGCCTCCCAGGCACAGGATTTCAAACAAATGCCAATCGACAAAATCTCACAGCCTGGCTTCCTCTCAGCCTACCCTGAAGGTTTTTAGACCCTGAGCCAAGAGCCAGCCCTAGAGGACAGTGACTGGAAGTCCCCATGCTGCTGAAGGCTGTCCTGGGAGTCCGGGAGGCAGGAGGAGGAAGAAGCCTACTCAGTAATAAGAACTGCTGCGTCTCTAGGGTTTTTAACCTTTACAAAGTTCTTGACTTACAACCCAGCCACGGTGGAGTGGAAAGAGCACTGGATCTGGCTTGAGGGAAGGCAAGTAGAGAGGGAACCAGCATTTATTAAACTTCTCAGCTGCATCTACTATGTGCTAGGCACTGTGTTAAACACTTCACAAATATCATTTCACTTGATCTTCACAACAGTCCTGGGAGGTAGGTGCTAATATCATCCCCATTTTATGGATGAGGAAACCGACAAACAGAGGTTAAGTGACTTCCCCAAAATCACACAGCTAGTAAAAGTTTAAAGCCACATTTGAACTAGGGTCTTCCTGACTTCAGGATCAGCACTCTACCCATCACACCACCTACTTGCTTCTCTGAAGGCCCGGGTTCAAATCTCACCCCTACTTCTTGCTACCTTTGTGAACTTGAGTGATGACTTGACTTCTCCGGGCCTCAGTTTCCTCAAATGGAAGATAACTGTTTTGTACTAAATGATCTGTAAGAAGTCTTCTGGCTCCAAATCCCACCATCCTAAGTAGGTAGTCTTGATACTATCATCCCTATTTTTACAGAAGAGCTATTCATTTAAAAGAGGAGCGAACAAATACTAGCTATCATGAAGTCCAGAAAAGTTAAATGACTTATTCACAGTCATTTGACATCCCATAGCCAGGGTGTGTCAGTCAGGGCTCCTCTCACCAGACCACACTGACTCTTTTGCTGGCAGCTGGTGCTAAAGTTGAGACAATGTACATAAATTGGTCTTCCCCCCATCCCCAAGGCAGACGGGAGGCCTCCCATGCCCCCTATGGCTACTCTGCTCTAATCTTACTTCCCTTTCTTAACCGTTCCAGGACATTTCATTGTAACTGGCTTTTACCTGGAGAACAAAGTTGGGGATGGGGGGAAGACCAATTTATGTACATTGTCTCAACTTTAGCACCAGCTGCCAGCAAAAGAGTCAGTGTGGTCTGGTGAGAGGAGCCCTGACTGACACACCCTGGCTATGGGATGTCAAATGACTGTGAATAAGTCATTTAACTTTTCTGGACTTCATGATAGCTAGTATTTGTTCGCTCCTCTTTTAAATGAATAGCTCTTCTGTAAAAATAGGGATGATAGTATCAAGACTACCTACTTAGGATGGTGGGATTTGGAGCCAGAAGACTTCTTACAGATCATTTAGTACAAAACAGTTATCTTCCATTTGAGGAAACTGAGGCCCGG
>NW_020948859.1:0-1751 GCF_900497805.2 Vombatus ursinus | reverse complement strand
GAGTCCTCATCAATTCCTCTTCTTAACCCTGTGTCTCTATTGGCCACAGTTTTCTTACCTACAAATGATGGGGCTTAGATTTGTGGCAAATGATGGGGCTTAGATTTGTGGCAAATGCTAATCATGTCAACAGGGTATGAGGACTGGAGATGAGAAAATTTCCCTTAGGGACATGATAGCTATCTTTAAGTATTTGAAGTGTTATTGAAGAGAGAAGAAAATTGTTCTGTTTAGCTAGGGAAGGGAAAGGTGGAGTTGCAGAGAGACAGATTTACAGTTGGCATAGGAAAGAACTTTCTTACAGTAAGAAAAGTCCTCAAAGTGGAATCAGTTCTGTGGGGCGGTAGTGGGTCTCCTCACCGGAGATTTTCCAGCAAAGGATGGATGACCTTTGCTTGAGATAATTTAGAGATTCTTTTTCACATACATCTTGGATTAAATGTACCTTTAGGTTTCCCCTAACACTTGCAAGACTGTGACTCTATGAACAGATGACCTCCAAAATTAGTTACAGCTCTAATATTGTTGCTGTTTGTTCTTCATTCTTGAAGAGAATCATGGCATCAGGAAGGTGATTCAATGACTCGCAAGTGAATTGGATTTAACTTAGGAGGGCTGTGCAAAGTCACCAGCCTCACTTTCTCCTCTGGAGCCATTTGGATCCAGTGGCAAGAGATAAATCAATATGACTAGAGATGGTCCCAGATGCAGTGGGAGAGTGACCTTCAGCTCTAATATCATATGATTTGGGGATTCCAAGATCAAATAAAGAGACTGTCAGAAAACAAAGGAGGACCTAAATAAGAACAAAGTCTTGGTCTTAGTATCTTTGCATATAGAGTCAGAAATAATTGACAAGATCCCTGGAAAATGACTTTTCTACCTTTTTTGATTACTTTAATCAAATGCCTCTACCCCCATTTTTCTGTAGATGATCTATGTATTACTTTGGTTATTGCCTTGATTTAAGTTCTGTGAAGTTTTTATAGATTTCCTGCACTGTGATGTTCAAAAAATTTCAATTTTTCTTGTTTTTTTGGGAGACCTATGGTCCTTAAGTTGTGTCTGTGGATCCTGTCTTCAAAATCAATGGCTTTTACTTGTATAGAGATAATTAAAATGATTGCTGTTTGCTTCTCTTCTTCCAGATAGTTCTTCACATCAGTATATTTGTAGTCCTAATATGTTGTTCTCTCCTTTTCTACTTCAAAAAGGCTTGCGACTGGTTTCAAGTTACCTTGTCTGCTAATTATTTCAACTATGAAACCATAAATTCTTTCATTTTTCCCAATTGCTCTCAATATTCTTATTTCTCTTTTGAAACTATCTGGAACATTTTGCTTGTGGTTCCATGTTACACTGGGAATCTACCAGGCTTTGTGTTTTAATAGGTTTTAGCTCCATTTACTTTTTCTTGAAATTTTTTTTTAAGTTTGTAATCATTTGTGTATTTTGATAGTCTTTCTTCCTTCTAATTTGAGTATCTTCTCTGTTGATTTAATTCCTTGTTCTAGGTTTTTTTTTCTTCTTCTTCTTGAAATCCTTGATGGTCTTTTCCCCTCGTGTTCCCTTGCATTTATTCTCTTATTCTTCCCCTTTGATATCTCAGTGCTGGAAAACAACCACAGCTTTCTTCCATGTTAGGGAGTTTACATGTCATTGACTTCCGTCCATGTCCCAAATAGCTTCTGGGGGAAAGGTGTGGTCAACCTAGCTGGATTTCAGTCACCTTTCTTTCAGGCCTGCTACAG
>NW_020948858.1:0-1751 GCF_900497805.2 Vombatus ursinus | reverse complement strand
CTGTAGCAGGCCTGAAAGAAAGGTGACTGAAATCCAGCTAGGTTGACCACACCTTTCCCCCAGAAGCTATTTGGGACATGGACGGAAGTCAATGACATGTAAACTCCCTAACATGGAAGAAAGCTGTGGTTGTTTTCCAGCACTGAGATATCAAAGGGGAAGAATAAGAGAATAAATGCAAGGGAACACGAGGGGAAAAGACCATCAAGGATTTCAAGAAGAAGAAGAAAAAAAAACCTAGAACAAGGAATTAAATCAACAGAGAAGATACTCAAATTAGAAGGAAGAAAGACTATCAAAATACACAAATGATTACAAACTTAAAAAAAAATTTCAAGAAAAAGTAAATGGAGCTAAAACCTATTAAAACACAAAGCCTGGTAGATTCCCAGTGTAACATGGAACCACAAGCAAAATGTTCCAGATAGTTTCAAAAGAGAAATAAGAATATTGAGAGCAATTGGGAAAAATGAAAGAATTTATGGTTTCATAGTTGAAATAATTAGCAGACAAGGTAACTTGAAACCAGTCGCAAGCCTTTTTGAAGTAGAAAAGGAGAGAACAACATATTAGGACTACAAATATACTGATGTGAAGAACTATCTGGAAGAAGAGAAGCAAACAGCAATCATTTTAATTATCTCTATACAAGTAAAAGCCATTGATTTTGAAGACAGGATCCACAGACACAACTTAAGGACCATAGGTCTCCCAAAAAAACAAGAAAAATTGAAATTTTTTGAACATCACAGTGCAGGAAATCTATAAAAACTTCACAGAACTTAAATCAAGGCAATAACCAAAGTAATACATAGATCATCTACAGAAAAATGGGGGTAGAGGCATTTGATTAAAGTAATCAAAAAAGGTAGAAAAGTCATTTTCCAGGGATCTTGTCAATTATTTCTGACTCTATATGCAAAGATACTAAGACCAAGACTTTGTTCTTATTTAGGTCCTCCTTTGTTTTCTGACAGTCTCTTTATTTGATCTTGGAATCCCCAAATCATATGATATTAGAGCTGAAGGTCACTCTCCCACTGCATCTGGGACCATCTCTAGTCATATTGATTTATCTCTTGCCACTGGATCCAAATGGCTCCAGAGGAGAAAGTGAGGCTGGTGACTTTGCACAGCCCTCCTAAGTTAAATCCAATTCACTTGCGAGTCATTGAATCACCTTCCTGATGCCATGATTCTCTTCAAGAATGAAGAACAAACAGCAACAATATTAGAGCTGTAACTAATTTTGGAGGTCATCTGTTCATAGAGTCACAGTCTTGCAAGTGTTAGGGGAAACCTAAAGGTACATTTAATCCAAGATGTATGTGAAAAAGAATCTCTAAATTATCTCAAGCAAAGGTCATCCATCCTTTGCTGGAAAATCTCCGGTGAGGAGACCCACTACCGCCCCACAGAACTGATTCCACTTTGAGGACTTTTCTTACTGTAAGAAAGTTCTTTCCTATGCCAACTGTAAATCTGTCTCTCTGCAACTCCACCTTTCCCTTCCCTAGCTAAACAGAACAATTTTCTTCTCTCTTCAATAACACTTCAAATACTTAAAGATAGCTATCATGTCCCTAAGGGAAATTTTCTCATCTCCAGTCCTCATACCCTGTTGACATGATTAGCATTTGCCACAAATCTAAGCCCCATCATTTGCCACAAATCTAAGCCCCATCATTTGTAGGTAAGAAAACTGTGGCCAATAGAGACACAGGGTTAAGAAGAGGAATTGATGAGGACTC
>NW_020948857.1:0-1527 GCF_900497805.2 Vombatus ursinus | reverse complement strand
GTCAACCTAGCTGGATTTCAGTCACCTTTCTTTCAGGCCTGCTACAGTCATGCATACTGACTCTCTGTCCTAGTTTCTTCTGTTTTTGTTTTCTGGCTGAGCTAGATCAGCATCTATTTATTCCCCTTCACACATTTGGGGATAGTGGGATGGATGTTATAGGTTTCTCCCACCTCGGAGTTTCCTAATAGAAGGGTGGATAAAGTCAGAGAGAAGCACACCCTCCTTTCCTATACATTCCTCTCATCTTCATCTGGCTAAACCAAGTCAATGTACACTGCTTGTCAAAACAAGATGATGTAGAGAAGAGCAGAGTTCTCCCACTATATTTCGTTTTTCCATGATGTGTTTGTTTGTAGTTAGGGGGTGCAGTGGATAGAGTGCTAGATTAGGAGTCAGCAAGACCTGATTCAGACACTTGTTGACTACGTGATGTTGGGAAAATAACATAACATTCCTTTACCTTAGGCTTCTCATCTATAAAATAGAGGAAAATAATAGCATCTACTTTCCAGTGATGTTGTGAAGATTGAATGCAATAACATGTGAAATGCTTTTCAAACCCTAAAGCAATATATAAATTGTGGCTATCATTATTGTTAATCATAGAAAATGACCCTTAAATTTAAAAATAATGCTAAAGACATACTGTTTTTATGAAGTAGTAAAAGAGACTTGCTTAAGTTTTCCCAAATGAGTTTGAATCCAGCCTCAGCCACCTATTATCTGTGTGACCCCAGGCAAGTCACTTAACTTCTATCTGCCTCAGTTTTTTCATCTTTAAAATCCAATCCAATGAACATTTATTAACTACCTACTATGTGCTAGACACTGTACTAAGCACTGGAGATATAATTAACAAAAAGAAAGAAAGTTCCTACTCTCAAAGAGTTAATAACCCAGTGGAGATGGATACACACAAAAGAAGCAGGAAAGTAGGAAAGGAGAGACACCAGGGGGCACCCCAGTATGTAAAACCATCTTCTTCTGTGCAAGTGAAAAAAGACCAGGTAGGGCAGTAGATGCAAAGTGGAATGAGCCTAAAAGTCTAGTTTCTGCTCTCTATAAAGGAAGGCATTGGGAGGAGTATGGTAGTCCATCCTGCATCCTTCAAATCAGAAGGATGAGGAGGCTGAGGATATATAAGGATAATAATAGGACCTACCTTCTAGAGTTATGATGATGATTTAATGAAATAATATATTTGTAAAGTGCTTTGCAAAACTTTAAGTACTATATAAATGTTAGTTGTTATTATTAATAAGATTAATATAATAGCTAACATATAGTGCTTACTATAAGCTAGGCAATGTTCTAGGTGTATTAGTAGGAGTAGGAGTAGTAGTAGTAGTAGTAGTAGTAGTAGTAGTAGTAGTAGATAATTACTATAATGCCATACACCCTATACTCCAGGCTCTACCTCTGACCTGAAACTCAAAAGTGATGTTCCCAGAGGTACACAGGTAGTAAGTGACCGAGGTCAAATTTGAACTCCAGTCTTCCTGACTCAAAGTCCAACACTCTATG
>NW_020948856.1:0-3683 GCF_900497805.2 Vombatus ursinus | reverse complement strand
AAAAAAAGGGAGGGGGCTAATAGAAGGGAGGTGGAACTGAGGGAGGTGGTGGTCAAAAGCAAAACATTAGTGAGGAGGGAAAAGGAGAAAGGAGAAAGAAAAGCTTAAATGGGGGAAAAAGGATGAAGAGAAAGACACAGATAGTTATCATAATTGTGAATGTGATATATGAATGTAATGGAATACTATTGTGCTATAAGAAATGATGAACAGGCAGACTTCAGATAAACCTGGAAAAGACTTGTATGGTTTGATGCTGAATGAAGTGAGCAGAACCAGGAGAACTGTTGTACACAGTAACAGCCACATTAAGTGATGACTGACTTTGATAGACTTAACCCCTCTCAGCAATACAAGGATCTAAGACATCTCCAAAAGCCTCATGATGGAGAATGCTATCCACATCCAAAGAAAGAACTATGGAGTTTGAATGCAGATCGAAGCATACTATTTACTATTTTTTTCTTCTGTTGTGTTTTGTTTCCTCTTTCTGGTGGTTTCTCCTATTAATTCTAATTCTTACTTACAACATCACTAAATGTGAAAATATGTTAAATAAGAATGTATATGTATAGCCTGTATTAGATTGCTTGCCCTCTTGGGAAGGGAAGAGGAGAAAAATTTAAAACTCAAAAGCTTATGGAAGTGATTGTTGATAAACCAAAATAAATTAATAAAAAAAAAAAGACAGTGTCTTGGCTGGATGGGTAAATACACTACGAAGCTTACTAGGCTGTATTACTCTGTTAACTTGGATGATAAACTGGCTCCTCATCATTATCAGCTGCTGCTGGGAGCGACCAGAAAGGTCATTTAGCAGCTACCATACTGGGCTAAGCAGGTTGCTTGGACACTGATCAGGGACTACCCAGGTCGGTAGCTAGGTAGCTACTGGTAGCTAGATAGATGATTCACCCATCAGACTTCTCAGATAGGTTGATCTGCTGGATTCCCTAGGCTTGCTCTTCAATGGGAAGCTGCAGTTCTTCTCCCCTTTTAGCCACTGGTTCAGCTCAGGGGTACTGCATTTTCTTCTGCGGGAGTGTTGCTTTCTTTTCAGCTGGAATGCTACTGTGCTCTTTCAACTAGGGTTAAGACCTTTATTTTAGGATTGCCAGAAGCCTCTCCCTTTTGCCTCAGTCTTGGCCTCTACTCCCTGCCCTATCAGGGCAGCTAGTTGGCCCAGTGAATTGAGTGCTGGTCCTAGAGTAAGGAAGACTCGTCTTCATGGATTCAAATCCAGCCTCAGATATTCACTAGCTGTGTGACCCTAGGCAAGTGACTTAGCCTTGTTTGCCTCAGTTTCCTCATCTGTAAAATGAGCTGGAGAAGGAAATTGCAAATTATTCCAGTATCTTTGCCAAGGAAAACCCCAAATGGGGTCAGGAAGGGTCAGACATGACTAAACAGCCATAGGCCTCTACTCTCAGTTTGATTACTAACAATTTTCCTGATTCAGAGGTGGTTTACCTCAGTGAAGGACTCCACCTTTACTTACCATGACCACCCAAGTTACATTTCCTAGAATTGGATTGAGTCTTATGAAGAAAGGCAGTCCCTCAGGGCAAGTTTCTGCTGACTTTTCCTTCTTTGTTAGAGCTTCAGACCCTTTCTGAATTGAGCAGTCTGAAAGGGCTTTTCCCTTTCTGTTCTAAAGACCTTTTAGCTATGCTGAGGTCTAAATGGGACAATCATTTTCTTTTATTTTTATATCACTTTCATTTCTAAATATATCCCTCCTTATTTTCCTACCCAGTAAGCCATTCTTTCATTATTCATCTTTTTACTAATGTTGATTTTTAAAATTAATATTTTTAATTTTGTTAACATTTTTTAAAATTAATCTTTCTTTTAGCTTTTTGCTAATGTTGATCTTTTTTTTTTTCAAAGTTGATGGTTTGTACATAGACAGATTTGTTAACTGAGTCCTGCATCAATGGTGATTTCTGACTGTTCATTTTTTATGTTATTTGATGTTTGCTATGCCAAGTGCTTTCTAATTCTTTAATCAAAGAAAGCATTCTTGATGAATATCAATCAATAAACATTTAATAACCACCTACTTTATGCTGCACTGTGCATTGTGGTCTACACATCTCTGGCCTCTCTCATTCCTTCCTCCTGATTTATCCTGTACAGTGTATTTCTAACCATTCTTACCAGCCACAAAACCTATGATGATATAACTTCAAGGATCTTATGGAGTTCTTTGTAGAGTTTCTCTACTGAATATTCTGCAACCAATCTTACTGCATAAGCTCAATTATTTTCATGGTGGTCTTTTTGCAAATGCTTTTCATGAATATTGTGATAAATGACCAAATATCAAGAAGTATTGTTTCTTGTTGCCTTTAGGTATATAATAAAACTAACTCTGGCAACTCCTTTCTTTGCTTCTCCAAGAAGTATCTGTGAGTCATCTTTCAATTAGCTATGTTATGGGCTAATTAGGTCTATGCCCTGTTGGACAGGGGCACCACCCATGGAGCTAGCCAAGCTCTCTTTGGTTCCATCCATCAGTAGGTTCATTCTCTGAGCCTTCTATAAAGGATGTGTACAACTTTATGTGTCCCTTTCACTGGAGGTTGTGCCAAAGAAGATTATAACTGAACCAGGAAGAGTCATCCCCAATGTGGGCTATAAGGAGTGAGGAAAGATGGCTTTCAGTCTCTTTCAAAACATTGGCTATGTCTCTTTGTTCAGACATAGCTCATGCCACTGAGAGACATGAGTACCAGCCAAGAGCAGCTGGTCCCCCAGCTTATTTTTTTCTTCTGGTTTTATTTATTCAGAAAATGTCAAGATTGAGATGATTCAGTTCATCCAGTAGTATGTCCACTCCACTGGCCAACTGTTTCTTGTGTTTAGAGTATCAGATGCCAAGGAAAAGTTAATTGATGATCTGAAAAAGAGCCCTTCTTAGCTCCCTCTCACTTTTTCCCCACCTTCAATCTGCCACTGTCCCTGTTGATCAGCAGAGGTCCCACATAATATTGAAGGCCATTTTGTCTTTTTCTTTGTTAAATGAGATGTCACTGACCTTATTTCATGCTACTTTCCCTTCCCAAATTCTGCATTTCAGTCAATCTGTTTTTCAAATTTGATACTGTAACCCAGTGAAAATGAGCATGATCTTTCAGGGGAGGAGATGGATATTCAACGAAATAGGGGACTTCCATACCTTCCTGATAAAAAGACCAGAGCTCAACAGAAAATTTGATCTTCAAATACAAGACTCAAGAGAGACATAAGAAGGTAAATGGGACAGAAAGTAACAACATGTTATTATTAAGGACAAACTGTTTACATCCCTACAAGGGAAGATGACACTTGTAATTCTTGAGAACTGTATTGTTATTACACCATGTTAAAGGAGTATACATAAAGGGGTTGGGTATAAATTGACTTTGATGTAATGATGAAAAAAATCTAATCAAGTGGGTTAAATGGATCCAAGTAAGTGAATTAATCTCATCTAACTAAGAAAATATTCTGAGAGAAAAGGAAAGGAGGAGGCAGACAAGGGTAAATTACATCCCAAGAAAAGGTACAAAAACCTTTTACAGCAGAGGGAAAGAAGAGAGGGAGATGAGCATTGTTTGAACCTTACTCTCATCAGATTTGGCTTAAGAAGGGAATAACATAATCAGTTAGGTATAGAAATCTAACATGTCCTATAGGCA
>NW_020948855.1:0-7582 GCF_900497805.2 Vombatus ursinus | reverse complement strand
AAGTCAATTGGGTGTGATGCTCTGATTTCTCTCGGGCGTCCAGTTCATTTGGAGGTTCCACCGAGATCGCCCTTTGGGCCAGCTGCTTCGGCGTTGCTGGAAGGCCGGGGGGGACGTGTTCAGGGGTGGCCACCGGGAAGATGTGCCCCGGCCCCGAACACTGACTTATCCCGTGCGAACCAGCCCGCCCTGTATTCTCCCTCTAAATTTCTTAATTGGGCACCGAGCGCTCTGGTCTCAGTCTGATCGGTGAGTACTCAACGGAAGTAAGTGGCCTGGCTGGACGCAGCTGTAACGCCCTTACTGACCTCCACGGGACGCCGTGTGAGAGTCCTGATTATCTGCAGTCTGGCGCCACATGTTAATGTCTGGAGTGTTGCCTTAACTGTTTATGTCTGTCTTATATGTTTTATCCGTCTGTGATTGTCCTAATTGATTCGCCTCTTCCCGTCCGTGATGGGTCAGGGGCCGTCAAGCCCCGCACCGGGGACCCCTCTCTCAGTTGTCCTACAGAATTTTAAACAGTTTCGGCGCATTGCCAAGGGATATGGGTTTCAGGTTACCAAAGAAAATTTGTCCACTTTTTGCCAACAAGAATGGCCTACATTTGGGGTTGGGTGGCCC
Organism: Vombatus ursinus; assembly: GCF_900497805.2. Lineage (NCBI taxonomy): Eukaryota > Metazoa > Chordata > Mammalia > Diprotodontia > Vombatidae > Vombatus > Vombatus ursinus. The sequence continues at coordinate 6,958 of NW_020948855.1, read as the reverse complement.
CCGGAAGGGACATTTGACGTGACCATTACTGGGAGGGTCAGGAAGATTGCTTATGGGACCCCTGGCCATCCCGATCAGATCCCATATATAACTGCATGGATAGATTTTAAACCCCCATCAAAGCCACTCCGGGTTCAAGCTTTGTCCAAAGTTGGGGTGCACTCGGGGCCAACATCCGGTCAAAAAGTTCCCGGGACTACGCAAGTAGGAGCCAAGGTCTTACCCCCTTCCGATCCTGACCCCCTGGACCCGGCTGAGCCCCGACCCCCACCATATCCTGTTCAGGGGCGGAGCCACCCCTCGGCCCCGCCTCTGACAAGTCCTCCTCATACTCGAACAGGGACGCCTTACGGCTCCTCCGGGTCCGGGTTTTCCCCCGACTCCACTGTATCTGCCTTTCCCCTGCGACAGGTCCCCACGACCCCCGGGGAGTCGGGGAGACCCTTCATGGTCTATGTCCCCTTTTCAACCAGTGATTTATACAATTGGAAACAACAGAATCCGTCCTTTTCAGACAAGCCCCAAAGTCTGATTTCCCTTTTGGAGACAGTCTTCTATACACACCAGCCTACTTGGGATGACTGTCAGCAGCTCCTGCGGGTTCTTTTCACCACTGAGGAGCGCGATAAGATCATATTGGAAGCCAGGAAAAGGGTTATGGACCCCGACGGCCGCCCCTCAACTGATCCGGGCCGCCGGAATCATGTTTTTCCCGAAAGTCGCCCTGACTGGGACCCAAATTCTGATCGGGGGCGAGAGGCTTTAGACAGGTATCGCCAGTTACTGTTAGGGGGGTTAAGGGCTGCAGCGCGGAAGCCCACCAATATGTCTAAGGTTAGTGAGATCAAGCAAGGGAAAAATGAATCTCCAGCTGCTTATTTGGAAAGATTGTATGAGGCCTACCGCACTTACACCCCCATTGACCCTGAGGATCCTAACAACCGGAGAGCAGTGGTGATAGACTTTGTGTCTAATTCGGCTCCTGACATCCGGCGAAAACTGCAAAAATTGGATGGATTCGAGGGTAAGACTCTTACTGAACTCATGGAAGTAGCCAAGCGGGTATATGACTCCCGGGAGGAGCTGCAAGAAAAACAGGCACGCTCCATGACACGGGCAGTCGTGGCAGCTCTGGCACAAATCCCGGGGGACAGGCAAAGCGGAAAAGGGGGAAGGCCTGGTCCCCGGCCTCAAGGGAGAAATACGGGCAGGCCCCCCCTAGGCCGAGACCAATGTGCATATTGCAAAGCTACTGGCCACTGGAAGTCCGAATGCCCAAATCGGCAGCAAAAGACTAAACCAGAGCCGGTCCTAACCTTGGACATGGATGATTAGGGGTGCCCTGGCTCCAAGTCTACTATGACCCTGGACCCCCTGGAGCCAAGGGTGACACTCACTGTTGGGGGTCGGCCAATCTCTTTCCTCGTAGACTCAGGGGCAGCTGCATCAGTTCTGAACTCTCCACTAGGTCCCCTGTCCTCCTCTAAAATACAGGTCCAGGGGGCTACAGGCCGTATCCAAGCAGTGCCTTTCACCACCGCCCGTGAGGTCCGGCTAGGGGAAGGCTCGGTGTCTCACTCTTTTCTGGTCATGCCCGACTGTCCCTACCCCCTCCTGGGTCGAGACCTCTTGCATAAACTCCAAGCTGTAATTTCTTTTAAGGGACCTACTCCCACCCTGGGGGTCAGCGTGCCCCAGCTCGTCTTGACCTGTCCCCTCTCCGAGGAGTCCCGCCTCCTTTCTCCCAGGCAGCCGTCGGTTGATGCCCCGTCCCCACTGCTGAGTCAGTACAGGAGTTTAGTGCCGGGAGTGTGGGCTGAGTTAAACCCTTTTGGGCTAGCTGCCCACCAGGCCCCTGTGGTGGTCCAACTCCTGTCTACTGCTACTCCTGTGCGGGTCCAACAGTATCAGGTATCCCGACCTGCTCTTCTGGGAATCAAACCCCATATCGACCGACTTCTTCAGGCTGGCATACTACGACCATGTCAAAGTCCTTGGAACACTCCCCTGTTGCCGGTCCGTAAGCCCGGATCCGGAGATTTTCGCCCAGTCCAGGACTTGCGGGAGGTGAATGCCAGGGTGGAGACAGTCCATCCCACTGTGCCTAATCCGTATACCTTGTTGTCCTCTTTGACTCCAACCCGCACATGGTACACTGTCTTGGACTTGAAGGACGCTTTCTTTTCCATCCCGCTGGCCCCTATCAGCCAGCCTATATTCGCTTTCACATGGACCGACCCCTCAACCGGAACGTCCTCCCAACTAACCTGGACTCGATTGCCTCAAGGGTACAAGAACTCTCCTACTCTTTTTGGCTCAGCCCTGGCCTCGGACCTAGCCAGGTTTCGCGTATCCCACCCCGAGGTCACACTCCTCCAGTATGTGGATGACCTGCTGCTGGCCGCTTCATCCGAGACGACCTGCCGAGATGCCACACTGCACCTCCTGCAGCTATTGGACAAGTCGGGCTATCGGGTTTCGGGTAAGAAAGCTCAGCTGTGCTTACAATCTGTTATCTATCTAGGATTCACCCTGCAGTCCGGACAAAGGCTGCTTTCGCGGGAACGTGTGTCAGCTATCCTGGGCATGCCGGCCCCAGCAACCCGCCGCGGGCTCCGCGAATTTTTGGGAATGGCCGGGTACTGCCGACTGTGGATCTTAGGATTTGCGGAAATCGCTAAACCACTGTATGAGGCACTGTCAGGTGAGCCTGCCAAGTTCCTGTGGGGACCAAGGCAGGAGGAGGCTTTTAACAAACTGCGCGGAGCGTTAGCTAGCACCCCCGCTCTTGCCCTGCCAGACCTGACTAAGCCGTTCCGCCTCTATGTCTCAGAATCTCAGGCAGTGGCCAAGGGAGTGCTAACCCAGCCTTTGGGGCCCTGGAATCGCCCAGTGGCCTATCTTTCCAAGCAGCTTGACTCGGTCGCTGCTGGGTGGCCTACATGTCTTCGAACTGTCGCGGCTGTCGCGACCCTGGTCAGGGAGGCAACAAAGCTGACCTTCGGCCAGCCCCTTGAGATTTCTGCATCTCACCACCTGGAGCAGTTGCTGCACACCCCTCCCACTCGGTGGATCTCTAATTCTCGTCTGACTCACTACCAGTCCCTCCTGTTAGATCCAACCCGCATAACCTTCTCTGCGCCCGTGACCTTGAACCCCGCTACGCTGCTTCCCAACTCCCCGCCGGCATCACCGCTGCATGATTGCCTGGACGTCCTTGACGCCATCCACACCTCCCGGCCCGGCCTTACTGATGTACCTATGACCAGCCCTGACATGATCCTCTTCACAGATGGCAGCAGCTTCGTGGAGGATGGGATTCGGAGGGCCGGGGCCGCAGTGGTGACCCCGACCGAGACCCTCTAGGACGCAGCCCTGCCGCCTGGTTCTTCTGCCCAGCGGGCAGAGCTGGTTGCCTTGACACAGGCACTCCGGCTCGCGAAGGGCAAGAGAGTCAATATCTACACTGACAGCAGGTATGCATTCGCGACTGTCCATGTTCACGGATTCGTGTACCAGCAGCGCGGCCTGCTAACTTCAGCAGGGAAGGAGATCAGGAATAAGAGGCAGATTCAGGATCTCCTGGATGCTGTCTGGCTTCCCAAAGAGGTGGCAGTCATCCATGTCCCAGCTCACACCCGTGGGACGGACCCCCAGTCGCAGGGAAATGCAGCCGCAGATAGAGCCGCCCGTGCGGCCGCAAGAAGGACGCCTCTCCCCACCTTCGCTGTCCAGACGGAAAATTTGTTGCCCGCACGACCTTCTTACCAGTCCGGCGATCCGGATGGCGTGCCTGAAAAGGGGGGATGGAGAAGACACCCAAACGGTCTGTTAATCCTGCCCAAAGCCCTCCTGCCCCCTCTGTTGATGACCCTCCATGACCTCACCCATCTAGGCGGAACCAGGCTCTATGACCTGGTGAGTAGGCATTTCTACAGCCCAGGGATGAAACAGGCAGCTGAAGAGGCGGCCAGGAGATGCAGTACATGTGCAAAGATCAACCCCCGGCCGGCGACGAGGGTGCCGGCTGATAGACCACGGGGGACCTTCCCCGGGGATCACTGGGAAGTTGATTTCACTGATATGGGACCTGGACAGGGGGGGTACCGATTCCTCCTTGTATTCATAGACACGTTCTCCGGGTGGCCAGAAGCGTTCCCAGTAAAAGCCGAAACCGCCACGGTAGTTGCAAAAAAACTGTTCTTTGAAATTATTCCCAGATTCAGCTTGCCAGCTTCAATAGGGTCCGACAATGGGCCGTCATTCGTATCTGCAACAATTCAGAACTTATCCAAGATGCTGGGACTGAAGTGGAAGCTACATTGTGCGTACCGGCCTCAGAGTTCAGGGCAAGTAGAAAGGATGAATAGGACTTTGAAGGAGCACATTGCTAAGCTCAAACTGGAAACTGGCGATAACTGGGTTAGCCTCCTCCCTTTCGCTCTCCTTCGGGCTAGGTGTACTCCTAACTCTTCCACTCTCTCTCTCTCCCCATACGAGATTCTTTATGGGGCGCCCCCACCTGTCCTACCAAAGGTAACGGGGGCGACCCCAGCCCCGGATTTTACTAACCCCACTCTTCTTAAGTCCTTTCAGGCACTCCGGGAGGTCCAAGACGCGGTACGATCGGTCCTGAAGGCTGCGGGGAGAAGTTCAAATCCTGCCGCTACCTCGGAGGCCTTGACACCTGGAGACTGGGTCCTCACCCGCAAACTGCCTGCCGGATCGGCTCTGGAACCGCGGTGGACTGGGCCCTACCAAGTGATCCTCTGCAACCCATCGGCCGTGAAAGTCGCAGGTCGAAAGGCTTGGATACATCGGTCACACGTCAAGAAGACTCCGGCGCCTGAGCCCGCGACATGGAAAGCAGAGGCGGTGTCGGATCTAAGGCTCCGGCTCTCCAAAACTTGATTCTTTCGCTTCTCCTGTTTGCTTATAAGGAATATCCCGCAGTCTGTAACCCCTACCGCCCCACGCCACATAGGTGGATTCTATCCCGCACCAATGATGGCACCATCATACAGACCTTAACTTGCTATGGCCCGCCTACCTTCAGGTTTGACCTCTGTGCCCTCTTAGGATCGGGATGGAATAGAGATAGGCACCTGCAGGACCCTGTGACGGGAGGGGGCGGGCACTGCCCTACTATTCCCATACCAGCCACCCAACATGGAGCAGGACAAGGTGAATATAATATCAGGGGCATCCAGTTCTATGCCTGTCCTGCTACCGGAAGCCCCTCTTGCCGTGGAGACGGCAGTTTCCACTGCGCAGAATGGGGGTGTGAGACAGTGGCAGACTGGATTCCTGGGGGTGGAAAAGACCCGCTCATCACTTTGGAAAGACAGTCACCTCTCCCGTATTCCTGCTGGCCTGGAAAATGCAACCCCATGATCTTAACGGTCAAACAGTACACGGATGATTCATGGAATCTTGGGCATTCATGGGGGTTGAGGTTGTATATGACTGGATGGGACAACGGTGTCCTTTTTACAATACAAAAGGTCGCCCTACCCGTTCAGCCCCTTCCCATAGGCCCCAACCCTGTCCTCAACCCACGGGCCAAGATAGATCTGATTCCGTCTGCTGAGCCCTCTGCTACACCAGGGTCGGCGACTCTGAAAACACCCGGTGCCCCTGGGGCCTCCATACTTGACACCCTTACTGCGGTCCATGCATTCTTGAATTCCTCCGACCCCAATGTCACTACCGCCTGCTGGCTGTGTCTAAACCCGGCTCCCCCATACTTTGTGGGGGTTGCTTTGGAGTTAAACAGTTCATTTCTGGGGAACTTGTCCATGCAGAACCCCTCCTCCACAGCAATCCCCGCCCGCTGTAACCCAAATAGGCCTAAATTGACCTTGGATGACGTCCAGGGCACAGGGACGTGCTTGCTTGGACCTGACTACCCGTTGAGAGCTTCCCCATTTAATTCAACCTGCACTTCTGTTATCTTAGTCACACCCTCGTCCAATAGGCCGGGCTTCCTGATAACCACCCCACCCGAGACTTGGTTCGCCTGCACTCTGGGCCTTACCACCTGTATACAAGATCGCCACTTCCTCAGCCCCACTGAGATCTGTGTGATAGTTAGGGTGTTCCCACAAGTGTATGTGTATTCCGAGGAGGGGGCCACTGAACACTTTGGCCTACCCCGCTCCAGAAGGGCAGCCCCTATCTTAGTGCCCTTGCTGGTGGGGCTCGGGGTGGCCGGGTCTGCAGCCGTGGGAGCAACCGCCCTAGTGCAGGGAAAGGCAGATTATGCGGCCCTCAGTACCCAGGTGGATAAGGACCTACGAGCTCTGGAGGGACTAGTCTCCCACCTGGAGACTTCCCTGGATTCCCTAGCGGAGGTGGTACTTCAGAACCGCCGCGCCCTTGACCTGTTATTCCTGAAACAGGGGGGGCTGTGTATGGCCCTGGGAGAGACCTGTTGTTTCTATACCAATCGTTCAGGTGTCATCCGGGAATCCCTGCAGGCATTAAGGCAGCGGTTAGATGATAGGGACCGAGCCCGAGCCCGCAGCTCCTCCTGGTACCAGGACTTGTATAACTGGTCCCCCTGGCTCACCACTCTACTCTCTGCTATAATGGGCCCCTTGGTTCTTCTCCTCCTAGGATTATTGGTCGCCCCTTGCATCATGAATTGTCTCTCCCGCTACATCCAGCAGCGTATACAGTCTCTGAAACTGTTTGTCCTACGCAAATCCTATACACCCCCGGATCTGGAAGAGTTAGCGCCCCTGGACTCTGTTGAGTCCTCTGTATAACTTGCTCTTGAAAAGGGGGGAATGTGATAGACCCTCCGTTAGGGACCCTGGGGCACCACGCCCCGGGGCCTCTGGCTCAGCTTCCCCTAACGGCTGTTACAACACCCTGGGTGAAATCCTCAAGGGTGGGGTGCAACATCCTGTTCTGTAAATGACCTGCTCCCTTCCCGGCACCCCACCGGACCCTG